>NC_047052.1:43674268-43978541 GCF_011762595.2 Tursiops truncatus | reverse complement strand
GGTGGGGGGACAAATAAAATAAAAGGTCTGGGCTTCCCTGATGGCGCAGTGGTTGAGAGTCCGCCTGCCAATGCAGGGGACACGGGTTCGTGCCCTGGTCCAGGAAGATCCCACATGCTGCAGAGCGGCTAGGCCCGTGAGCCATGGCCGCTGAGCCTGAGCGTCCAGAGCCTGTGCTCCGCAAAGGGAGAGGCCACAGCAGTGAGAGGCCCGCATACTGCAAAAAAATAAAAAATAAAAGGTCATTGTTGCCTGCTTGAATCCAGAGGAAAATGCCGGCCCTGTGTGTGGTAAGAGCCCCTTGGAGGGGAGGCAGCCCTGGGAGGACCCGTCCCCCAGCACCACATGACCCGGTGGGGTGGACAAGGGGGGGCCAAGGTGGGCGCTGGTGGAGGAACCCGGCAGGGGCCTCCAGGACACACTGGCTACTGTGTGCTTGCGCTCCCCTGTGTGTTCCCGGAGTAGCTCCCGTAGTCACAGTTACCGTAGTACGGCGGCCACTGGCCCTGGTTCTGATTGTACTGGTTCCACTCCTGGGCATACTGTTGGTACTGGTTATAGCTGGGCTGAGGGTAGGTCTGTGCGGTGGGGGGCGGCAGAGGGGTGTAAGGGGCTGGGTTGTAGCTGCCGTAGCTCCCATAGGTGTAGGCAGGTGGTGGCGGAGGTGGAGATGGTGGAGCTGTGTAGCCCTGTCTGTAAGCTCCCTGGTTGTAGGGAGGTGGCTGGCTGTAACTCAGCTGTGGAGGGCTGTGGCTGCTGACAGTAGGGGTGCTGGTATTGGTGCTCGAGCCAGGGATGTTGCTGTTCTTAGCGTAGCTGCCAGCACCTGGAGGGTTCCAAGCAGGGCTGTAGCTGGGTGACGGTGGTGGCTGCGGTGGCGGTGGCTGCTGTGGTGGCGGCTGTTGCTGGGGAGCCCTGTTGTAGCTGCCTCAGGTGTTGGAGTTGTTGTTATCCCGGCTGTTGTTACCCCAGCGGTTCTGGTTGTAGCCACCATCTCTACTGCGGTTGAAACCTCCTCGGTAGCTGCCTCTTCTGCTGCCTCCTCCCCGATTCTGGAAGCCTCCTCGGTTGCCCCCGGGGGACCCTGGTTGTCATAGTGCTGGAAACGGCCGCCACCCCCACAGCCCCGGAAGCTGCCACCGCCTTGGTTGTCAAAGCGCTTTTCAGGGTGTGGCCCAGCCTTGCGGCCTTCCTCATTGTATTGCCTCACCAGCTTGTCTGCTTCCTCTTGCTGCAGCTCAATGAACAGCACCTCGTCCAGGAAGTTCCCAACATCTGGCAACATGAAGTTGGCTTTCATTTCTAAGACTGCGTGATCTGGGACATCCTTCGCTTCTTCGTCGTTTCGCTTTATCGTTCGGTCTTTTAGGTCCTCTTCAGTGGGACAAATAGCAATAGCCTTGCGCTGGAAGCCTTCAAATGGTCTCATTTTTCGTCTCTGGGCTGACCCATAAACATTTGTCTGATCTAGGATATAGCTGCGTTTCTTTCGGGCAGCGATCTGCATGAGGCGGTTGAGGCACTGGGTGGCCTGCTGGATCAGGACGTCCCAGCGGCCGGCGTAGTTCCTCTGATGGCGTAGGCCCATCACCTGCATCTTATCCATGATGGCATTGGTACCCAGGATGTTGTACTTCTTGGAGGGGTTGGAGGCTGCATGTTTGATGGCCCATGTGGTCTTACCGGCGGCAGGCAGGCCCACCATCATCAGAATCTATAAGAACAGGACCAGGAGGGACACTGTGAACCAGAAACAGTGTATGGCATGGCAGCCTGGCATCACCCTGACTTGATGGTGACCATGAGGGTGACTCTAAACCTCATGGCCACCTCTGGGAAATGGAAGCAGTAACAGCGTCTACCTCATAGTACTGTTGTTGGGATTCAAAGAGATGAGGGTTGTCAGACTCTCAGCAGAGGGCCTGCTCTTATGAGTATTTACATTTTTGTTTAGGCGGGATTCAGGGGCCTCTGAAAGGGAAAGGTCCACGGAATAGGCACAAGGAGTGGTATAACCTTCCCGGAGTCTCAGATGGGGACAGACTGTATGCATAAGGACGAGCATCATTTCTAATCAGTACGTTTACAATTTGGCAAACACTGGATGTAACCAAAATGCCCAAAAAGAGGAAAATAGTGAGGCTAATAACAATGAGTTTCAAAAGAGGTGTTCATGTGGTGGGACAAAGCTCACAAAATAACACTAAGTGAAAGGGCATGATATCAAAATGCTTAAACCCTAAGATCTCAACTGTAAGTGTGTGTGTATAAATGGCACCTAGCACAGCAAAAGGCATAGGATAAGCTCCAAAATTTTCAAAGAAAACTTATTTGTGGATGGTGGAATTAAAGGGAACTTTAATTTTCTTTATGTTTCTTAATTTTCTAGAATAAACACAAAATCACTTATATATCAGAAAGAAACATTATTTGATGACAAAGACCACCAGTACAGCTTCTGCAACCAAATCAGCTCTAAGTCCAGTTGCTGTTTTTGTTCTCAGAGAGCCTTGGATGGGAGCATGGAGCTGCACAACCTCCTCCAAGGACTCGCTCACCAGGAAGTGCCTTCACACCCTCTTCCGCTGGGAGGAAAGCCTCCTTTTCCAAGATTCTGACCACACCCAAGGAGCAGTGTGGCAACTTCCTTTTGGAATCTTTCTGACATTTAGGTGTCTTACCTTGGCCCCTCCCTCCTTGGACTAAGTCACACACGCACAGCCCTCACCTCACTCTCACAGCAGCTTTCACCACACTCAGCTACTGAATGTCTCCCCTCTGTCTTGGCAGCAACGTGGCTCTGGAGAGGCGGCCACCAATTCAGGCTTCCAGGCCCACTCACCTCACACTCTGCCTTGCTCTTTGGTCCGACAGTGCCCCGGATTCGCTCACTCAGGGGAAGGTGCTGGATGAAGGTGAAGCCTGGCAGGACAGAACAGTAGGGCTCTGCCCTCTGCCCGAAGTTGAACTCCACTGCACAATTCTTCACCAGGACATGAGGGTAGAGGGCCTGACCCCCTAAGGCTCCCTTCTGGATTTGGAAGGCAGTGCCCATCCACTTCCCATTTTTGGTGAAGGAAAGTTCCACATCATTTCCACATTCAAAGTCCTCAAAGCAGCCAATCACATCATTCTCTGCAAACTTGTCTCTGTAGTTTTCAAACCAGCTGTTGATGGACTTCTTCCCAGTGCCTCCATAGCCATAGGAGAAAGGCTCTTTGCCTAGCTGGGTGCTGCAGGAGTCCAGGGACCAACCAATACAGACAACGTGTGGGTCGGGCTCTGTAGATGGAAGGTGCTTCACAGAGATTTCCTCATTGATCTTTATCTCAAAGCACACACGGCCCCTTCTGACCCCATAGCTGGCACAAGCTGCTGACCACAGGTATGCAAAACCTTCAGTTGTGAGTGGGCAGCCACTACTCCGGTCTCAGGCCATCTTGAAGTGGAGGTCGCAGTTATATGTGTCGATGGCAGCAAGGGTGTTGTCAAAGTCATCTTCATCCTCTTCAGTGGGAGGCTGAGGAAAGCGGCCCCTCCTATCCTCCCAGTGCTCGAAACACCCCCGTTCCTAGTTTTCTTCATAAGGCCTCTTGCGACTCTGGAACTGCTGTCTGTCTGGTTTGGGTTGAGATGATTCGGGCGGGAGGAAGCTGGTGGGTGCTTCTTGCTTCATCTCTGTCTTCACTTCTACTGGGCGATAGGGCTGCTGCTGCTGGTCCATTTCCAGCGTTCTCCTCTCGTAGCCTGACTCGTTCTCTTTCTTGATGACCTGCGTCTCATAGAATTGGTTCTGCATGATAATATTGTCCATGACATCTCCTCATTTTTGTGCCCGGGTTGCCCCAGTTCGTCGTCGGCCTCGAGCTCCCGCTCGTCGTCGGGCTCCTCGGCCTCCAGCGCCGCCTGCAGCCGCTCAGCAAGCTCGGCCTTGAGGCCACGAGTGTCCAGGCCGCGGTGCTGCAGCTCCTCGCGAAGTTCGTTCACCTTCAGTCGGCGTACATCCATGGCCCGGGCCCCCGGGGCGGCCCCCAAGCCCAGCCCGGCCTCCCAGGGCTCAGTCCCCCTTAAACCTTTCCTGTCAGGAGGCAAAGGGGGAAAGGGGAGGCCCCCACTCCACTCTCTCTATTTTTTAAATTTTATTTTTTATTTTTGGCTGTGTTGGGTCTTTGTTGCTGTGTGTGGGCTTTCTCTGGCTGTGGCGAGCGGGGGCTACTCTTCGTTGCGGTGCGCAGGTTTCTCATTGCAGTGGCTTCTCTTGTTGCGGAGCATGGGCTCTAGGCACCTGGGCTTCAGTAGTTGTGGCACGTGGGCTCAGTAGTTGTGGCACATGGGCTCAGTAGTTGTGGCATGTGAGCTCTAGAGTGCAGGCTCAATAGCTGTGATGCATGGGCTTAGTTGCTCTGTGTCATGTGGGATCTTCCCAGGCCAGGGCTCGAACACGTGTCCTGCATTGGCAGGCGGATTCTTAACCACTGTGCCACCAGGGAAGCCCCACTTTTCTCTATTTTTGATTTTATCTTTGATATGTAAAGTGGTTATTGATATAATTGGATTAATACCTATCATATTTGTTACTGTTTTCTATTAATTGTCTCTGTTGTTGTTTTGTTTGTTTTTGTTTAAACCTAGACTTCATGTGCTGTGTAAAAGGAACACTGGTAAGACCTTTAGTGATGTGGTGATAAGGTGTAGGGGGAGGGGTTATGTTCTATAGTCCTGTGATTAAGCTTCAGTCTTGGTGAAACTGCCACTGGACTGTGAACTTTGCCAGTGCCTCTCAGTCTACCTCCCTCCCTCAGGTGGGACAGGATGGCTAGAGTGGGCTGGAGCTGAGCATTTCTTTTCCCTCAGGTTGGTTAGACACTAATGAAACCTCAGTAGGTTATAGGCTCTGGTACAATAGTTTCTCTTTGCGGCATGCCTTATTAAGAACAGAATGCTTTGAGAATATTTCAAAATAGCGACCTTCCCCCTCTGTCTGCCAGAAACACAATGGAGATTTTTCTCCAGTCTTAGTGAGGACTTGATTGGGCTCCTGGAGGTAAAGCTCATAAAAGTGCAGGGACTTCTTAAAGACTCGGACCCCCTTGGAGCATTTAACCCTCAGATTTGTCCACACTGAGCCTCCTGCAATTTTTCCATTACAGTTTAGGTTTTCCATCTTCTGTACTGGTTCCCACAGAGGTTTCTGCTAATGTGCCTATGCTCTGGTAAGTTGTGATTCTCTGTATCCACCTGTCTGTGGGCAGCAGTTTACGCTGTGGCCTTAATTCTCTGATGGATCTATGGAAGAGTTGATTTTCAGTTCATTCTGCTTTTTACTTGTTGTTATAATGGATTGATGACTCCCAAGCTCATTATGGACTAGAAACTGGAAGTCTTATCTCTAGTTGATTTTTTGTAGTGACACGTTTTGATTCCCTCCTCATTTCCTTTTTTGTGTATTCTATAAATATTTTCTTTTTGGTTACCAGAGGGATTACATATAACATCCTAAAGTTACAACAATCTATTTAAAATTGATACCAACTTCAATTGCATACTAAAGCTCTATTCCTTTACAGTTTGCTCCTTCTCTTTATGTTATTGATATCACAAACTGAATCTTTATATATTGTGTATACTTTAACCTAGATTTACAATTATTTTTATGAATTTGTTTTTTAAATCTTGTTTAAAAAATCCCCACATTTTTCAAATCAAAATTACATTAATACTGTTTTTATATTTATCCATGTATTTACCTTTATCAGCGATCTTAATACTTTTGATGGCTTACAGTTGTGTCCGGCATCCTGTAGTGCCTGATATTAGGGAGATGGAAAATACTCCATCCCCAAATTACCTGTAATGATTTCTTTAATTTCATCCTTTGATTCATGATTTTAGCCAAAAACCAAAATAAAAACCCAAACAGTTCCCAAACATATACACTTCCCAAAAATGTTACGAGCGATTAAGAGCAAATAGGATTTCATGTTCAAATTAGTTTGGATCACACTTGGATAAACCACTTAAGTGGGAGTTCTGTCTCTTTTTTTTAACTGCACAGTTAATATGCTGCTGTGCATTACAGGATGTGGGATTATAAGGCTATTGCTAAGATGCAGACATCTTAGCCCGCGTACCGCAATAAAAAAACAAAACAAAACATTATAGGCTTTTTATTGCGTACCGCAATAAAAAAACAAAACAAAACATTATAGGCTTTGCAAACCACTTAGTCTGTCACAGGTACTCAACTCTGTTTTAGTGTGAATGCAGCCAAAGACAATATGTAAGTGAATACATGTGGCTCTGTATTAAAAACTTTACTTATGAACAATGAAATGAATTTCATATAATTTTACAATATATTATTTTTCTTTTCATTTTATTTCAACCACTTAAAAATGTAAAAACCATTCTTAGCTTGCGGGCCATACGAAAACAGGCAATGATGTGAATTAGTTTACTGACCCCTTAGAGTTTGATGGTAAGTTTTTTGTTTGTTTTTTGCAGTACACGGGCCTCTCACTGTTGTGGCCTCTCCCGTTGCGGAACAGAGGCTCCGGACGCGCAGGCTCAGCGGCCATGGCTCACGGGCCTAGCCACTCCGCGGCATGTGGGATCTTCCCGGACCGGGGCACGAACCCGTGTCCCCTGCATCGGCAGGCGGACTCTCAACCACTGCGCCACCAGGGAAGCCCTGATGGTAAGTTTTTATCGAAAGTATTTGATTTCTGAGTTTAGGTAATGGATTCAGATTATGATGAGTATCTGTATTCTTTTAATAGACTGCTAGAATAAATTTTCATGTTTGCAGACTTAGTACTATATGACACTCAAATTATATTTTTTACATCAGGATTATGTGAAACTCACAGAACAAGCTTTTTATCTCATTTGATTTGTAAATTCCTTGAATATTTGATAGATTTTGCCCATAAAATGATCTGGCTTGGTGATCTCTTTAAGTAGAGATTACATCAAAATATTATTTCTCCGTTATTTGGGTCTATTAAGGGTTTACATCTTTTGGAGTTAATTCTGTCATTACATTTTCCTACAAATATCACATATTTTGCTTGATTTCCAGTTATCAGTAAATATATTAATCTCTCTAAACATCATGATGTCCATATATAATTTATGTATTCATCTGTCTTCTATTTTTTCCATCAGAATTAGCAATGCTTGTATCTATATGTATTTTTTCTGACAAAGAAATAATTTTACTTTTTCCTTGAAGTATTTTTGCCTTTTATTTTTTACTGATACCTTTTCTTCTATATTTGGATTTGGTTTGCTTTTATTTTTCTAGCATTTTGTCTTGTACATTTAGTTCACTTATTAATAATTTTTTTTTTTGGCTGTTACACGGAGCTTGTGAAATCTTAGTTCCCTGACCAAGGATTGAACCCCAGCCCTCAGCAATGAGAGCGTGGACTCCTAACCACTGGACTGCCAGAGAATTCCCTATTAATAATTTCTTCATGTTTTAATATCCACATGCCTATTAGGCTATACATTTTAATCTAAATACAGATCTGGCTGCCTGTCAACCCTCAACATTTTTCTACATAATGTGCTTATTTTCATATATACATAATTCAGGGATCGATTTCCTTCTTAACTAATATTTGGAGGGGTGTTATCAATATTCAGATATTGTTGGCTATCATATTTTTTTTTCCCATTCTGGAAAAGAATGTGACCTACATGTGTTCTGCTTTGAGGGGGAAGTGATTATTGATATTTCATGTTTTGCTCTTTTTTGACAAATGTGTTTTCAACTATTATAAATAGGTTTTTTTGATGGGTATGAAATTGTGCAGCATGAAATATGAGGTGTGAATGTAGGCTTATTCACCCATTCTTTGTCTTTGAGTTTTCTTAGGACTTTAATTTTCTTTTTAAACTTCATGCTGAGTAAGGAGTGTTGGTGAGATTCTTTTCTACAAACATTATACCCACTGGTCTTTTTTCATTATAAATTCTTTGATATAAATTGAGGTGTGAACATGATGAAACATGGTAAAAGTCCTTTCCACAAATAATAACAGTGAAAATATTACTGCTAACATTGGATAACTATCAGCTAGTTACTATATATTAGTAAGAGTCCCAACCATTTTACACATAACTCATTTATCCTTACAGCAATCCAAGACACACATCATCAGTATATATTTATACAAAAAAAATTATAAAGCAGCACTTTTTCTACAAGCATTTACTTATTTGGTTGCGTGTGCATGCATGTAAAAAAGTTTTTTTAAAAGGTCTCAAAGGATAGGGCTTCCCTGGTGGCTCAGTGGTTAAGAATCCGCCTGCCAATGCAGGGGACATGGGTTTGAGCCCTGGTCCAGGAAGATCCCACATCCGTGGAGCAACTAAGACCGTGCGCCACAACTACTGAAGCCCGTGCACCTGAAGCCCATGCTCCGCAACAAGAGAAGCGACTGCAATGAGAAGCCCGCATTCCACAATGAAGAGTAGACCCCGCTCACTGCAACCAGAGAAAAAGCCCGAATGCAGCAAAAAAAGCCCAACACAGCCAAAAATAAAATAAATTTTTTTAAAAAGTCTCAAAGGATAAAAACAAATCTGTTAATAGTGATTATGAGGGAATTGGGAGTTATTGGCAATTTTTTATAGGAAGAAAATGTTCATCAGTTATTTCAGCACTGATATTTAATGTTTTTAAGTTTCAAACAAAAAAAGTACTGAAGTTGCATTTAGAAGGCAACTTTTATAACTGCAAAGTTTAAACAGGCACCAAAATGTTTATTGGTAGTTATTTAGCAAAATGATAGTCAACCACAGAAAAGATTATTATGATACCATTAAAAGGAATGATACATAAACATCTATACTTGCTGAAATAGTAGCATGATAAAAGCAGGTTATGGTACAGCATGCATGTCACAATTACACTAAATAAAGCCTGTAAGGATATGTTGTGATAATTTGAAGTAGTCATCTCCGTTTGGTAGGCTTACAAATAATCTTTATTTTTTCTTGGTGTCTTTTTTTTTTTTTACAATAAGAAAATATTAATTTTACAAAAGGAAAAAAGAATACAGCTGCCTTCAAAAACAAAGTTGTAATTCCACCATGAATTCAAAGATAGCCTATGTAACACAATTTACAGTGTAATTTGGTAGGCCACAGATACAGAAAAGACGGCCCTAAAACATAAGTTAATACAAACTATATAATCAAAGCAGAGAATAATTGGGAAGGAATTATGGAATAAGTAGTTTGGGGATAGAATCTTTTTTGGGGGGAAAAGGGAGTTTAATTTAGACCTTGAATTCACATTTTAAAATACATTTGATTAACTTTATGTATAAAATTACAAATACTTTGAAAAAATAGTGTTAACAGAGTGTAATGGGTTGAAATATGCTGAGATCCTAACACCTGGTATCTGTGAATGTGATCTTACATGGAAATAAGGTCTTTGCACATATAATCAAGTTAAGATGAGGTCCTTAGGGTGATCCCTAATGCAATATGACCAGTGTCCATATGAGAGAAGAGACACAGAGAGAACACAGTGTGGAGATGGAGGCAGAGATTGGAGTAATGCGTCTACAAGCCAAGGTATGTCAAAAATCACTGCTACAAGAAGCTAGGAGAAGGGCATGGAACAGATTCTTCCTCAGAGCCCCAGAAGGAACCAACCTTGCCAACAACTTTGATTGTGGTTTTCAAGGCTCAAAAACTGAGAATACGTTTCTGTTGTTTTAAGCCACCTAGTTTTGTGGTACTTGGTACTTTGTTATAGTAGCCCTAGAAAACTACTACAGAGAGGAACTTTGATCATGCATTATCTGGGATTTTTTGTTTATTTTTTGCATTACCTGTTTTAAAATATATTATTATAAAGGTTATCAAAAGGTCTATCATTTATCCAATATGAATTCCTTCATGGTGGATGAGGTCACAGCGACTACCAAAGGCCTTTCCACACTCCTTACAGTCATAAGGGCCTATCATTTATCCAATATGAATTCCTTCATGGCGGATGAGGTCAGAGCGACTACCAAAGGCTTTTCCACATTCCTTGCAGTCATAAGGTTTCTCACCAGTGTGAATTCTTTGATGTCGAGTAAGGTTTGAGCCTTTATTAAAAGCCTTTCCACATTCATTACATTCATATGGTTTTTCATCTGTATGAATTCTCTGATGTTGAATAAGTTCTGAGCTCTGAATAAAGGCCTTTCCACATTCTTTACATTCATAGAGTTTCTTGCCAGCATGAATTCTGTGATGGTTAGTAAGTGTTGAGGCACTACTAAAGGCCTTCTCACATTCCTTACACTTATAAGGTTTCTCACCAGTATGCATCCTGTGGTGCTGAATAAGCCTTGAATGTTGAGTAAAGGCTTTCCCACATTCCTTACATTCATAAGGTTTCTCACCGGTATGAATTCTCAGATGTGGAAAAAGTTGTGAACTCTTAGTAAAGGCTTTTCCACATACTTTAC
Organism: Tursiops truncatus; assembly: GCF_011762595.2. NCBI lineage: Eukaryota > Metazoa > Chordata > Mammalia > Artiodactyla > Delphinidae > Tursiops > Tursiops truncatus. The sequence continues at coordinate 43,968,060 of NC_047052.1, read as the reverse complement.
ATTCATAGGGTTTTTCACCAGTGTGAATTCTCTGATGATCATTAAGGTTTGAGCAATAATTAAAGGCTTTTCCACATTCCTTACATTCATAGGGTTTCTCACCAGTGTGAATCCTCTGATGTTGAGAAAAATATGAACTACAACTAAAAGCCTTGCCGCATTCTTTACACTCATAGGGTTTTTCACCAGTGTGAATCCTCTGATGTCGAGCAACAAGTGAGCCACGACTAAAGGATTTCCCACACTCCTTACATTCATAGTTTTTTTCAGCAGAATGAATTCTCTGATGTTGAACAAAGTGTGAGTTTTGATTAAAGGCCTTTCCACATATTTTACATTCACAGGGCTTCTCTTCATTAATAGTTTTTTGATGTGGAATAAGAAACGTGGGCTGAATAAAAGTGGGTATGTCTTCATGGGTAAACATCACTTGACTAAAATGTCTCTTCTTTAGAGAGAGTAACTTGGTCTCACACATGGATTCCAGATCTGGAAGAAAATAAAAAGGCATATGCTCATTTTTCCTATGCTGGGAAAGGTTAAACTTCTGAAAAAGAAATGCAAAGATTAAGCTGAAAATATTCGGGAAAGTAAATGCTTGGACAGTTCCCAAATATGGCTAGACAATTTGTAAAATTGATAAGAAAAGCACAGACATTAAGGAGAAGCAACAGAGGAAGTTGAAGAGGGTTAATTAGGGAAATCGATGACTCTATAATCCTGGTGTGGATCAGAATCACCTGCAATTTCAATGAATCCACACTATTCAGGGCCATCCTCCACATTATACAGTGATTCTAATCATATATACATTTATATAAGCATACACTCACACACAGAGCGTCATACTATATGTTTTGTTATTTGTGGATAACTGTCATACCTATAGGACTACTGAGGAATAAATGTGTTGAAATGTATAAATGGGGGTGGGAGAGGGTCAGCAACTCTAAGCAAAGGGTATGTTGTTGGCAAATTCACACTGGGGGACAGCCCTCAACAAGTCTAGGGTGCTGAATGAAACTGGTGAGAATGGAGGACACGTAAATTTCTTCTGTGAATAGAGCCTCATGTATGTTGGGGATTCACTGAAAATAGTTTGCCTTGGAATTCTGTGATGCTGATGCTGGGAAAGAGAAATGGAATCTTCAAGTCATGGCAGTTACTAAGAAGGGAGGAACCTTGAGTGTTAGAAAGAAGAGAATAAGAATGAAACATTCTCTGTGAGAAAATAGGAACTCCATGTCAACATTTTCTGCCGCTCTGCATATGTCTGCTAATTACCATGAAAACACTATAAGTATTGATTTGGGGCTTACAAATAAATCTTAGGGAGTAAGTGAATTCATAAATAATCTGTGAGTAATGAGGGTCAACTGTATTTTTAATAAAAGGGGGGCATAATTTCTGTTAAAAATGGCAGTATATGTAAATTTACCAATTCTTGTTCACAAATCCACAGGAAAATTATAATAAAAGCTTAACAAGGGGAAAGGAAAACCCCACTAGGACAAAAGATACTGGAGAAGAAACAGTAGCTATAAAACTTGGAAACTGGAAAGCCAATGGGTGAGTGATAAGTGACTGCAGACTGGAGAATATCAAATTGAGCCAACAGTGGGTAAATTCCACAGTACTGATTCATGGTGCAAATCCCTACAAATGCATAAGAACTGGAGGCATCAGGCACTTCTAATAGTGGAGTGCAGAGAACAGTAAAAGCTGAAGGATGAATTCAAAGACTGTATCTCCTCCCCATCCCACAGGACAGGATGATTATAGTTGTTCATTCTCACAGAAAACTAGAAATCTAGAAAAATGGAACCAGAGAAAATCTGGACTCAGGAACATCCAGCATAGCTGTGGGCATGGGTACTGAACTGAGAAGAAAGAATTAACAGAAAATATACATACTTGTGATACAAAAAATACATCTGGTCTTTGTTTCCAGTTCCTGGCAGAGCTTCAAAAACCACTGGAACTTCAAAAACCACTAGACCGTCTTTTGTTATTCACAACAAGTGCCTTTTGATCATACCTGAATTTATGATAAGGAGGTGATTCACAATGAACCCTTAGTTTCAAGGGATGGGACTGGTCATCACTCCCCACATAATGACACCCCCAGTAAAAAACTTGGCAAGGATTGGGGGAAGCTTCCTGGTTGGTGAACATATCTATGTACCAGGAGAGTACAATGTCAATAACACAAAGTGTGGGTAGTGAGAAGTAAAAGTGATTTTGTATGTGATTGAAGTTAAATTGTTATCAACTTAAAACATACTGTTATATTTTTGAAAGCCCAATGATAACCACAAAGAAGATACCTTATAGAGATTACAGAAAAGAAAAATAAAAAGGATTCAAAGCATATCAATACAAAAAATCAAAGAAACAAAAGGAAGGCAGCAAGAGAGGAAAAGCAGGACAAAAGAACTACAAAAAGAACAGAAAACAACGAACAAAACGCCAATAGTAAATCCTTCAATAATAACTTTAAATGTAAATCGATTAAACTCTCAAATCAAAAGAGACTGGCTGAATGGAGAAAACAACAATATCCAATTATATGATGTCCTCCAGAGACCCACTTTAGATTTAAGAACACAGATAATGGCTGAAAGTGAAGGGATGGGAAAAGATAATCCATGCAAATGGTAACCTAAAGAGAGCAAGGGTGGCTATACTTACATCAGATAAAATAGACTTTAAGCTAAAACAGACTTTAAGCTAAAGCTGTCACAGAAAACAAACAAGGATATTATACAATGATAAAACGGTCAATTCACCAGGAAGCTATAACAATTATAAACATACCTGCACCCAATATAAGAGCACTTAAGTATATTAAGCAAACATTGTCAAAACTGAAGGGAGACATAGACAAAAAAACAATAGCAGGACACTTCAATAGCCTACTTTCAATAATAGATAGAACAATCAGACAGTAAATCAAGAAAGAAAAGTGACTTGAACAATACCATAGGGCAAATGAACCTAAATGACATATATAGACTATTCCATTCAACAGCAGCAGAATATATTCTTATCAAGCATACACGGAACATTCTCTAGGATAGATGACATGTTAGTTCACAAAATAAGTCTTAAGAAATTTAAGATGGAAATCATATCAAGTATCTTTTCTGACTACAATGGAACAAAACTAGAAATCAACAGCAAAAGGAAAACTGGAAAATTCACAAATATGTGGAAATTAAAAACACACTTTTGAACAACCAATGGCCCAAAGAATTAGAAAATATCTTTAGACAAACAAAAACACTTATGGGATGCAGAAAAAGCAGTATGAAAATGGAATTTTATAGTTCCTACATTGAAAAAGAAGAATTGCAAATATACAACCTAACTTTACATTTCAAGGAACAAACTAAACCCAAAGTTAGCAGAAGGAAGGAAATAATAAAGATTAGGGCAGAGATAAATGAAATAGAGAGTAGAAAAACAACAGAAAAGATCAATGGAACTAATAGTTGGTTTATTGAAAAGATAAATTGACAAACTTTTAGCTAGATTAAGAAAAAAAGAAAAAAAAAAGAGAGGAGACTCAAATAAAATCAGAAATAAAAGAGACATTATAACTGATGTAACAGAAATAAAAACTGTCGTAAGAGAATACTATGAACAATTATACACCAAGAAACTGGATAAACTGGAGGAAATGGAAAAATTCCTAGAAACATACAACCTACCAAGACTGAATCATGAAGAAATAGACAGTCATGAAGAAACAGAAAGTCTAAAACTAGTAAGGAGACTGAATTAGTGATAAAAAGCCTAGGCTCTTCTTTGCTGGGAGGTTCACTAGTGAATTCTACCACACATTATGCCAATCCTTCTCAAACTCTTCCAAAAAAACTGAAGAGCAGGGAAGACTTCCAAACTCATTTTATGAAGCCAGAATTACCCTCAGACCAAACCCAGACAAGGAAGTCACAGAAAAGAAAATTACAGGCCAACATCCCTGATGAATATAAATGCAAAAATTCTCAACAGCACACTAAAAGGATCATACATCATGACCAACTACGATTTATCTGTAGGATGCAAAGATGGTTCAACATACAAAAATCAATGTGATATACCACATTAACAGAATAAAGGATAAAAATCACACAATCATCTCAATAGATAAGAAGCATTTCATAAAATTCAACATCCTTTCATGATTAAAAACTCTCAACAAACTTAGAAGTAAAATTGTCCCTATTTGAAAATGACATAGAAAAAACCCTAAAGGCTCCACATAAAAACTGTCAGAAGTAAACAAATTTAGTTTTCAGTTGCAGGATACAAAACTACAGTGTTTCTATACGCTAACAATAAACAATCTGAAAGGAAATCAGGAAAACAATTCCATTTATAATAGCATCAAAAGGAATTAAATACTTAGGAATAAACTTAACTAGGGAGATGAAAAACTTGTACAGTGAAAACTATAAAACATTGAAGAAATTAAAGATGATACTAAATGGAAAGCGATCGCGTGCTTGTGGACTGGAAGAGTTCCTACTGTTAAAATGTAATCTACAGATTCAACGCAATCCCTATAAAAATCCCAATGGCATTTTTTACAGAAATATTAATAGAAAAAAAATTGGAAGAGCTAAAAATAATCTTTAGGAAGTGTAAGAAAGCTAAAGGTATCACACTTTGATTTCAAAGTATACAACAAAGCTACAGCAGTTAAAACAGTATGGTACTGGCATAAAGACAACCACATAAACCAATGAAACAGAATATGCTAAGCATGTTTTAAAGATTTATTTAACTCATTAATGAGAGGGCCAGGGGAATGATCAAGCTAGGTCCAATTATCTAGGAGAGATTGAGTTCATATGGTACCCTAAAGAATGCAGGAATAACATCACTAAGTTGGATACAAAAACGAGTTACTGTGTTATAGGATAATAAAACCATACCCTTCAGCTACCTTTTCCACCAGACGAATCATTCACAACTTATCAATCTTTTTAAATTTAACATCTAATTTTAAGAGAACCTGGTCCCTAATGAGTAGTAAATAGTAAGTGAGACAATGATACATTTCCCAAGATAATTAAATAATCCTCGAATGGACCCGATAGATGATACACTGGTATGACATTTGAAAGACATGAAGTATTTATCCTTTTGCATTATTTTCAATTTTAGATATATACCCCGAAGTGGGGCATATGTATACCTGTTTAAGTAGTACCAGATGGCTGTAGAGAAAGGCAACACCACTGTATACTTTCACCAAAAGTGCATAAGACTTTCTTTGTCCCCACCCACAGTTGTCATTACCCAGCTTTCTACTTTCCTAGCCTAATAAGGGAAGTGATATTTCATTATTGCCTTCATTTGCATTTCTAATTATTAATAAGTATGAACATCTGGTAGGCTTATTAGCATTTTAGTCTTGTTAACTTTTATTGGTATTTTTATTGGGGTCACTAACTTCTTCCTCTTAATTAGCAAGTATCTTCTAGTCTACTGTGCATTAAATTTATCTATTGTGTCCTTCATTTAGCAGAAATCCTTAATTCTGATGTATTTCCAGTTCATGTTTTTGCTGTATGGTTTGTACTTTTAGAGTTTTATTTATTTATTTATTTTTAACAATATTTACTTAAAAGAAAAAGGGAAAAAGAAAAGCTTCAAAACCAGAGTGTGATGCCCTGTTAAGTATGTCTAATATGCATTCAAAGTACTGGAAAGCAATTTTACCAAAGGGCAATGTCACTAGGACATGTGGACCGTAATTACAAAAGAAACTTTGAAACATAAATGTGCCCATGGAAAAGAATAAAGAGAGGGAACAACGGCAAGGACACAGAACAATGAGCAGGTGCTTTGAGAGTAAGGCTCTAAGAAATGACTTGGACATTGGCCCAGGGCTGAGGTGGATATCTGGCCAACAGTCTGGGTTCCGAAGGGTAAGACTACAATTAGCAGGATTAGAGAAGGCACTGCTTCAACCTCCAAACAAGTCTCTAGTTCTCATTCCCAAGTGGATATGCTTTCCGGATTTCAACAAGGTCTCCTTGGGAGGATTAGCTCTCCGCTGTGTAGTAACGATACAGAATACCTAAGAGAACATGGCCTATGATGGGGAAGATCCAATACGACCAGCAGCTTTTGCGCGTGTTGCTTTTTGGAGGGTCCTTGCTACCACTTCCACGTTTCTTTGTTTTTAAAATATTTATTTATTTTGGCTGCACCGGGTCTTAGTTGCAGCACATGGGATCTTTAGTTATGGTATGCATGAGGGCTTCTTAGTTGCAGCACATGGACTCTTAGTTGAGGCATCCATGTGGGATCTAGTTCCCCAACCAGAGATTGAACCCGGGCCCCCTGCATTGGAAGCACAGAGTCTTACCCACTGGAGCACCAGGGAAGTCCCCCACTTCCAGGTTTAATGTAATTCAGAGGCACATCACCAATATAGTACTGCTTGAGCACTTCTCTGGCCTCAGACGAGCGGCCTACATCTTCAAAGCTTTCAGTTGCGTCTCCACGAGCTTGTTCTAGCAGAATCTCTTCTCCACCAGGATGCTCGCTAAGGAGGCAGGTGACATCACAGACTTGCCCGTGGATCACCAGCCATATCTCCTTCAGGGAGTTGCGCTTTGCCACCTCCTCCAATCGGTAAAAGGTAACTGAGGTCTTGACCCCCTTGCCCTTTCCCATTGCTGCCGCTTGCTTCCACAGTCGCCACTGGGCCTAAGCTCTTCTCCACCGCTATCCAGGTTTCCGCTGACAACTTCCTTGAGGTAGACTTTGTGCTCCTACTTTTGGAGTTTAAGGTAAGTTATCTTTCTTTGTCTATTTTTCACAAAGATTTTCTCTTTAAAAAGTTTAAATATTAAAAAATTTCCTTTTTAAACAACAGTTTTACCTTTCACGTTATATATTTAATACTATTTAATTAATTATAAAAAAGTGGAAAAAGAATAAACAGAGATCATGTGGAAAAGTATGGGGTCAAGGAAAGATAGAGAAGGGAGTGAGTAAGCAAGTTGGTAGGGAGGAAAAGCAATAAGTGAGACACAGGGAAATAAAAACAAAAAAAGCAAAAATACTCCAGAGGCTAAGTAAACCTTTGATCTGAAAACTAAGGTGATATTAGATATTAAAAAATACAAGCCAAAGAAATAAAGACACTCGTACTGGCATTATACCATAACAAGACAATAGAGTGCTGAGAAAGACTCATATATGCGAATTTATTATCCAATAAAGATGGCACCAGAAATCAATGAAGAAAGCTCAATTCTTTTACAGATGATAGAGAGGAAAATGATTCAATTTATGGAGGAAAAAAATTCTGGATCCCTGCTTATAAAATATTTAAGGCTAGCTGAGACCTATGGAGGGCAAGGAAGGAGATTCACAAACTCTTGCCTAGGTTCCTAGAGCTTTGTTGAATCCAGAATTCTCTCTCAATGGAGGCATGGTCTAATTCTATCACTATCTCGATAGGTTACATCTACTTCCAAGGATCCAACAATTAATTTCTATTGAATCAATACCACTTCTTTATTTTTTGACTGTTTTATAACTTTTTTCTGAGCTTCCTATTTGTTCTTCCTGTTTGCTGAATTCTACTTTGTAGAAATTATTTACAGAAATGTTCTAGCTCCCACATTAAACAATGAATTTCTTAATAAGTCTACATATTTTTTAAACTATGTAGCACCTAGCAGACTACTTGCACAAATTAAAAAAATCAAACTTTTTTAGAAGACTGTTCCAAAATGTTAATTCTCCAGAAACTGATGTATAACTTTATTTTAACCTTAATCAAAATGTCAGCAGTTATTTTTACGTGTGTGTGAATATTAATAAGCTGATTCTAAAATTTATATAAGGACTTCCCTGGTGGCACAGTGGTTAAGAATTCGCCTGCCAATGCAGGGGACATGGGTTTGAGCCCTGGTCTGGGAAGATCCCACATGCTGCAGAGATACTAAGCCCGTGTGCCACAACTACTGAGCCTGCGCTCTACAGCCCGTAAGCCACAGATACTGAAGCCCGTGTACCTGGAGCCTGTGCTCTGCAACAAGAGAAGCCACCACAATGAGGAGCCCGTGCACAGCAACAAAGACACAACGCAGCCAGAAATTTAAAAATAAATCTATGAAAAATAATTATAATAAAATAAATTAAATTTATATGAAAATTATCAAGAAGAAGAAGCAGGAGAGCTTGCTCTGCCAAATAAGCCTTATTATAGACTACAGTACTATTATAGTGTGGTATTGGGACAAAGGTAGACAAGCCAATGGAACAGAATAAAGTTCAGAGACAGACTCACAGATATGGCAACACATGATTTATGACAAAGGTAGCATTATAGAGAAAGGGAAAAAGTCTTTTCAGTAAACATTGCCTGGTCAATTGGATATTTACATGGAAAAATAATGAAATTTGACCCCTACCTCATACTATAAACAAATATCAGCTCCAGGAAATTGGAGATCTAAATGTAAAAGGTAAAACAAAAAAGCTACTAGAATATAACACAGGAAGCATCTTCATGACCTTGGGGTAGGCAATGAGTCCTACACAGAACACAAAAAGCAACAACTATAAAGAAAAAGATAGATAAGCCTGACTACTTAAAATTAATAAAATCAAAAGACAGCACTAAAAGGATAAGAAAGTAAGCTATAAGGTGATAGATGATATTTACAAAGACCCATATACAGAATATACAAAAAACTCCTTCAAATCACTAAGAAAAATTAAGACAACCTAATGAATAGAAGCAAGAAACTTAAACGGGCAAGTCACAGAACACACACACACACATACACCTGCAGAATGTCTAAAATTAAAAGGTCTAGCAATATCAAGAACTGGCAAGGGCTTCCCTGGTGGTGCAGTGGTTAAGAATCCGCCTGCTAATGCAGGGAACACAGGTTCGAGCCCTGTTCCGGAAGGATCCCACATGCCACGGAGCAACTAAGCCCGTGGGCCACAACTACTGAGCCTGCTCTCTGGAGCCTGAGAGCCACAACTGCTGAGGTCCACACGCCTAGAGCCTGTGCTCCGCAACAAGAGAAGCCACTGCATTGAGAAGCCCATGCACTGCAACAAAGAGTAGCCACCGCTTGCAGCAACTAGAGAAAGCCCACACGCAGCAACGAAGACCCAATGCAGCCATAAATAAATAAATTAAATTAAAAAAAAAAAAGAACTGGCAAGAATGCAGAGGAATAGCAACTTTCACACTGCTAGTGGAACTATAAATTGGTATAACCACTTTGGAAAACTGGCATTATCTTTTAAAATTGAACCAACACATATCCTATTACCAGTAATTCCACTCCTGGGTATACACCCAAAAGAAATGTGTACATATATGCACCAAAGGAATGTTCACATAGCTAAAAACTGGAAAACAACCCAACGGTCAATAGTAGAAAGGACTTATTTATAATAATTAGCAATATATAATACACACTATAAAATATATTCATAGAATGGAATACAGCATAGCGCTGAGAATGAACATCAGCTATATGCAATAACATGGGTGATGTGTCCCATAAACATAAAGTTGAGAAAAGACAAAGGCAAAAGTATAAATACTGTATGATTCCACTTATATTCAGCTCAGAAAAAGGCAAAATTATTTCACGGAGTTAGAAGTCAAGAGGAGGACAAAGAGGCTAGCGATTGGGAAAGGGCAGAAAGGATTCTAAGGTGCTAGTAATTTTCTATTACTTGTCTGAAGTGGTGGTTACATGGATGCATTCACTTGTAATTCTTCACACTATACAATCACTCATGTAGTTTCCATATGTATGTTATATCTGAATTTTTTTTAATGGAAAAAAAATCAAATGTTTGATAAATGAAACAATGAATTACTATCCAGGACAACCTGGTTAATGAAGTTAACAAATACTTAGAAAGTCAATAAAATGAAAACCAGTATTGAAACACATACACACAACACACACACACTTCTTAGGGTGGGAATATCTACTGTTAATACAAGTCTAAATGCAGCAGATCCTATGAAGGAATGAAATCTAAAGGGTGGGTAGAATAACTCTTAGAAATGACAAAGGAAGGTACTTGCTACATTGGACTGGGAATAAAGTATAAGAGAAAAAAAGCAAGATACCTCTTTTATGGAAGACGGCTTGGGTTTTTGAGGGGAGTTTTCTAATAACATCTTATATAGGTAATACCTCCTCAGGCTCTGCTCCTGCTCTATCACCTCTCACTTACCTGAACAAAGGCCTCTCGTCAGCTCTCTGTCAACCATCCAGGGCTCTTTTCCTTGTTCCAATAAGGAGATCACAGTTGGCTTAGAACTGGAAAGTCCTGATCACAAGAAAAGACATGGGACATGGTTATGCTGTTGGTGTCCCAGAAATCAGATCCGGTCCCTTGGTGATCAAGAAACAGATGCCCCTATAGGGAAGGACCAGAGAAAGATGAAGATGAAGCTTCAGCCACAGCCCAGTGGAGCTGCCCATTTCCAACTCTTGCATTCCATTCCAACTCAACCATTCCTTGGGGAACAGAGTGCAGAAATTTTGCTGGTTACTTGAAATGTGTAATTCACAATGGAGAAAGGACACATTCCCAAGGGCAGACTCTGAATTTGGGGGGATAGTTATCCTTACCCACTGAAACCAGGTTGCTGAAATTCTCCAACATCACTTCTTTGTATAAATTCATCTGACCAGAGTCCAGGCACTCCCATTCCTCCTGAGAGAAGTTTATAGACACATCCCTGAACATCACTGACCCCTGAAACAACAAACATGCTTTCACAATGGAAAGAGAGAAGAAAAAGATGATAGTAGATGAAGTGGTAGAGGGCTCTACATAAAAGGACAGAGATTATTAATCAAATCGAAGGAGCTGGAATCGATTAAATCAATATAAGACATATCTCCTATATACAGAGGGGTATGTCTAGGAATGTGCAAACAGAGTGGACTTTTCCAATGAGATGAAATAGCAAGCATGCAGTTCAGTGCCTGGCCACAGTAAAGTCTGCATAAATGAGAATTCCTTCCCATGTTCTCTTTAAGCCCCAAGAGAGGGAAAAATGTGATGGACTTAAAAAAAAAACACCTTATATTTTGGAGTAAAATTTCAGAATATCAGGAAAAAACAGAACTTTCTAAAAGCTTCTGTGGATCACATAAAAAATTTCAGGAATCAGAATGGCAATGGATTTCTCAACAGCACCATTTAAAACAAGAAAATGAAGTGATTCCTTTAATATTACAAAAGACAACAAATTCTGGCCGAGAATTCCACACACAGCCAAAGCTAGTATGAAGATTATATACAAAGCAAGACTAAATACCAAAATTGGTTTGCAATAGTAAGTCATGCTTTTCCACTAAAAGGGGACGGAAGGGCGGTAATCCACGAGATAAGCTAAATTCTTAGAAGAATTCCTTGATCGGAAATTATGGCTTTGCATTTTGTTGTTCTATTTCCTGAAAATAACTTGGAGATGCTCCTGATTTGTCCACCTACTGCTTTGATTCCTTGGATACCACTCATTCTTTCACTTTAAGCACAAACAAGTAATTGTTGCAGACGTCTCTGTATTTCGCAGCTGCCCTCTTGTAAGGCGCACTTTTCCCAAATAAAACAATTTTTAAAACCCATTTAAAAAAAAAAGAAAGATTAAATACCAAGTTAGTGTGACGATTAAATCAAGACAATTCTAGGGACTTCCGTGGCGATCCAGTGGTTAAGACTCCACACTTCCAATGTAGGGGGCGTGGGCTCGATCCCCGGTTGGGGAACTAAGATCCCACAAGTCATGTGGTGCGGCAAAAAAAAAAAAAGACAATTGTAGAACCATACAGAATGAATGTTAAATTATCTCCTGTCTAGTTTTTCTTAGGAAGCTACTGGCCTAAGTGTTCCATCAAAACTAGAGAGTAAATTAAGAAAATGAAAAGTATTATACTCTGAAACTAGAAAACTAACATGAGAATGGTGAACTAAGTCCAGTATAATTGTAAAAGGCAAGTCCCCGAACAATATCTAGACCTAGAGAGCAGACCTAGAGAGCAACACCTAGAATAGGAGGATAGAGGACTATAGTAAAGAAACTGACTACTGAGCGAAGAGGAGTTCAGATTAAAGAAACAAAGCAGCTTAGTAGGTCCCCCTTTTCACACTGTAAGCTTCTAGCTTGGAGCAAACCTGAGCTCAGAGAAAAGGCTTTAAATGAAATTTGCACATTATTATACTCAACTAGAGGTTGTAATTAGTAAAATGAGACTGATCTTGTGACTGAAAACAACCAAAGAATACCAAAGAGTGATCAAAACAATTATAGGGACTACACAAGCTTTTATTCAGGGCAACAAAAACATTAGCCATAGAGTTGAGAGTGGAAATTATAGGGGAAAGAAAATCCTTTTGCTTGCTCCCTATGGAAACCTGCTTATTTCAGTGTTGGTTATAAGTTGATTTGATGTTCCAGGTACACAGTCATAGCATCTGCAGAAAGTAATAATCTTACACTCTCTTTTCTAATTTTTAACCTAATTTTTCCTCTTGTCTAAGTGCTTTGGTTAATATCTACAGAACAATGTTAAATAACATTGGTAATGCTGTATACCGTTGTCTTTTTCTGATTTTACCTGGAATGTTTCAGATATTTCCTGATTAAACATTAGGTTAGCTTCTAAGAACAAAATTCATTTTATTCCTTTTAAAATTTATTTTCCACTACAGTATACTACCTCCCTAGAGTTACTCCCATTAATATTGGGCAATAATCTTCATTACAGAGATGGTGAGTGTAATTAGAGGTTGATGGGGGAGGGGAACCAGATGCTCTGTTTGGGCTTCGGCAAAGGAGAATGGATTAGGAAAGACTCAGCCCTTTTCCGAAGAAATTCAGATAGAAAGGCCTTACACTGAACAGACTTGGGGAGACTGATTCTCATCCTGGTTTTCTTTGGCTCTGTACCAAACACACATTTTTAAAATTGAGAGTTCCAAATTTAGTTTCAGCTCCCAATTTATACCTTCAGAAAACACAATCCCTATTCTGAGTCCTCTACCTTGGTACACTCTAATTTTCAGATATGAGAATCATAAAGTGAACTGAGAGCCTTATGATTTGGTGAGCTCCCCAAGATTAGAAGTGTTGAAACATAACTGAATAAAGATATTTTTTTCTACCAGTTAGAGGAAGAACCCCAAAACTCTAGCTACCTGCCATGCCCTCCACTCCTGTCCTGAAACAAGGCAAAGTTCTTTTGCCTAATATTGCTTTGATTTTAGCTACAAGTATTAACTCTAAAAACCAAAAAGAGAGTAAGAGACCAAAAAAAAAAAAGGGGAGAAATTATAACCTATGTATAATTAGAGCCTAAGAAGAAGAGAGAGAATGAGGCAGGGCAATCTTTTAAGATGGCTGAGGATATTCCTGAATACCTATCCACAAATTAAAAAAGCTTAACAAATTCCAAGCAGATAAATAAAAAGAAATGCACATTTAGGCACATCATACTTGAGTTACAGAAAGCCAAAAACAGAGTGACAGTCTTAAAAAGAGCCAGAGGAAGAAAAGTCAAATTACCTCAAATGAGGAGCTAGAATAATTAAAAATAGGTTAAGTAAATAAACGGGATTATCGCTTTAAATATAAATATAGAATATTTACATAACCTTGGGACAGGGAAGGATTTCCTGAATAAGATACAAAAAGATACCACCAAGGGAAAAAAAACTGATAAAAAATTAGGGGGACTTCCCTGGTGGTGCAGTGGTTAAAAACCCACCTGCCAATGCAGTAGACACGGTTCGAGCCCTGGTCCAGGAAGATCCCACATGCTGCAGAGCAACTAAGCCTGTGCACCACAACTACTGAGCCTGCGCACCACAACTACCGAAGCCTGTATGCCCTAGAGCCCACGCTGTTAACTACTGAAGCCCGCGCGCCTAGAGCCCATGCTCTGCAACGAGAGAAGCCACAACAATGAGAAGCTGTGCACCGCAATAAAGACTCAACGCAGCCAAAAATAAAAAAATATATAATAAAAAAGTCAGATTTTATTCATAAAACTACCTTAAGGGAAGTGATAAAACAATCCAGATAATAGAAAAATATAATCAATAAAGGATCCATATCCAGAAAATATAAAGAATTCCCATGAATCAATAAGAGATAATCCAGGGACTTCCCTGGTGGTGCAGTGGCTAAGAATCCCCCTGCCAATGCAGGGGACACAGGTTCCTGGTCCGGAAACATCCCACATGCCACGGAGCAACTAAGCCCATGAGCCACAATTACTGAGTCCTGAGCTCTAGAGCCTGCGAGCCAGAATTACTGAGCCCGCATGCCACAACTACTGAAGCCTGCCCGCTTAGAGTCTGTGCTCTGTAACAAAGAGAAGCCACCGCAATGAGAAGCCCGTGCACCACAACGAAGAGTAGCTCTCCGCAACTAGAGAAAGCCTGTGCGCAGCAATGAAGACCCAAAAGAGCCAAAAATAAAATAAATAAATAATTTATATATTAAAAAAAAGATAATCCAAGAGCAAAATAAAAGATTTCAACAGGTGTGTCACAAAAGAAGAAACCCTGATAACCAATAAACATATGAAGTGCTGTTCAATCTCATTATTAATCATAGAAATCGCAACTCAAACCTACATGTATCTGTGTATATGTGTGTTTGTACAAATAAATATTTTAAATAAGTGTTGAAAGATTTCATGTCTGACACAGCTCATCTGACGAATAAACCATAAATCATTCACAAAAAAAAGTGTATCTTTGAAAAATGGTATTTACAAAGATCATTTGACAACACAGGAGAATGATAGTTTTTAGTGAAAATGTAGGATATAAAATGATAAATGAAGCATAATCTGATTTCGGAAAAATAATGAAAATACACCAAAATGTTAACACTAGTTATTTGAGTGGTCTCATTTCATTTTTTCTTGGTAATCTGTGTTTTTAAAATCTCTAAAATAATCATGCTTTTATTTTAAAGTCATAATAAATATTGCATTTAAAAAGAAGAAAATTTGGGACTTCCCTAGCGGTCCAGTGGTTGGGACTTCGCCTTCCAACGTAGGGGGTGCGGGTTCGACCCCTGGTGGGGAAGCTGGGATGCCACATGCCTTGCAGCCAAAAAACCAAAGCATAAAACAGAAGAATATTGTAACAAATTCAATAAAGACTTTGAAAATGGTCCACATCAAAAAAAAATCTAAAAAAATTAAAAATATAAAAATAAAAAGAAGAAAACATGGCAAACTGAAGTGGAGCCATTTTCCAAATAAGTAAACATTAGGTATATGGGAGTTATTGTGCTTCAGTAGCAGGCTCAACTATCCTTTTCTCCAGTGGGAAAATTACAGGAACCTATAATCAAACGCATCTTTATTAAGCATTAACTTTCAGAAGAACGAAAAAAAAGAGGAAACCCCAACATACCCTGAAAACTGCTTGTATAAGTTCAGCATGCATTGTTTCCTTCTCTTCTGCGCCTCACCTGGAGAAGGATAGAACTTGGAAAGTAGAAAGTCATCGTAAGACACCAGGTTCTTCTTGTTGCTCAAACTGGTCAGGTCACAGGTCAGCCCCATCCCCATCCCCCAGCACAAAAGCGAATGAGATCAGAGAAATGGGGCGTCCCTTCCAATCCCAGTGTCTCAGGAGAAAGCTGAGGTTACTGCTGTTGAGGTCAATAATCTAATAAAACCTCACAGAGATTTCCTAAGGACAGAGTTCTGGAGTAACAATCGCACAGCTGACAGGAGCCTCATACCCATACACACAGTGCCACATACCTTAAGCAGTCATTCTTAAAACAAGGGAACACGCACTCCACATCCGCACACAGAGCCAAACATGGTATCACAGATACAATCGCAAATTCAACACGGAATACATACACTCGCACAGTCGCAGGTACTCCAGTGTCGCGGGGTCACAAGCACACACCACCATAGGGGGACACAGTCACAATTCCACAATGATAGGCATCCTATATCTGCACACGGGTCGCATAACCTCCCGCTTCTCACGCCGCTCCGCCCGCACAGGCCCAAGTACCGAGCTCCATATCGGCCTCCGGTCTCCTCAACTTAGGCCTTTCGGGTCCCCGGGGGTCCGAACCTGCAGAGCTGAACCAGTTCCCCCAGGGGCCCACGATCTCACCTCAAGGATCTAACGCTCCCGCCAGGCGTGATGAAAAGTTCGAGTTCCCGCGAGAAAAGCGACGGGCTGCCGAGCCCTCTGGGAAATGTGGTCCACAGCGAGCCCCACGGCCGATTCCTCTCAGCGCCCTCGCTGCGTCCACCCGAAATGACTGCTCCTGCAACTTTCAGAGTTTAGCCAGGTCTCAGAGTTGCAGTTCGCGGTAACTCGGCACGCTCGGGCTCAGCCACCAGAACAGACCTCACACAGGAAACTCCGGCTCCCTCTGGCCGGAAGTTGAGTCGGGTCGTGAGGGCTTCTGGGAGGTGTTGTGTAGTGGAACTTCCGTTGGGAGGCGGGCGCGGAGGGTTGGTTCGGCATTACCGGCACCTGGCCCGGGCCATCGTGCGTGTCACCTTCACCCAGCCTCCCAGAAACTGCGCGCTAGATGCGCACTCGGGCGTTTCCGGCAGGTGACGCTACCGCGTCCCCGGAGCGGGACTTGAAGGAGGGCCTCAAGCAATCTGGGCTGAACCAGCGCGCGCTGCTGACGGGGCGGAGCCTTTAAGGAGGCCCCGGGGATCTGGAGTAGTGGCAGTGCAGAGTGCTCGGGGTGGGAGTACGCTCCTGGAGCGTGGCTGGAGTTGTTAGAACAAGAAACTGGTGGAGAGTTAGTGTGTGTGTGATTATGATGGTCTGTGAGGTTGTGATCCTGTGTGTATGTGATTGTGATGATGCGACAGTGATGGGGGTGTGGTTGTGTTGAGTGTGGTGGAGTAATTGTGATGGGATATTTTTGTCATGGTGATGTTTGTAATTGTCTGTGATTTATGATAACGTGTGTGGTGTTGTCTCTGGTTGTCAGGTAGATGTGCAGTGTGTGTGAGTGTGGAGGTGTTTGCAATTGTGATATGTGTAGTGGTTCTTGTCTTACCACATTTGACTTTTGTGTAGCCTTTGGTATAGTTGGTAACCGCTTGAAAAAATTTTCTGTATTTGGTTTCACGTGGTCTTTCCTCCCCACTGGCTACTCTTTCTTAGTCCCCTTTGCTGCCCTTTTTTCCCCCCAGCCGTTCTTGGCCCGGTTCTGTTGGTCTCCAGTTTCCCTTGGTGATCTTTTCCAGTTTTATTATTTAATCTTCCTGTGTCTTCTTTTATTATATGTATTAGTTATTGTAATCATAATAATGCTGCCTAACAAACCACTCTTAAACTCAGTGGCATGAAACAGCAAACATTTATTTTCCTGTTCACAGGTTTGCAGGTTCTGTGTTCAGCTTATCTAGGCTGGGCTTGCCTGGGTGGCTGGACTGCAGAATCGATTCAAACCTGCTCCACGTGTGTTCTTTCTGCAGCTCAGCCTAAAAGGACAGTGGTTACCAGGACGTGTTCTTCTCCTGGTGGATCACCAGAGTGCAAGACTGATCATAAAAACACCCTTAAAAACCTCTGCTCCCAAGTATACTAATATTAGGTTAGCCAGAGCTATTCAGGTGCCTAAGTGTAACATTAATTACACGCAGTCAGAAGGCAAGGCAAAGTTAAATGGCAAAAAGTGTGAATATGTAATCCTCTTAGAAGGGGGTGAAACATTGGGACCAAGATTCCAATCTACGACATTAAGAAACATGCCTCTTTATCCTGGTGAATGTCTTTTGGTCCATGTTCTCTTTTGTCTGATAATATTGCTTTTCGTGTTTTGTTATTGTATTTTCCAGGAATTTCATTTTACAACCCCTTCCCTTTATGTCTTTATACTTCAGGTCTGTCTCTTGTTAAGAGCATATTGCTGGGCTTTTCCTCTTTTTATCCTGTTTGACTGTTATTTTAATAGGTGAGTTTAATTCATTTACATTTATTGTGATTGCTGATAAAAATTTGTTTTATGTTCTATTATGCCTTCTTTTTTATTGTGCAGGTTTACCTTATCCCCATTTCTTCAATGCTTTGGTTTCTTATCCTTGAATTTTTAAAAAATTAATTAATTAATTAATTTTTGGCTGTGTTGGGTCTTTGCTTCTGCGCGTGGGCTTTCTCTAGTTGTGGTGAGCGGGGGCTGCTCTTTGTTGTGTGGTGCGCGGGCTTCTCATTGCAGTGGCTTCTCTTGTCTCAGAGAACGGGCTCTAGGGCATGCGGGCTTCAGTAGTTTTGGCTTGTGGGCTGTAGAGCGCAGGCTCAGTAGTTGTGGTGCATGGGCCTAGTTGCTCCGTGACGTGTGGGATCTTCCTGGACCAGGGCTCGAACCCGTGTCTCCTGCATTGTCAGGCAGATTCTTAACCACTGTGCCACCAGTGAAGCCCTCTTATCCTTGAATTTTTAACATGCATGTTTAACAAAACCCTAACTTAAGATTTTAGAACACTTGCCAACTCCAAACTACCCACCCATTTCTATGTTATTCTTATCTGATATTTTGCTTTCTTCTAATTTTAATTACCCCAAATTAGTATTTATTCATTTGCTCAATATGTACAGCTGACCTTTGAACAACGTGGGGGTCTGATTCCCTCCTCACCCCTTACCTTACAGTCAAAAATCTAAGTAGAACTTTACAGTTGGCCCTCTGTATCCTAGGTTCTGCACCTGCAGATTCAACCAACCTCAAATCGTGTAGTAGTACTGTAGTATGTATTTACTGAAAAAGAAATCTGCCTGTAAGTGGACCCACGCTGTTCAAACCCATGTTGTTCAAGGGTACACTCTATGTGTGTGTATTTTTTTAATTGTGGTAAAATAGAGATAACATCACATGACATAAAATTTGCTATCATAATATCTGTACCCCTATGTTCATTGCAACAATATTCACAATAGCCAAGATATCCATCTATCCATTAACAGATGAGTGGGTAGAGAAAATGTGGCGTATATGTACATTGGAATATTATTCAGCCTTAAGAAAGAAGGAAATCCTGCCATTTGTGACAACATGGATGAACCTTTAGGACATTATGCTAAATGAAATAAGCCAGTTACAGGACAAATACTACATGATTCTTTTACATGAGGTATTGAAAATAATCAGACTCAAAGAAGCAGAGAGTAGAATGGTGGTTGCCAGGGGCTGGGAGAGAGGGAAATGGGGAATTGTTTTCCAGTGGGTACAAAGTTTCTGTTATGTAAGATGAATAAGTTCTAGAGCCCTGTACAACATAGTATCTATATTAACAAAGTGGTATTATGCACTTTAAAATACGTTGAGAGTAGATCTCGTGTTAGCTGTTCTTACTGGAAAAAAACCACAAAACACAAGGAAGTTTTTGGAGGTGATGGATATGTTTAGTACCTTGGTTATGGTACTGGTATTAACAGATGTATGCATATATCCAAACTGATCAGGATATATACATTAGATTTGTGCAGTTTTTTGTGTATCAGATATACCTCAATAAAGGCAAAAAAAATACACAAAAATTTTACCATCTTACCAACCACTTTTAAGTGTTCAGTTCAGTGGCATTACATCCATCATGGTTGTGCCACCATCACCATCTGTTTATCCATAGAACTCTTTTTACCTTGCAAAACAGAAACTGTACCCATTAAACAATAACTCCGCATTCCTTCAGTCCCCCAGCTCCAGACAACCACCATTCTACTTTCTGCCCCTATGAATTTGACTTTACCTCATTATGTACTCCGTGTACCAGATCTTACAGTATTTGTCCTTTTGTGACTGGTTTATTTAACGTAGCATAATGTCCTCGAGGTTCATCCATGTTAAAGCATGTGTCAGAATTTTCTTCCTTGTTAAGGCTGAATAATATTTCATTGATTGTATATACCACATTTTGTTTATCCATTTATCTGTCAATGGACAATTAGATTGTTTCTTTTGACTATTGCAAATAATGCTGCTACAAACGTGTGTACAAATACCTGTTTGCTTTCAGTTCTTTTAGGTATATATCCACAAGTGGAATTTATGGATCATATAGTAATTCTATTCTTAATTTTTTGACTGCCATACTGTTTTCCCTAGTGGGTATACCAGTTTATCAACATATTTTTTGGGCACCTACTATCAGTGGCAAAAAGACAAAAATAAATCCCTGTTTTCATGTATTTTATATGAGGGGGTGGAAAGACAATATGCATGATAAATTATATAATTTATTAGTGATAATTGCCATTCAAAAAAAAATAGAAACTGTGTGAGGGACAGTAGGAGTATATCCCAAGCATAACACTTCTCAAAATTTATTATAATTGAATGTTTTCTGTTTTATTATTTCTTTTCTGTCATTCAGAGTAAGGATTAGTCTACTCTCTTGTGTATCATTTTTTTCACCATAGATGATAAATTAATGTCATGTGACAATGTCACTGTGACATGAGCATAATTCTCATTTCAAATGATGAGTATGGGAGCTCTGGGTTACAACTCTCGTTTATCTCAGTTGTCAAGATAAATAGGAAATGGAATAGCTGGACTTTTAATGCACCTCTCTTTCACACTAGATCTGGGGTTGATGAAAATCTGAATTTTTTTGACTCAGCTTTATATCTGTTACTGCATCAGGCCTACATCTTTATGCTCACAAAAGATATTTGAGGAGCAGATATTATGTGAACATCACTATTGTATTCACTTTGTTTCTAGACTCTTGGTGTTTCTATTGGTTCAACCTGAGTTGCTGAGTCTTTGAGTTTTCTTCCAGACTCCTGCTGTCTCAGCATCTCTGGTCAGTGACTCCAGGGACTGTGAATTACAAGCAAGGAAGCTAATTGTTTGGGACTGTATTAATTATCTATTACTGTGTAATAAGGTACCTCAAAATTTAGTGGCTTAAACAACAATAAACATATTAAACAACAATAAACATTTATTATCTCAGTTTTTGGGGAGTGGAGAGTGACTTAGCTGGGTATTCTGGCTCAGATATTTCATGAAGTTTCAGTCAATTGCTGGCAGGGCTGCAGTCATCAGAAGGCTAATGGGGACAGGAGGATTTGCTTCCAAGATGGCTGGCAAATTGGTGTTGGCTGCTGGCGCAAGCCTCTTCCTAAGGCTTGTTGAGTGTCTTCATGGCATGGTGGCTGGCTTCCTTCAAAGTGCGTGATTCAAAAATGTGCAAGACAGAAACCATATCTTTTATGATCTAACCTTGGAAGTCACACTGTCATTTCGGCAAGATCCTATTGGTTATGCAGGTCAACTCTATTCAGTGTGGGAGGGGTGTATGAAAGACATGAATACCAGAAGACAACGATCATTGGGGGCCACCTTGGAGGCTGGTTCCCATAGGGATCCAGTGAGAAGACATCAGGTAAATTGGATTTATATCATAAGCCCACAGGTCCTGGCTCCACAAAGATAAGACAGATCTGTGATGTGAGGATAAAGAACAGTGAAGAGCAGGTATCTATCATGGAAGGAGACCTCCTGATCTGAGACCTTCCCTCGAAGCTGGGGAGTCCTGAGATAGAGTGGACCCTGGAATTGCTAGACGTGCACCCTATCTTAACCCCTCTGTTTAGAGTGGGAAAGGCCTGAATGACATCTCAACCTTCAGAGATCAGCAGTAGCTGTGTGACAATGGAGCATTTGACCCAGATGATGGAAGGGACAGGTGAGGTGGCTCAGAGATGGGCAGAGTTTAGGAGAGAGTCTGTAAAAAGAGTTAGGAAGTTCAGTACTCCTACCAAGAAAGTTCACAAGTTATTGACTGTGTTGACGTTTGTTTTTTATTTTATTCACTTGACAACTTTTTTAAAATAAATTTTTAATATAATTCCTATTTTTCTTATATGCATTTAGATTTTTTAAAAAGTGCTGTTAAATATATAATTGTAAACAAAAGTTTCCTGTTCCATTCCTTCCCATACCCTGTTCCCACTACCCATAGGCAATTACTTGGAACATTTTTTTCTGGATATTCTGGTATTCATCTTTGCTTTCCTGAATAACATCCTCATACTGCTAATGTTTGATTTCAGTTTTAGATATTTCCTATTGACTTTTGACAGTAGAAATAAAGATTTATCTCTCTTTTCTATCTAACCCCTTCCTCATCACCCTCACCCCACCCTGACTCCCACCCACTCTTCTCCTTGCCCTTCTTTCTAATATGGTGTTTTGTTCGAGGTTGAAGGTTGACCAAATGTCAGCATCTGTATGCATTTTCTTTTGAGCTAGTCAGTTTTCCCAGCAAGAAGTCCTAGATTGTTTGAGGAGTATAAGCCAGGATTCCTGCTTTTGGGAGGCAAAGAAAGGAAAAAAGTTGAGGGGAACACTTCATCTTTCAATCTGACAGCTTTTACTTAATTCCCTTATTTTCTCTACATTGCTTCAACCCCACCGTGTATGTAGTTCCCTGTTTTTCAGCCCCACCCCAAACTCCTGCCTGTAAAAGTACCTAATACCTCCATTCCTGAGCCTTTCAAGTGTTCTGCCGTGGTTTCCCCACCCTCGCTTAAGCTTCATCTTTCTCTAAGTTAGAAACCAGTCATTTGCTCTCTATCTTTCAGAATTTTGTTGACATCTCTTTCCCGCTAAAATCTTCTGTATTCTTTGTCCTTGTGAGATTGTTTCTTTCGTTTTGGTTGTGTTTCAGAGAGAGCAGAAATAAATGCAAGTATTCAGTCTTCCATTTTTAACCTGAAGGCCCTGAATTTTTTAGGGTAAAAAATAAGTCAATTAAGTTATTTTAAAATGTCTTTAGAATTATAACTGCATTTCATTCCATCATACGAATGTTCCACAATGCCTGTAACCTGTCTCTGATTAAAGTTTTTTCCAAATTCTTTACAGTGCTTCATAAATAATTTAATCCTTAAATCTTTGTGGTATTTATTATTATGTACTTAAAAAATCTCCTATTAGGAATAAAATAGCAGGAAACTAGGGAAATAGATTCATTGGGCACCCTAGACTTAGCCCTCCAGAAATTCCCATAGAACTCTATATGATTAAATTACAAGCCATCTATGTACATTTCAGTGTCTCTGTAGCCTGGTGGTGGTTAATATTTCTCAAAGCTCTGAGGATCATTATAGGTGATCTTACAGCTGATGCTGAAGATTTCTCTAGTCCTTTATCTGGAGCTCTGAAGTAAACAGATTTTTATTTCTCTTTCCTCAGCTTGGTGTTCTCCAGATTCTGCCCTTTTCAAGGAAGAAGAGGATATGACCAGTTCTCTTGTACGTTGTGTTTTTTTAAAAATTTATTTATTTTTGGCTGCGTTGGATCTTCGTTGCTGTGTGCAGGCTTTTTCTAGTTGCAGCGAGCAGGGGCTATTCTTCGTTGTGGTGCACGGGCTTCTCATTGCAGTGGCTTCTCTTGTTGCGTAGCACAGGCTCTAGGCATGCAGGCTTCAGTAGTTGCAGCACACAGGCTCAGTAGTTGTGGTGCACGGGCTTAGTTGCTCCACGGCATGTGGGATCCTCCCGGACCAGGGCTCCAACCCGTCTCCCCTGCATTGGCAGGCAGATTCTTAACCACTGTGCCACCATGGAAGTCCCTTCTTGTACGTTTTAAGCATTTATTTGTTTCCTGCATTATTTTACAATGCAGTTGCAGTGGGTTACCTTAACCTACCAGTAAGTTGGAAAAAACTAAATCAAAAATCAAGGTGAGGAAAAATACAGCTAGAAGGTCAGAACCTGGGGAAATTTGACATGTGGCTCTGCAGAAACAGGTCCATACAGGATTATAAAACTTAAGTTCAAATTTGAGGGACTTCCGTGGCAGTCCAGTGGTTAAGACTTTGCCTACCAATGCAGGGGGTGAGGGTTCAATCCCTGGTCAGGGAGCTGAGATCCCACATTTCTCACGGCCAAAATACCAAAACATAAAACAGAAGTAATATTGTAACAAATTTACTAAAGACTTTAAAAATGGTCCACATAAAAAAAAAATCTTAAAAAAATTTTTTTTGGAATACGATCTGGAGAAGCAAAAGCAAACTGAGACATAAAGTTCATCCCATAACTTGCACTACTTATGAGGAAAAAGCTTATAATTCAGGACAGAAAAAAGCTTTTCATTGGCACTTAGGTCAAAAAGAAATCCAAAATAATTCCATAATTCTTATGATTTTAAGCTCAGTTTATTAAAAGTCCTTCTTGGCCATAGATTAAAAACTAGAATTATTGGGAAGAGTAAATCGAGTACTTCTTTCAAACGATCCTCCATATATATTTCTTTCAGTTGAGACTTTTTAAGTTGAGCTAAAATATATACTAAAATTCTGTGGCAGAATTTTTTATAGTTCTGGTATCTATAACTCTCCACGTCTTTTTTTATGGTCTCAAAATATACAGTATTCTTCATCTTCTTACAAAATGACTCACTTTCCTCTGCTGTTGATTCTTTTCATTTCCAGCACTGGAATCCCTCACACTCCTGTATTTTAAATATTTTCCACTACCTCTTTTTCCTCAGCTCATATCTTTTCCATCCTGAAACACACACACATTTCTATTGACCACATGATTGTGTGGCTTATCCAGTTATTTCTCCTTTTGGCAGAGTGGTTTTCTGGGCCTAGATAGACTTGGGTTCAAATCTTGGCTCAGTGAGAGTAAGTGCATGATTATGGGCAAGTTTCTTAATCTCTTTGTCCTTAGTTACATCATCTGTAAATGGGGATAATAATAATACTTACCCCATAGGAATATTGGGAGGGTTAAATGCACATAGTAAGTGCCCCATAAATGATAAATATTGTTAATAATTATTAGCTATATAAATCTTTCTACCTGAAAAGGTCTTTGAATGTGTTTGCTGTATTCATTGACCTACTTTTTTAGTTTAACATATGAAACTGATAAGATAAAAGAGTAGATGCCTCATTTGTGTTCACAAAATTAATCCTTCTCTTCAATGAAACTACCATAAACACTGTAATAAGGCAAAACTGGGAACAGTTTTTGTAATACATATGCAGAAATATACTAACAATTCTTAAAAACCAACAATTAAGAAAATAGAAAATTGGGTGGAGAACATGAGCAAGCAGTTGGAAAAAATGGAAGTGGCAATAAATATTTTAAAATAAAAATGTCACAAAGAAACAGACTATTCAGATTTGTAGATACATTTTTTAGGTGTATTTTGAATTAGTGGGTAATGACCATCTTTTATGAGAGGATTCCAAATAATTAGTTCACATGTGAATTTTCCTTATAAAGTAAAAAGCTGGAGATAAGGAGTTGTGATCTACAAATAGGACACTCTGTTAGCTTTCAAAAACTTCATTCAGTTCCTTTCAGACACCAGAGCCAGACATCTTGGTCTGGACTATCAAACAGAAATGGACTGCCTATGTTTCTGGGCATTCATTCTAGAATATGGATGTAAATATATTACACGGCAGCTTTTATTTATATTTGAATAGACTACACAGCAGCTAGAAAAATCTTCTACAGCAGTAAGTATAATAGCTTTATTGAGTACCTATTATGTGCCAGGTATATTGTGCTATAAGCTTAATGTAGCTTATTTCATGTAATCGTTATCAGAAGTTTGTAAAGTAGATATTTTCATTTTTATAGAGAAAGGAAGTGAAGCACAGAGATTAAGAAACTTACATAAATTCATGCATCAAGTGTGCAGTAAAGCCAGGGTTCAAACCCATACAACCTGACTCTAGGACCACACTCTTATGATACTGTACAAATGGAAATCCACTCATAAGTGAAGAAATGCAAATTTTGCCAATTGACTGTTCATATTATTTGTCCATTTTATGCCGTTAGTCCTTTTTCTACTTGAAATTAAGGGATTTTAAGAATGCCTGCTTCAGCATTAGGATTTATGCAGATATCTTCTTCTAATTTGTCACTTATATGTTATCGTGTATCTTTTGTTGTATATAAACTTTAAATTTGGGTAGTTTCATCTAGCATATGATAAGTTTGTGCATACAGTAATAATTCAGTCAAAATTAATATGCAACATTAATTTTTATTGTTGTTGTTAAACTTGGGAAACATTTATTTTTACTTTCCCGTATCAGCAATCATGGATATAAGTGGTTAAATCTTGTATCTCCTCAGGAAGACATAGCACTGTTGAGTGACTATTACATCCCATGGAGAACTTCAGTCTTTGGTCACAGCATTAAGAGCTCCTGGTTTTGGTCCCATAAGCCCTCTTTGAAATGACATATGCAACATTAATGTTTAATAATCTTCTTTCATGAGTTTCTAATGTTGGTATTTTATAAGATATCTTTCCAATTATTATGTTATAGTTTCTTTTCAAAGATTTGCTTTTCATATTTAGTTTTTGATCCAACTGGAATTCAATTTTGTAATTGGTCCAAGGTAGGAATTTGCTGATAATTATATCAGTAAAATTATTTTTGCATGTAGGCAACCAGTGTTCCAATACCATTTGTTAAATAGATCTTTACTTTGTGATGCCACCTTTATAATATACATGCTTAATTGTTTCTAGGCTCTTTGTTCTGTTTCTTTAATCTGTTTGTCTACATCTATACCAGTACTATGCTCTGTGTGTGTGTGTGTGTGCGTGTGTGTGTGTATGTGTTTACATTGTCTTAAATACTTTAACTTTATAATAACCCTGTTTGCTTGGCAGGCATTTGCCCACTTCCCACTACACAAATGTTCTAGTTTTAAAAAATTTCCTCAGCTACTTTGGGACCTCTATGCTTTCATTTGAATTTTAGAATCAATTTATCTAGCTCTAAGGAAAAAACGCTGTTGGGATTTTAATTGGAATTGCAAAGAATTGTAGACTACAGACCTTCCTGACTTACATCCTGATAAAACCATCATAATTTGAAAATATCATAAATTGAAAATACATTTAATACACCTAACCTACCAAACATCATAGCTTAGTTTAGCCTACCTTAAATATGCTCAGAACACTTACATTAGCCTTCAGTCATCTAGCACAAAGCCTATTTGATAATGAAGTGTTGAATATCTCATGTGATTTATTGACTACTGTACTGAAAGCGAAAAACAGAACAGTTGAATGAATATAGAATGGTTGTAAGGGTGTATTGGTTGTTTACCTATGACATCACATGGCTGACTGGGAGCTATGGCTTGCTGCCACTGCCTGGCATCACCAGAGAGTATCATACCACATAAAGCTAGCCTGAGAAAAGATCAAAATTTAAAATTCAAGGTATCTATGTTTTCTGTGTGTATCACTTTTGCACCATTGTAAAGTCGAAAATTCATAAGTCAAACTGCCTTAGGTTGGGGACTGTCTGTAATTGGAGAAGAATTGAGTGAAACATTTTTTTCTGTCTATCAGAAAGATGTTTCAATTTAAGGAAATCCATTAATATAATTTATCAAATTCAAAAAAATATATAATCAGGGCTTCCCTGGTGGCACAGTGGTTGAGAGTCCGCCTGCCGATGCAGGGGACATGGGTTCGTGCCCCGGTCCGGGAAGATCCCACATGTCGCGGAGCAGCTGGGCCCGTGAGCCATGGCCGCTGAGCCTGCGCGTCCGGAGCCTGTGCTCCGCGATGGGAGAGGCCACAACAGTGAGAGGCCAGCATACCGCCAAAAAAAAAAAAAAAAAAAAAAAAGTATATATATATATATATATATATATATATATATATATATATATATATATATAATCAGCTTCACAAAGCTACTAATTTTTTTAAAATCAGAATTTGAGATTTTTTAAAGAGGATCTATTTATAAAATAGAAGTAAAAGGATACTTCCTTAACATGATATTTAAAAAATTATTCTACAAAAAAAAAATAAATTATTCTACACACATACTAAGCTAAAGGCCAGAACCATGTTTCCTGCAGGAAATGATACATATTCCTACTAAAATCAGGAACATAACCAGATTACTCATGGTACCACATTTATTTACTATAATTCTATATGCATATAGAAAAGAAAAAAAAGATAAACATTGGGAAGGTGCATACAAAATTATATCTAGGTGATACAATTATGTATGTGGGCAGTTGAAGAGGAAACAAGAGAATTCAATACAGTATGGACACAAAATTAATATACAGAAATCAACAACATTTCTATATACAAACCACCAACCAGTTCAAAAGTAAAATGGAAGGTGGGAATCCCTGGTGGTCCAGTGGTTAGGACTCGGTGCTTTCACTGCCATGGCCCAGGTTCAATCCCTGGTCGGGGAACTAAGATACTGCAAACCTCACGATGCAGCCAAAAAAAATTAAAATTAAAAAATAAATAAAATGGAAGAAAAATGTTAAGAGTAGAAACAAAATCCTAAAGGAAAAAAAAATTGTATCTGATGTATATGGGAGAAAGAAACCTTTAAAGCATTACTGAGACCTAAAAGAGGATTTGAATAAATTTTTAATACATACTTTTTTTGGAAAAGATCATCATTATTAAATCAATATAAATTCTCTTTAATCTTGAGATTTATTGGAATCTCACATATTCTAAATATTATTTTTAAGGCAAATCTATTCAAGCTGACTGTAGAAGACATTTGAAAAATAAGTGTGTAAAATATCCAAGAAAAAATATGAAAAATGTGTGTTATGCTCTAAGTTTTAAAAAGAATATTCGTTTAATGTTTGTGTAACTTTAAGGAAAAAAATCTTTTACAAAAAGTTGCCAGTCAGAAAGAAAAAAGTTGCCAGTCAGCATATATACCATAGAACTGACGTGTAATTATCTTTATGCCTTCACTGTAAACTGTTATTTTTTAAAAAAAGACTTATCATATTAAGTATCTTAAAAATAAAGGAGAGGAAACTGCTGTGATACCAGCAGGACCTCTGGAAATGTTAAGACTTCCTTCCAGGGCCCAGGAGATACTCATCTTTTTCTTGGTTCTGTCTGACAGGAGGAGGAATAAAATTTAATGACAAGAAATGTGAATTTGTGTTTTTTAACAATCCTCTTTGTTCCTTGCTCCTAATATGGAATTCTTGACATATGTATGTAAAGAGAGTCAACATCTTAGGAAAATACACTATTTGTTCTAAAGCACTGATTCATCATTTTATATAGTTAGAAATTAACCCATATTTACTTTTGTTACTTGTTTTATAATTTTTGTCAGGAGTACAGTTTTTTTTTTTGTATGAAATTTATGCTAATTTACTAGTTAGTGGGAAAGATGTTTTAATGCTAATTTACTAGCACTAGTAGAAAATATATTTTCTTTGTTGTTCTTCCTTATTTTTTTTAGTGGTTCATATTCCATAGGGGTTATCTATTCCTGAAAAATTTATTGAAAGGTTATTGGGTGCCAACCTCAGTTCTGAGTGCTTCACAGTTTTTGGCCTCATTTAGTCCTCATAACAGCCCTTGGAGGAAAATGCCACTTTACAGATGAGGCTCAAATTTGGCTATTTGTCGAGTTTAGTTTAAAAAAACACTTTTTTGTTTTTGGCTGCGCCGCGAGGCTTGTGGGATCTTAGTTCCCAACCAGGGATTGAACCCGAGCCATGGCAGTGAAAGTGCCGAGTCCTAACCACTGGACTGGCAGGGAATTCCCACACGATTAAATTTTGAAGCCAGGATTTGAACTCATGATGTCAGACTCTACAGCCTGTTAACCAGTAAAAATATCTAAATCCACCTCCATTTTGAGAGCCTAATTCTTTGAAAAATTTTCAATCAGGTATCTCTTCAGCTTTTCTGCTGCTTTTATGAGACCTTTATTCTCATGCAGGTTGACTATGTGGGCTTTGGGCTCTGCTTTGGGCTGCAGATCACCTGGCCCTGACTCAGGCTGTGGCATGGGCTCACATCTCCTCCACGTGTGTTCATTCAGGTGAAAGAGCAGCAGCTTTCTGGGGCAGGCTCTTCACTTGCCAGATCACTGGAGTACATGAACCAAGTCAAGGGTGTGTTTAAAAACAAAATTCAACTGATTACATTTTGAAGATCTTATTGGCTTTATTCAATGATTCATGAGTCAGGGAACATCCAATCTAGCAGATACATAGGAACTCTGAGGAGCTGTACCAAGTCAAAGATTTTTATAGGCAGAAGGGAGTGGGAATAAGGAAGTTATAGTAGCAAAAAGTGGATTGGTTCTGGCCAGGTTACTTTCCTTTAGGGGATGATAGGGTCTATCAGGCAGATTACCTCACTAATGCTGATCAGGTGATTCCTGCTTGACTAGTTTAAGATTTTATTTCTAGGAGAGGCTGAAACTGTAGGTAAGTCTCAGTTTGGTGACATGAGGCTTAGCATAAGTGACTCCATTTTGGGCCTGTTGTCTTGTTTTTAACAGGTGTAAGTGCATTTCAGGCCTCTACTCACATCATGTTTACTGACATTCCTTTAGCTCTAACAAATGGCTCACTCAAGGCCCACACTGGGGGATGGGACATTAGCTAGAGACACAAATGAATATTTGTGGAATAATAATCAAGTTAATCAGTAATATTTTCTGATGGAACTATTTTTATTGGAATTTTTTTAAAACTTGAAATACACTGGAACAGTCTCACAACCTAAGAAAACTTTGTTGACATATAAGTCACATACCATAAAATTGACACATTTAAAGTATATAATGCAATGGTTTTTAGTATATTTATGAGTTGCCATTACCACAATCAATGTTAGAACATTTCATCACCCTAAAAAGGAACTCTGTACCCATGAGCTATCACTTCCCATTTCCCCCCAAGTCTCCTTTGTACTTTCTGTTTCTATGGATTTGCCTATTCTAGACATTCATATAAATGGAATCATATAGTATATGGTCCTTTGTGACTGTCTTCTTTCACTCAGCATAATGTTTTCAAGGCTCATCCATTTTGTAGCTTGTATCAGTACTTTGTTTCTTTTTATTTCCAAACAGTATTCTCTTGTATGAATATGACATATTTTTTAATAAATGTATTTATTTATTTCTATTTTATTTTTTTGGCTGTGTTGGGTCTTCGTTGTGGCAAGTGGGGCTACTCTTCGTTGCGGTGTGTGGGCTTCCCATTGCAGTGGTTTCTGTTGCAGAGCATGGGCTCTAGGCACGTGGGCTTCCGTAACTGTGGCGCAGGGGCTCAGTAGTTGTTGCTCACGGGCTCTAGAGCTCAGGCTCAGTAGTTGCGGTGCATGGCTTAGTTGCTCCACAGCATGTGAGATCTTCCTGGACCAGGGCTCAAACCCATGTCCCCTGCATTGGCAGGCAGATTCTTAACCACTGCACCACTAGGAAAGTCCTGAATATGACATTTTATTTATCTTTTTATCAGTTAATGGACATTTGAATTATTTCCACTTTTTGGCTATTATGAATAATGTAGCTAAGAACATTTGTGTACAAGTTTTTATGTGGACATATATTTTTAGTTCTCATTATATGTAGTGGAAATGTACAGTGGTAACTGTACATTTAACCTTTTAAGGAACTGCGCCACTGTTTTACACAACAGTTGTACAATCTTATGTTTCCACCAGCAGTGGATGAGAATTCTAGTCTTTCCACATCCTCATCACACTTATTATTATCTGTCCTTTTGATTATAGCCATCTAGTGGTTGTGAAGTGATATTTCATTGTGACTTTAATTTACGTGTACCTGGTAATTAGTGATGTTGAACATCTTTTCATGTGCTTATTGGCCATTTGTATATCTTCTTTGAAGAAATGTTTATTTAGATCCTTTGCCCTTTTTTTTTTTTTTTTTCCGCGGTACGCGGGCCTCTCACTATTGTGGCCTCTCCCGTTGCGGAGCACAGGCTCCGGATGCGTAGGCTCAGCGGCCATGGCTTACGGGCCTCAGCCACTCCACGGCATGTGGGATCTTCCCGGACCAGGGCACGAACCCGTGTCCCCTGCATCCGCAGGTGGACTCTCAACCACTGTGCCACCAGGGAAGCCCTTTGCCCATTTTTTAATTGATTTGTCTTTTTATTATTGAATTGTAAGAGATCTTCATATGTATTCTAGATATGTTTCTTATCTGGTATATGATCTGTAAATATTTTCTCCCAGCCTGTGGGTTGTCTTTTCACTTTCTTGATGATGTCCTTGAAAGCACAAGATTTTTACA
Source organism: Tursiops truncatus (assembly GCF_011762595.2). Classification (NCBI taxonomy): domain Eukaryota; kingdom Metazoa; phylum Chordata; class Mammalia; order Artiodactyla; family Delphinidae; genus Tursiops; species Tursiops truncatus. The sequence goes on along the minus strand of NC_047052.1, from coordinate 43,935,925 downwards.
TTTTTCTGATGTCCATTTTTATTTAATTTTCTTTTTTTGCTTGTGCTTTTGGTGTCATATATAAAAAAACCATTGCCTATCCACAGTTACAATTTACCCTTTTTTTCCATTATTTTTTCCTTTTCACATAGTCATAATATCTCAATTTTATTTCAACTCCAAGTTGTTTTTTTTCCATTTGTGTTATTAGGTTTTCTTTTATTCTGGTTCCTTGGCAATATATATAGCTTTTAGATTAGATCTTCATTCTCCATCCCTCATGCTTGTATCATCTCTCAACATTTTCATCTCTGGTGTGTGGGGCTGGGTCCTGGGCCCCCTGGTGGACAGGGTCATGTCAGGGGTGGCTGTAGGCTCAGAGAATCTTAAGGCAGCCTGCTTGCTGATGGATGGGTCTGTGTCCCTGCCTGGCTAATTGGTGGGCCTGAGGAGTCAGAGTACTTTTGCCTACAAACTGGTGGGCGGGGTGGAGCTGAGTCCTAAGGCTAATAAGCTAGAGAGAAGATTCCAAAATGGCACTTGCCAGCACCAACATCCATGTGGTTGAATGAACTCTCCAAAGTGGCTGCTGCCAGTTTCTGTGTCCCCAGGGTGAGCTCAAGTTGCCTCCTGCCTCTCCAGAAGACTCTCCAAGGTCAGCAGTGAGGTCTGAACCAGGCTCCTTTCAAATTCCTGCTGCTCTCCTGAGTCCCAGAGCATGTGAGATTTTGTGTACGCCCTCTAAGAGTGGAGTCTCTATTTCCTACAATCCTCTGGATCTCCTGAAAGTAAGCCCCACTGGCCTTCAAAGCCAAATGCTCTGGGGGCTTGTCTTCCCCTGTGCAGGATCCTCAGGCTCTAGAGCCCGATGTGGGGCTCAGACCCCTTGCTCCCTGTGGAAAACCTCTGCAATTGTAATTATTCTCCCATTTGTGTGTTTCCCATCCAGGAGTATGGGTCTTGACTATACGTTGACTCTACCACTCCTACCCATCTTGTTGTGGTTCGTTCTCTTTATAGGTTCCAGTCTTTCTCATCAACAGTTGCTCCGTAAATAGTTGTAATTTTGGTGTGCCCACGAGAGGATGTGAGCTCAGGGTCTTCCTACTCCATCGTCTTGAGCAGTATTTTATTTTTTCTGATGCTATTGTAAATGGGATTGTTTTCCTTGATTTCATTTTTGGATGTTCACTGCAAATGTCTAGTTATACAATTGGTTTTTTACTATTGATCTTATATTCTGCAACCTTGCTGAAGTTGTTTATTAGTTCTAATAAAATTTTAGTGGATTTCTTATGTTTTCTGAAAATCATGTCATCTGAAAATAGAGATATTTGTATTTTCTCCTTCCCAATCTGGATACCTTTTATTTTCTTGCCTAATTGCTCTGTTTAGAACCTTCACTGCAATGTTAATAGAAATGGTAAGAATATACATCCTTGTCTTGTTCCTGACCATAAGGGGAAAGCATCTAGTCTTTCACTTTTAGTATGATGTTAGCTGTGGGGTGTTTGTAGATGTCTTATAACACATTGAGGAAGTTCCTCTTTTTTGCTAGTATGTTGAGTGTTTTTCCCATGAAAAGGTATTGAGTTTTGTCAAGTGCTTTTTCTGCATCTGTTGAGATGATCATATGGATTTGTTCTTTATTCTATCGGCATCGAGTATTACATTAGTTTATTTTCAGATGTTAAATCAGTATTGCATTCCTGGTATAAATCCCACTTGGTGATGGCACATAATCCTTTATATATTTGTTTGTTTGTTTTTTTTTTTTTTTACAGTACGTGGGCCTCTCACCGTTGTGGCCTCTCCCGTTGCGGAGCACAGGCTCTGGACGCACAGGTTCAGTGGCCATGGCTCATGGGCCCAGCCGCTCCGCGGCATGTGGGATCTTCCTGGACCAGGGCACGAACCCATGTCCCCTGCATTGGCAGGCGGACTCTCAACCACTGCGCTACCAGGGAAGCCCTGTTTATTTTTAAAGAGCAATTTCAGGTTCATGGCAAAGTTGAGAGGAAGGTACAGGGATTCCCCATATACCCTTTGCCCCCACACATGCATAGCCTCCCCCATTATCAGCATCCCCCATCAGGGTGGTACATTGTTATAATTGATGGACCTATACTGACACATCATAATCACCCAAAGTCTAATAGTTTACATTGAGGCTCACTCTTGGTGTTGTATAATCTATGGATTTGGACAAATGTATATACATGTGTCTGTCATTATAGTATCATACAGAGTGTTTTCACTGACCTAAAAATCCTCTCTGCTCTGTCTAGTCATTGCTCTCCTCTCCTCCAGCCCCTGGTATCCACTAATCTTTTTACTGTCTCTATAGTTTTGCCTTTTCCAGAATGTCATATAGTGGAATCATACTGTACAATAGTCTTTTCAAGTCAGCTTCTTTTTTTTTTTTCAAGTCAGCTTCTTTCACTTAGTTATATGCATTTAATGTTCCTCCATGTGTTTTCCTGGCTTGATAGCACATTCCTTTTTAGCATTGAGTAATATTCCTTTATCTGGATGTACCACAATTTATTTATCCATTCACCTACTAAGGGACATCTTGATTGCTTCCAGGTGTTGGCAATTATGAATTAAAGCTGTTATAAACATCTGTGTTCTCTTTTTATATATTGTTAGATTAAATTTGTTAGTATTTTGTTGTGGATTTTTACCTCTGTATTAATAAGAGATAGTGGTCGGTAGTTTTCTTTTTCTTTTTTTTTTTTTTTTTTTTGTCTTTGGTATATCAGGGTAATACTGGCCTCATAGAAGGAGCATTCACTCCTCTACTATTTTGGGAGATTTTGTGAAGTATTGGTATTAACTGTTCTTTGGTGTTTGGTAGAATTTACCAGTGAAGCCATCTAGCCCTGAGCTTTTTTTTGTGGGTAGTTTTTTGATTACTAATTGAATCTCTTTACTTGATACAGGTTTATTCAGATTTTCTTTTTTTCTGTCCTTGAGCAGTTTCATTACTTTGTGTCTTTCTAGGAATTTGTCCATTTCCTCTGAATCATCTAATTTGTTACCATACTGTTCTTCATAATATTTCACTATAATCCTTTTTAATCCTGTAAGGTTAGTAGTAATGTCTCCTCTTTCATTTCTGAGTTTAATGTTTTGAGCATTCTCTCTTTTTCTTGGTCAACTTAAAGGTTTGTCAATTTTGTTGATCTTTTCAGGGAACCAGCTTTTGGCCTTATCGATTCTTTCTATTATTTTTCTGTTCTCTATTTTATTGATTTCCTTTTTTAAATATTCATTTATTTATTTGGCTGTGTCAGTTCTTGGTTGCGGCACATGGGCTCTTTGTTGTGGCACACAGGCTCCAGAGCACGTGGACCCTGTTGTTGTGGCACATGGGCTGTAGTTGCAGCATGTGGGCTCACTAGTTGTGGGTGCGGGCTCAGTAGTTGTGACACGCAGGCTCATTTGCCCCGCAGCATGTGGGAGCTTAGCTCCCTGACCAGGGATCAAACCCATGTCCCCTGCATTGGAAGGTGGATTCTTAACCACTGGACCACCAGGGAAGTCCCCAGTTTTTGTATTAAAATCTATTTTGTCTAATATTAGTATATTCACTCCAGTTTTTTATGGTTATTTTTTGCATGATATATTTTTTCCCGTCAATTTATTTCAGTTGACTTTTATGTTTGAACCTAAAGTATGTCTCCTATAGACGGCATATAGTTTGATCTTGTTTTTCTATCCAGTCTGACAGTCTCTGCCTTTTTGATTGTTCAATCCATTTACCACTAATGTTGACACTAAATTATGTCTGCCATTTTCCTTTCTCTTCTCCATGTCTCATGTCTTCTTTTTACATTAAAAAAGGCACTCCTCATGTATTTAATTTAATTTAATTTATTTGTTAACATCTTTATTGGAGTATAATTGCTTTACAATGTTGTGTTAGTTTCTGCTGTATAACAAAGTGAATCAGCTATATGTATACATATATCCCCATATCCCCTCCCTCTTGTGCCTCCCTCCCTCCCACCCTCCCTATCCCACCCCTCTAGGTGGTCACAAAGCACTGAGCTGATCTCCCTGTGCTATGCAGCTGCTTCCCACTAGCTGTCTGTTTTACATTTGGTAGTGTATATATGCCCATGCTACTCTCTCACTTCATCCCAGCTTACCCTTCCCCCTCCCTGTGTCCTCAAGTCCATCCTCTACGTCTGAATCTTTATTCCTGTCCTGCCCCTAGGTTCATCAGAACTTTTTTTTTTTTTTTTAGATTCCACATATGTGTTAGCATACAGCATTTGTTTTTCTCTTTCGGACTTACTTCACTCTGTATGACAGACTGTAGGTCCATCCACCTCACTGCAAATAACTCAGTTTCATTTCTTTTTATGGCTGAGTAATATTCCATTGTATATATATGCCACATCTTCTTTATCCGTTCATCTGTTGATGGACATTTAGGTTGCTTCCATGTCCTGGCTATTGTAAATAGTAAAATTTTTTGTTCTAATTCTTTGAAGAATGCCATTGGTATTTTGATAGGGCTTGTATTGAATCTGTAGATTGTTTTGGGTAGTATAGTCTTTTCACAATATTGATTCTTCCAATCCAAGAACATGGTATATTTCTCCATCTGTTTATGTCATCTTTGATTTCTTTCATCAGTGTCTTATAGTTTTCTGAACACAAATCTTTCACCTCCTTAGGCAGGTTTATTCCTAGGTTTTATTCTTTTGTTGCAATCGTGAATGGGATTGTTTCCTTAATTTCTCTTTCTGATTTTTCATTGTTGGTGTATAGAAATGCCAGCGATTTCTGTGCCTTAATTTTGCATCCTGCATCCTTACCAAATTCATTGATTAGTTCTAGTAGTTTTCTGGTGGCATCTTTAGGATTTTCTATGTATAGTATCATGTCATTGGCAAACAGTGACAGTCTTACTTCTTTTTTTCCAATTTGTATTTCTTTCATTTCTTTTTCTTCTCTGATTGCTGTGGATAGGACTTCCAAAACTATGTTGAATAAGAGTGGCGAGAATGGACATCCTTGTCTTCTTCCTGATCTTAGTGGAAATGCTTTCAGTTTTTCACCATTGGGTATGATGCTTGCTGTGGGTTTGTCATATATGGGTAGGTTCCCTCTATGCCCACTCTCTGGAGAGTTTTTATCATAAATCGATGTTGAATTTTGTCAAAAGCTTTTTCTGCGTCTATTGAGATGATCATATGGTTTTTATTCCTTAATTTGTTAATGTGGTATATCACATTGATTGATTTACGTATATTGAAGAATCCTTGCATCCCTGGGATAAATCCCACTTGATCATGGTGTATGGTCCTTTTAATGTACTGTTGGATTCTGTTTGCTAGTATTTTGTTGAGGATTTTTGCATCTATGTTCATCAGGGATATTGGTCTATAATTTTCTTTTTTTGTGATATCTTTTTCTGGTTTTGGTATCAGGGTGATGGTGGCTTTGCAGAATGAATTTGGGAGTGTTCCTCCCTCTGCAATTTTTGGAAGAGTTTGAGAAGGATGGGTGTTAGCTCTTCTCTAAATGTTTGATAGAATTCGCCTGTGAAGCCATCTGGTTCTGGACTTTTATTTGTTGGAAGATTTTTAATTACGGTTTCAATTTCATTACTTGTGATAGGTCTGTTTATGTTTTCTAATTCTTCCTGGCTCAGTCTTGGAAAATTGTGCCTTTCCAAGAATTTGTCCATTTCTTCATGGTTGTCCATTTTATTGGCATATGGTTGTTTGTAGTTGTCTCTTATAATCCTTTGTATTTCTGCAGTTTCAATTGTGATTTCTCCTTTTTCATTTCCAATTTTATTGATTTGCGTCCTCTCCCCTTTTTTCTTGATGAGTCTGGCTAAGGGTTTATCAATTTTGTTTATCTTCTCAAAGAACCAGCTTTTAGTTTTATTGATCTTTGCTATTTTCTTCATTTCTATTTCATTTATTTCTGCTCTGATCTTTATGATTTCTTTCCTTCTACTGACTTTGGGTTTTGTTTGTTCTTCTTTCTCTAGTTATTTTAAGTGTAGGGTTAGATTGTTTATTTGAGATTTTTCTTGTTTCTTGAGGCGAGATTGTATTGCTGTAAACTTCCCTCTTAGAACTGCTTTTGCGTCCCATAGGTGTTGGGTTGCTGTGTTTTCATTGTCATTTATTTCTATGTATTTTTAAAATATTTTCTTTGATTTCTTCAGTGATCTCTTGATTATCTAGTAGTGCACTGTTTAGCCTCCATGTATTTGTGTTTTTTACAGTTTTTTTTTTCTGTAATTGATTTCCAGTCTCATAGCGTTGTGGTCAGAAAAGATGCTTGGTACGATTTCAATTTTCTTAAATTTTCTGAGGCTTGATTTGTGACCCAAGATGTGATCTATCCTGGAGAGTGTTCCATGTGCACTTGAGAAGAAATTGTATTCTGCTACTTTTGGGTGGAATGTTCTATAAATATCAGTTAGATCTATCTGGTCTGTTGTGTCATTTAAAGCTTGTGTTTCCTTACTTATTTTGTGTTTGGATGATCTGTCCATTGGTGTAAGTGGGGTATTAAAGTCCCCTATTATTATTGTGTTACTGTCAACTTCACCTTTCATAGTTGTTAGCATTTGCCTTATGTATTGAGGTTCTCCTGTGTTGTGCATAAACATTTATAATTGTTGTATCTTCCTCTTGGATTGATCCTTTGATCATTATGTAGTGTCCCTCCTTATCTCTTGTAACAGTCTTTATTTTAAAGTCTATTTTATCTGATAAGAGTATTGCTACTCCAGCTTTCTTTTGATGTGCATTTGCATGGAGTATCTTTTTGCATCCCTTCACATGCAGTCTATATGTATCCCTAGGTCTGAAGTGGGTCTCTTGTAGACAGCATATATATGGGTATTGTTTTTGTATCCATTCAGCCAGTCTGTGTCTTTTGGTTAGGTCATGTAGTCCATTTACATTCAAGGTTATTATCAATATGTATATTCCTATTACTGTTTTCTTAATTGTTTTGGGTTTGTTTTTGTCAGTGTGTTTCTTCTCTTGTGTTTCCCACTTAGAGAAGTTCCTTTAGCATTTGTTGTAAACCTGGTTTGTTGGTGCTGAATTCTCTTAGCTTTTGCTTGTCTGAAAAGCTTTTGACTTCTCCCTCGAATCTGAATGAGATCCTTGCTGGGTAGAGTAATCTTGGTTGTAGGTTTTTCTCTTTCATCACGTTAAGTATATCCTGTCATTCCCTTCTGGCCTGTAGAGTTTCTGCTGAAAAATCAGCTGATAACCTTATGGGGATTCCTTTGTGTGTTATTTTTTGTTTTTCCCTTGCTGCTTTTAATATTTTTTCTTTGAATTTCATTTTTGTTAGTTTGATTAAGATGTGTCTTGGTGTGTTTTTCCTAGGGTTTATCCCGTATGGAACTCTCTGTGCTTCCTATACTTGGGTGACTATTTCTTTTCCCATGTGAGGGAAGTTTTCAACTATAATCTCTTCAAATATTTTCTCAGACCCTTTCTTTTTCTCTTCTTCTTCTGGGACCCCTATAATTCGAATGCTGGTGTGTTTATTGTTGTCCCAGAGGTCTCTGAGATTGTCTTCAATTCTTTTCATTCTTTTTTCTTTATTCTGCTCCTCGGCAGTTATTTCCACCATTTTGTCTTCCAGCTCACTTATTTGTTCTTCTGCCTTAGTTATTCTATTATTGATTCCTTCTAGTGTATTTTTCACTTCAGTTATTGTGTTGTTCATCTCTGTTTGTTCTTTAGTTCTTCTAGATCTTTGTTAAACATTTCTTGTATTTTCTCAATCCATGCCTCCATTCTATTTCTGAGATTCTGGATCATCTTTACTCTCATTACTCTGAATTCTTTTTCAGGTAGATGGCCTATTTCCTCTTCACTTATTTGGTCTTGTAGCTTGCTCCTTCATCTGTGACATCTTTTTTTGCTGTCTCTTTTTTTTTCTTTTTTATGAGTGGGATATTATTCCTGTGTTACTGGTTGTTTGGCCTGAGGCTTCCAACACTGGAGTTTGTAGGTTATTGGGTAGAGCTGGGTCTTGGTGCTGAGATGAGGAACTCTGTGAGACCTCACTGCGTTGAATATTCCCTGGGGTCTGAGGTTCTCTGTTATTCCAGTGGTTCAGACTCAGAGCTCCCACTGCAGGAGCTACAGCCTGACCCCATGCTCATGAACCAATATCCTGAAAGCCACCTGGGGCAGCAAAAAAAAAAAAAAAAGAACAATAGCAAAGTAAAAAATAAAATTAGACTAGGAAACTAACAGATATGTTAGGAAGAATATAAAATTTTAAATATAGATGTATAAACAACCGGAAGGTACATCTGTACCACAATAATAAAAAAGAGGAGGGAAAAGAAATAGATAAAAAAGGAGGGGGAGAAAGGCCTTGGCTGTGGAGGGCAGGGCCTAAGCAAGGGTGAGGTTTGGGTGGTTGGTGCGGCAAATGCTCAGGACCCACAGGGCTGGAAAAGGCGCTGGGGGCTGTGGGGGGTGAGGCTTAGGCTCAAGGAACAGAAGAGGCCCAGGTGTGCCCCCCACCCCTGGTCTCAGAGGGCAGCAGACTCTCTTGTGGGAATATTTTTGGCATTCTGAGACTTCCTGCTGACTTGGAGAAGTATAATATGATGGATAAAATCATGGGCTCTGCAGCTACACTGCTTGGGCTGGAATCTCAGCTCTACCACATAGTAGCTTTATGACCCTAGGAAAGTTAACTCTTAGTGCTGGTTTCCTTACCTTTCAAATGGATAATAACAGTAGCTACTTCATAACCTTATTAGGGGAATTTTGGATGTTAATATACCTAAAGAAATTCTAACAATGCTTGGCATATAAGTACTCAATAGATGACAGTGATGATGATATTGATGGTAGTAATGATCATAGAGATAGTTTCTGAGAAACATTAATTGTGATTCAGCTTTGGGTAATTTCCATTTGTATTTCCCATTTTTCTATCTTATTTATACTGTTTCTTGAATATTCTCCCAAATATGGGATATATATTTCTTTCTTAGAGCCTTTGCAGGTAAAGATTTTTCCTTATTTGGATACTGAAGTTTTTAAATGGAGAGGAAGAGTTGGTTTCTGTGATCAAGTAACATTCTTTTCTAAAAATTTATCATTTGTTTTTTAGTTTCTGTCACACCACTCTCATAGTTTTGATTCTCATCCCACGACTGTAAATATAAGCAAGAAACAAAAACCTAAGACCCTTTCATTGATGCTTAATGGTTGATTCTGACCTTGGCCCTTTACCTACCATGTATGTTCTTTTTTTTTGAATTTTATTTTATTATTTTTTTAATACAGCAGGTTCTTATTAGTTATCTCTTTTACGCATATTAATGTATATATGTCAATCCCAATCTCCCAATTAATCCCACCACCAACAACAACACAACTCTGCCCCCAATTTCCCCCCTTGGTGTCCATACGTTTGTTCTCTACATCTGTGTCTCTATTCCAGCTTTGCACACAGGTTCATCTGTACCATTTTTCTAGGTTCCACATATATGCGTTAATATATGATATTTGTTTTTCTCTTTCTGACTTACTTCACTCTGTATGACAGTCTCTAGATCCATCCACGTCTCAACAAATGACCCAGTTTCCTTCCTTTTTATGGCTGAGTAATATTCCATTATATATATATGTACCACATCTTCTTTATCCATTCATCTGTCGATGGGCATTTAGGTTGCTTCCATGATCTGGCTATTGTAAATAGTGCTGCAGTGAACATTGGGGTGCATGTGTCTTTTTGGATTATGGTTTTCTCTGGGTATATGCTCAGTAGTGGGATTGCTGGATCATATGGTAATTCTATTTTTAGTTTTTTAAGGAACCTCCATACTTTCTCCATAGTGGCTGTATCAATTTACATTCCCACCAACAGTGCAAGAGGGTCCCTATTCTCCACACCCTCTCCAGCATTTGTTGTTTGTAGATTTTCTGATGATGCCCACTCTAACTGGTGTGAGGTGATACCTCATTGTAGTTTTGATTTGCATTTCTTTAATTAGTGATGTTGGCAGCTTTTCATGTGTTTCTTGGCCATCTGTGTGTCTTCTTTGGAGAAATGTCTATTTAGGTCTTCTGCCCATTTTTGGATTGGGTTGTTTGTTTTTTTAATATTGAGCTGCATGAGCTCTTTATATATTTTGGAGATTAGTCCTGTGTCCATTGATTCATTTGCAAATATTTTCTCCCATTCTGAGGGTTGTCTTTTCGTCTTGTTTACAGTTTCCTTCACTGTGCAAAAGCTTTTAAGTTTCATTAGGCCCCATTTGTTTATTTTTGTTTTCATTTCCATTACTCTAGGAGGTGGGTCAAAAAAGATCTTGCTGTGATTTATGCCAAAGCGTGTTCTTCCTATGTTTTCCTCTGAGAGTTTTACAGTGTCCAGTTTACATTTAGGTCTTTAATCCATTTTGACTTTATTTTTGTGTATGGTTTTAGGGAGTGTTCAAATTTCATTCTTTTACATGTAGCTGTCCAGTTTTCCCAGCACCACTTATTGAAAGGCTGTCTTTTCTCCATTGAATATCATTGCCTCCTATGTCATAGATTAGTTGACCATAGGTGCATCGGTTTATCTCTGGGCTTTCTATCCTGTTCCATTGGTCTATATTTCTGTTTCTGTGCCAGTACCATATTGTCTTGATCACTGTAGCTTTGTAGTATAGTCTGCAGTCAGGGAGTCTGATTCCTCCAGCTCTGTTTTTTTCCCTCTAGATTGCTTTGGCTATTCCGGGTCTTTTGTGTCTCCATACAAATTTTAAGATTTTTTTTCTAGTTTTGTAAAAAAATGCCATTGGTAGTTTGATAGGGATTGCATTGAATCTGTAGATTGCTTTGGGTAGTATAGTCATTTTCACAATGTTGATTCTTCCAATCCAAGAACATGGTATATTTCTCCATCTGTGTCATCTTTGATTTCTTTTATCAGTGTCTTATGGTTTTCTGAGTACAGGTCTTTTACCTCCTTAGGTAGGTTTATTCCAGGTATTTTATTCTTTTTGTAGCAATGGGATTGTTTCCTTAATTTCTCTTTCTGATCATTTGTTGTTAGTATATATGAATGAAAGACATTTCTGTGCATTCATTTTGTATGCAGCAACTTTACCAGATTCATTGATTAGCTCTAGTAGTGTTCTGGTGGCATCTTTAGGATTATCTATGCATAGTATCATGTCATCTGCAAATAGTGACAGTTTTATTTCTTTTCCAATTTGTATTCCTTTTATTTCTTTTTCTTCTCTGATCGCCATGGCTAAGACTTCCAAAACTATATTGAATAATAGTGGCAAGAATGGACATCCTTGTCTTGTTCCTGATCTTAGAGGACATACTTTCAGTTTTTCACCATTGAGAATGATGTTTGCTGTGGGTTTGTTGTATATGGCCTTTATTATGTTGAGATAGGTTCCCTCTATGCCCACTTTCTGGACAGTTTTTATCATAAATTGGTGTTGAATTTTGTCAAAAACTTTTCCTGCATCTGTTGAAATGATCATATGGTTTTTATTCTTCAATTTGTTAATATGGTGTATCACATTGATTGATTTGTGTATATTGAAGAATCCTTGCATCCCTGGGATAAAACCCACTTGATCATGGTGTATTTTCCTTTTAATGTGCTGTTGGATTCTGTTTGCTATCATTTTGTTGAGGATTTTTGCATCTAATTTCATCTGTTATATTGGTCTGTGATTTTCATTTTTGGAGTATCTTTGTCTGGTTTTGGTATCTGGGTGATGGTGGCCTCATAGAATGAGTTTGGGAGTGTTCCTCTGCAATTTTTTGGAAGAGTTTGAGAAGGATGGGTGTTAGCTCTTCTCTGAATGTTCGATAGAATTCACCTGTGAAGCCATCTGATCCTGCACTTTTGTTTGTTGGGAGATTTTTAATCATAGTTTCAATTCCATTACTGGTGATTGGTCTGTTCATATTTTCTATTTCTTCCTGGTTCAGTCTTGGAAGGTAACACCTTTCTAAGAATTTGTCCATTGCTCATGTTGTCCATTTTATTGGCACAGAGTTGCTTGTCGTAGTCTCTTATGATGCTTTGTATTTCTGTGGTGTCCATTGTAACTTCTCCTTTTTCATTTCTAACTCTATTGATTTGAGTCTGCTCTTTCTTTTTCTTGATGAGTCTGGCTAAAGGTTTATCAATTTTGTTTATCTTCTCAATGAACCAGCTTTTCGTTTTATTGAGCTTTGCTATTGTTTTGTTTCTATTTCATTTATTTCTGCTCTGATCTTTATGATTTCTTTCCTTCGTCTAAGTTTGGGTTTTGTTTGTTCTTCTTTCTCTTGTTCTTTTAGGTGTAAGGTTAGATTGTTTATTTGAGATTTTTTTTGTTTCTTGAGGTAGGATTCTATTGCTATAAACTTCCCTCTTAGAACTACTTTTGCTGCATTCCATCAGTTTTGGATCATCGTGTATTCGTTGTCATTTTGTCTCTAGCTATTTGTTAATTTCATCTTTGATTTTTTCAGTAATCTCTTGGTTACTTAGTAACGTATTGTTTACCTTTCATGTGTTGTGTTTTTTCCTTTTTTCCTTGTAATTTATTTCTAATTTCATAGTGTTGTGGTCAGAAAAGATGCTTGATGTGATATCAATTTTCTTAAATATACCAAGGCTTGATTTGTGACCTAAGATGTGATCTATCCTGTAGAATGTTCCATGTGCACTTGAGAAGAAAGTGTAATCTGCAGCTTTTGAATGGAATGTCCTATAAATATGAATTAAATCTATCTGGTCTATTATGTCACTTAAAGCTTGTGTTTCCTTATGAATTTTCTGTCTGGATGATCTGTCCATTGGTGTAAGTGAGAGTTAAAGTCCCCCACTATTATTGTGTCACTGTTGATTTCCTCTTTTATGGCTGTTAGCATTTGCCTTATGTATTTAGGTGCTCCTATGTTGGGTGCATATATATTTATAATTGTTATGTCTTCTTCTTGGATTGCTCCCTTGATCATTATGTAATGTCCTTCCTTGTCTCTTGTAACATCCTTTATTTTAAAGTCTATTTATCTGATATGAGTATTGCTACTCCAGCTTTCTTTTGATTCCTATTTGCATGGAATATCTTTTTCCATCCCCTCACTTTCAGTCTCTATGTGTCCCTAGGTCTGAAGTGGGTCTCTTGTAGACAGCATATATATGGGTCTTGTTTTTGTATCCATTCAGCAAGCCCATGTCTTTTGGTTGGAGCATTTAATTCATTTACGTTTAGTGTAATTATTGATATCTTTGTTCCTATTACCATTTTCTTAATTGTTATGCATTTGTTTTTGTAGGTCTTTTTTTTTTTTTTTTTTTTTTTTTTTTTGCCATACGCAGGCCTCTCATTGTTGTGGCCTCTCCCGTTGAGGAGCACAGGCTCCAGACATGCAGGCTCAGTGGCCATGGCTCACGGGCCTAGCCGCTCCACGGCATGTGGGATCTTCCCAGACTGGGGCACGAACCTGTGTCCCCTGCATAGGCAGGCGGACTCTCAACCACTGCACCACCAGTGAAGCCCTGTAGGTCCTTTTCTTCTCTTGTGATTTCCACTTAGAGAAGTTCCTTTAGCATTTGTTGTAGAGCTGGTTTGGTGGTGCTGAATTCTCTTATCTTTTGCTTGTCTGTAAAGCTTTTGATTTCTCCATTGAATCTGAATGAGATCCTTGCTGGATAGAGTAATCTTGGTTGTAGATTCTTCCCTTTTATCACTTTTAATATATCATGTCACTGCCTTCTGCCTTGCAGAGTTTCTGCTGAAAAATCAGCTGTTAACCTTATGGTAGTTCCCTTGTATGTTATTTGTCATTTTTCCCTTGTTGCTTTTAATAATGTTTCTTTGTCTTTAATTTTTGTCAATTTAATTACTATGTGTCTTGGTGTGTTTCTCCTTGCATTTATCCTGCCTGAGACTCTGCACTTCCTGGACATGGGTGGCTATTTCCTTTCCCATGTTAGGGATGTTTTCATCTATAATCTCTTCAAATATATTCTTGGGTCCTTTCTCTCTTTCTTTTCCTTCTGGGACCCCTCTAATGTGAATGTTTTTGCGTTTAATGTTGTCCCAGAGGTCTCTTAAGCTGTCTTCATTTCTTTTCATTATTTTTTTCTTTTTTCTTCACATCTTTATTGGAGTATAAATGCTTTACAATGTTGTGTTAGTTTCTGCTGTATAACAAAGTGAATCAGCTATATGTATACATATATCCCCATATCCCCACCCTCTTGAGCCTCCCTTCCACCCTCCCTATCCCATCCCTCTGCGTCGTCACAAAGCACTGAGCTGATCTCCTTGTGCTATGCAGCTGCTTCTCTCTAGCCATCCGTTTTACATTTGGTAGTGTATATATGTCAATGCTACTCTCACACTTCATCCCAGCTTTCCCTCTCTGCCATTACCTCAAGTCCATTCTCTACATGTGCATCTTTATTCCTGACCTGCCACTAGGTTCATCAGTACTGCTCTTTAAAATTCCGTATATATGCATTAGCATACAGTATTTGTTTTTCTCTTTCTGACTTACTTCACTCTGTATGACAGATTCTAGGTCCATCCACCTCACTACAGATAACTCAATTTTGTTCCTTTATATGGCTGAGTAATAATCTATTTCATTCTTTTTTCTTTATTCTGTTCTGCAGCAGTGAATTCCACCATTCTCTCTTCCAGTTCACTTATCCATTCTTCTGCCTCCGTTATTCTGCTATTCATTTCTTCTAGTGTATTTTTCTTTTCAGTTATTGTATTGTTCATCTCTGTTTTTTGGTTCTTTAATTCTTCTAGGTCTTTGTTAAACATTTCTTGCATCTTCTCCATTTTTGCCTCCATTCTTTTTCTGAGGTTTTGGATCATCTTCATTATCATTATTCTGAATTCTTTTTAATGGAAGATTGCCTATCTCCACTTCATTTAGTTGTTTTTCTGGTGTTTTATCTTGTTCCTTCATCTGGTACATAGTCCTCTACCTTTTCATTTTGTCTATCTTTCCGTGAATGTGGTTTTTTCCCCACAGGCTGCAGGATTGTAGTTCTTTTTGCTTCTGCTGTCTGCCCTCTGGTGGATGAGTCTATATAAGAGGCTTGTGTAAGCTTCCTCATGGGAGAGACTGGTAGTAGGTAGAGCTGGTGTTGCTCTGGTGGGCAGAGCTCAGTAAAACTTTAATCCACTTGTCTGCTGATAGGTAGGGCTGAGTTCCCTCCCTGTTGGTTGTTTGGCCTGAGGTGACCCAGCACTGGAGGCTACATGTTCTTTGGTGGGGCTAATGGTGGACTCTGGGAGGGCTCCTGCCAAGGAGTACTTCCCAGAACTTCTGCTGCCAGTGTCCTTGTCCCCGTGGTGAGCCACAGCCACCCCCTGCCTCTGCAGGAGACCCTCCAACACTAGCAGGTAGGTCTGGTTCTCCTATGGAGTCACTGATCCTTCCCCCTGGGTCCTGATGTGCACACTGGTTTGTGTGTGCTCTCCAGGAGTGGAGTCTCTGTTTCCCCCAGTCCTGTCTATTTCCTGCAATCAAATCCTGCCAGCCTTCAAAGTCTGCCTCTCTGGGAATTCCCCCTCCTGTTGCCAGACCCCCAGGTTGGCAATCATGACATGGGGCTCAGAACCCTCACTCCAGTGGATGGTATAATTGTGAGTCACCCACCCAGCGGTTATAGGATTTGATTTTATTGTGATTGCACCCCTCCTACCATTTCATTGCAGCTTCTCCTTTGTCTTTAGATGTGGGGCATCTTTTTTGGTGAGTTCCAGTGTCTTCCTGTCAATGATTTTCAGCAGTTAGTTGTGATTCCGGCGCTCTTGCAAGAGAGAGTGAGCACACGTCCTTCTACTCCACCATCTTGAACCAATCTACCATATATGTTCTTTACAACCACTCATATCCTTCTGCCATGGATTCAGCTCCCAATTTTCAGTTGATGGCTAACAAATTCTCATCTCCTTTCTTCATACCTCCAGCTGCATAGTGGACATTTCCATCTGGAAGTCCTAGAAATATCAAATTTTGCATGTTCAAATTTTCATACCTCTCCTCCTTCCTCCAACTTTATTTCTCCTCCTTCCCCACTATTTCCAAGTCCTCTTTCTTACTAGATTACATAATTGCTTGGACAGGTTCTGAGCCAGTTACGTATGAATCATGTCTATGTCATCTCTGTCACAGCCTAGTATAAATCAGTGACCACTGTTTCCAGCTTCCTGAATAATAGATAATGAATTCATCAGTTTGCTGATTCAGTAATTAACATACTTCTACAGGATATTTCTATTACGGTATATTTTTTCCATATAGTATAAATACAAAATTACATAAATATGCAAGCCTGATATATGGTATCTGATCAGCTAAATGGGTTCTTAGATGTTTTGACCACAGTGTTTAGTTTTGATGACTTCAAATTGTCTTTTTACAGGGAACAGTAACATTTAAGGATGTGGCTGTGGACCTCACCCAGGAGGAATGGCAGCAAATGAAACCTGCTCAGAGGGACTTGTACCGTGATGTGATGCTGGAGAACTATAGCAACCTAGTCACAGTGGGTAAGGGTAACTTTGCAATTTTACACAGAATTCTTTTCTATCTTTGAAATCTGTGACGACTTCAACTTGCCAGATGTCTTTAACTAGCCTTCCCTTTCTTCATTTCATTGTATGTGCTTGTCTTTAGGGTAAAGGCTAATTACTTTGTCTCACTGTGGAAGTTCCTCCATCCTCATCTTTCATAGGCCCTCAAGTCCCCAGGACTCAACCCAAGGTCTGGATGGTTGTCTCCAGCATTAATATCCAAGTCCTTTGTTGTCTTTCATAATAGGCTGCGAAGTCACCAAACCAGATGTGATCTTCAAGTTGGAGCAGGAAGAGGAACCATGGGTGATAGAAGAAGAAATGCTTGGGAGGCCCTGTCCAGGTGAATAAGTGAAAATGCAGGTCTGAATGAGAAAGACACAT
Source organism: Tursiops truncatus (assembly GCF_011762595.2). Taxonomy (NCBI): domain Eukaryota; kingdom Metazoa; phylum Chordata; class Mammalia; order Artiodactyla; family Delphinidae; genus Tursiops; species Tursiops truncatus. The sequence continues at coordinate 43,918,980 of NC_047052.1, read as the reverse complement.
GACAGTTGTTCAGGGGGTTGATACCATTTCACATTTTCCAAGATTTGCTTAAGTCTTCTACAGTGACAAAAGGTATGAATGCCTTGGATTATGGTGACACTTCCAAATACTGTATTGGAGCTATCTTCCTTTTTTCAAATTTTAGATACCAAAACTTCCCTAGTTCATTTACAGCGTTACTTTCAGGATTAGTGTCCCTGTCTATGATCCTTAAGCTCTCTCTTTGCTTTGTGTTCATAGGGTTTTTTCTTATGTATTCAGTATTTGGTGGATGTATAGTATTTTAAAAACACATTTGTTTCAGAGTTAGATTCCTTTTCTTTCTATTTTGAAAAGCCTCAGATTTGTTTTGTAACAATACTCACACTTTCCATTGTACTTCACAACTCTCACAATCCCACATAGGTTTAAAAGTTTCTGGCTTACAAACTGTTACCTCCTTCCTGCTTATTTACACCTTTCATTCCTTTAATTTTTTTGAAATATAATGTATGCACACTTAGTTAAAAAATATAAACAGTCCAAAAGATAACATTTAAAAGTGAGTGTCTCTTACCCTTGACACTCAGTCCCTTTCTTTTCCCAGTTGAGTACACTTTTTTTTTAGAGTTGTGCTGGCTATTCTTTTTTTTGTTTTGTTAATTTTATTTACTTATTTGTGTCTGCATTGGGTCTTTGTTGCTGCACGTGGGCTTTCTCTAGTTGCAGCGAGCAGGGGCTACTCTTCATTATGGTGCACGGGCTTCTCATTGCGGTTGCTTCTTGTTGCAGAGCACGGGCTCTAGGTGCATGGGCTTCAGTGGTCGTGGCACACAGTCTCAGTAGTTGTGGCTCGTGGGCTCTAGAGCACAGGCTCAGTAGTTGTGGTGCATGGGCTTAGTTGCTCTGCAGCATGTGGGATCTTCCCAGACCAGGGCTCGAACCAGTGTCCCCTGCATCGGCAGGCGGATTCTTAACCACTGTGCCACCACAGAGGCCCTGTGCTGTCTATTCTTGATTGTTTATTTCACCATAAGAATTTTACATTCAACTATCTCTTTCCAGAGAAAAACGTGTTGAATTTTTTGGTGGGAATGTGTTAGAAGCATAAATTAACTTTCGGAGTGCTGACATCTTTATAACGTCGAGGTTTTCTATCCAAGAACGTGTTCTCTGTCTTTGTTCAGATCTATCTATTTTTATGTCCTTCAGAAATCCAAGGTTTCCTTTATACCTTTTGTAAATTTCTTACTAAGTTTATACCTAAGTAACAGACAAGAGAAAAAAATCAGTACTAGAAGAATTGGAAAGGGCCCTGTAAAACCATCTTTATTTATAGATGATAAGATTATATCCCTTAAAACACAAAAGAATCAACTGCAACAAATAGTAAGAGAATCCAGTGGTATGGTAGGGTATCAAATTAACAAATAAAAATCAGTAGTTTTCATGTATACTTCAACAACCGAGTAGAAGATATAAGGAAAAGGAAACCACATTTATAGTCATAACAATATAGATAAAATACTATTCTGGGCATGGGCTCATGGAGCTTATAATTTAGTGGGAACTGGAGTCCCTGAGGTTTTGCAAACAAGCAAATATCTTTTTTTAAAAACCTTTATATTTAGTTGATAGTTGGCTGTGTATATAATTCTTGAGCCATACTGTCTTTCCTAGAGGTTTTGTAGACAGTTCCCTGAAGACTTTAGATAGTCCTCTGCTGTCTCTTGGCTTTGAATTTTTGCTTGGAGAAATCTGAAGCCTGATTGTTTTCCCTCATAGGTGACTTGATTTATTTGTCTAGATGCCCATAGGTTTGTTTTTCTTGAAAGCTTTAGAACTTTATGAGGCTTATTGATCAGTCAGTATCAGTTTTTCCTGTAAGCTTGTATATTCATGTTTTTTGATTCTTGTAGTGTGGTATAGATCTTAATACTGGTTCCTTTTATAACTACATTCCTCATCTTTTTTTTTTTTTTTTTTTTTTTTTTTTGCCGTACGCGGGCCTCTCGCTATTGTGGCCTCTCCCATTGCGGAGCACAGGCTCTGGATGCGCAGACTCAGCGGCCATGGCTCATGGGCCCAGCCGCTCCGCGGCATGTGGGATCTTCCCAGACTGGGGCACGAACCCGTGTACCCTGCATCGGCAGGCAGACTCTCAACCACTGCGCCACCAGGGAAGCCCCATTCCTCATCTTTGAATAAGGTTATTTCCTGCTGGACCCACTATTTACAGAAAGAGAGTGCTGGAGATTGTCTAGAAAAATACTCTTGAGCTAGTAGGAAGCCTCTGTTGCTCTGTTGACTTCCTCTGTCATACAAGTTTTGGTGTTAAGAGTTGGTTTGCCCTTTACTTCTGAATCAGAGATGATTAATTGCGTGCTTCCTCTAGCACTCAGTATCTCTTCTACCCTCCTATGCCAGCATCCTGCTTATACAAGAATAATGGCTATTTGCATCTCCTTGTATAGCTCTTGTATAGCCAGAAGAAGACCATTATGTTCCTGCCACCATGTAGTCTTAACACATCTGGATTCCACTGTTGTAAAAAATGACTCATTCATTCTGTCCACAGGGTGTTCCATCTGTTTTGGAGAACTCTGTTCACCATGCTTTCTGTCTAAGATAAGAAAGAACAGCCAGTGTCTGGGTTTCTTCCCTACCTGGTTCAGTGTACCCTCTGGTCTTTCCTTATACTCTGGAATTGGAGTTTAGCTGTCTTTTAGTTTTATTGAGGATATATTTTCTTTTTTGTTTCTTCTTCATGTTTGCAGAGAGGAGAGGACACAGAGGTGTTTAATTCCACCATATTGAAACAGGAATTCCTCTTCTCTATTTGATCCTGTGGATCACCCTTCCTGGAAATGTCTTCTTTTCTCTAAAGGATTCTGATTTCTCCTCAGTTCCTGTTTATTTTTTCTTATTCCTTTATGAACTGTGTTTTACATGACTCCTTTTCTCCAGCCCTTACTGAGCATTCCAAAATAGTTCTAAATTACATATAGACTCCTTTTTCCTTTATGTACCTTCATGATATAGATGTATTCATGCCTTCAAATCAGTATATAACTCCAGGCTTTAAATTAATCCTCTGTTTTTAAAGCCCCACTCTTACCCCTGCCTTTTAAGTACCTAAATCCTCCAAGTTTTGAGCTTTTCTAGTGTTTTGTTGTCAAATCACTTTGTTGTTGGACGTTTGCATCTTCATAGCTCAAAACTTGAATTTCTTAGCTAAGCTATCAGTTGACAGTTTTCTTACCCTTTTGCCTTCCAGTATTTTGTTGAAATGTCTTGTTTACCCTTATTTGTACTCCTATTTCCTTTGTTCTTATGGGTTTAAATCTTTATTTTTTACTGTCATTTCAATGGAATTTTAAGAAGTGGGAGAAATAAACATATACATTCGATCTGTTTTGTTTAACCACAAGTGTTAATTTTATCCTCTAGTCATTTGACTTGCTATCCAGTCATTTATGTGTTTGCCCTTTCATCTTAATTATTCTATTCATTTTACTGATATCTGCATTGTATGTTTTTTAAATCAATCAGAGCAGCTTGGGCCTATTAATGGCAGTTTTCTCTCCATAATATTATCTATAGGAGTTAACTTCTCAAATCTTAGAAACTAGGGACATTTGCACTTTGGATTTCTTTCATATTGGGAGACTAGAGCCAATATCAAAGATCAACCCCACTTTGACAAATTTCTGAAATGTTATCAATAATGCAGTAGGAGAAAAATTCAAAAGTTATAATTTTTGGTCCTCCATTTTAGAAGTTTGGGAAGATGATGAACAGATCAAGGAGCAGCAGGAAACACTTGTGAGGAAAGTCACATCCATCTCCAAGAAAACTCTAATTAAGGAAAATGTCATTGAATGTAAAAAAGTTGCAAAAGTATTTCCTCTGGGCTCAGACATTGTTACTTCAAGACAAAACTTCTATGAATATGACTCATTTGATAAGGGTTTTGAACATAATTTAGACTTACTTAGTTATGAGAAAGGCTGTATAAGAGAGGAAAATTATGAGTGTAATAAGTATGGGAAACCATTTTACCATTGCTCATCACATGTTGTATCCCCCTTTAAGTGTAATCAGTGTGGACAAGACTTTAATCATAAATTTGACCTCATCAGACATGAGAGAATTCATGCTGGAGAGAAACTGTATGAATGTAAGGAATGTGGAAAAGCTTTCAGTAGGAAGGAAAATCTTATTACACATCAAAAAATTCATACTGGGGAAAAACCATATAAGTGTAATGAATGTGGAAAAGCTTTCATTCAAATGTCAAACCTTATTAGACACCAGAGAATTCATACTGGAGAAAAACCTTATGCATGTAAGGATTGTTGGAAGGCCTTCAGTCAGAAATCAAATCTCATTGAACATGAGAGAATTCATACTGGAGAAAAACCCTATGAATGTAAGGAATGTGGAAAAGCCTTTAGCCAGAAGCAAAATCTTATTGAGCATGAGAAAATTCATACTGGCGAGAAACCTTATGCATGTAATGAATGTGGTAGAGCTTTTTCTCGAATGTCATCTGTTAATCTGCATATGAGAAGTCACACAGGGGAGAAACCCTATAAATGTAATAAATGTGGAAAAGCCTTCTCTCAATGCTCAGTATTTATTATACATATGAGAAGTCATACAGGGGAGAAACCCTATGTATGCAGTGAATGTGGGAAAGCCTTCTCTCAAAGTTCATCCCTTACTGTACATATGAGAAATCATACAGCTGAGAAACCCTATGAATGTAATGAATGTGGAAAAGCCTTCAGCCGGAAAGAAAATCTCATTACACATCAAAAAATTCATACTGGAGAGAAACCTTATGAATGTAATGAATGTGGGAAAGCTTTTATTCAGATGTCAAACCTCATCCGACACCAGAGAATTCATACTGGTGAAAAACCCTATGCATGTACAGTATGTGGGAAAGCCTTTAGTCAGAAATCAAATCTCACTGAACATGAGAAAATTCATACTGGCGAGAAACCCTATCATTGTAATCAATGTGGAAAAGCTTTCAGTCAGAGACAAAATCTCCTTGAACATGAAAAAATTCATACTGGAGAGAAACCATTTAAATGTAATGAATGCGGTAAAGCCTTCTCTCGAATCTCATCCCTTACTCTTCACGTTAGAAGTCATACAGGGGAGAAACCGTATGAATGTAATAAATGTGGAAAAGCCTTCTCTCAATGCTCATTACTTATAATACATATGAGAATTCACACCGGTGAGAAACCTTTTGAATGTAATGAATGCGGGAAAGCATTCTCTCAAAGAGCATCCCTTTCTATACATAAGAGAGGTCATACAGGTGAGAAACGCCGAGTGTACTAAATGAATAAAGGCCTTCTCTTAAATTCAATCCATGCTTTACTTAACTTTAAAATATCTTGGCACAGTCTCAAAAAATGAAAAAGATCTTTATGAAAAAATTGTAAAGCTTTGTTGAAGGGCAAAAGACTTGAGTAAATGGAGAGAAATACGATGGATGTAGATGGAAAAACGCAATATCATAAAATGTCTTTTCTCCCCAAATTAATCCATGGACCTAATATAGTTCCAAACATCTAACAAGAATTTTCTAGGGTCTTTACCAAATGATTCTAAAATCCATATGAAATAAAAGTCTATGGATTGCTGAGACAATATTGAATAAGAACAGAGAGGACACACCTTCTACCATATACTACACGTATTATGAAGTTATGGTCATATAATAGTGTGTGGTATTAGAACATTAATGGATAAGTAAAAAGGATTTACAGAATAGAATGCCTAGAAGTAAATGAATGAATATATGCAAACTTGTTATATATATATTAGACATGACATCGTGAATCAGTAGAAGAATGACGACCTAGTCAATAAATACAGTTGGGAGTATTTGAATCTCCATATTGGGGAAAATAAAATTACATACAACCTTACAACATATAAAGAAAAAGAATTCTAAAGGATTTGAACACTGAAATGTGAAAAGCCAAACTCTGAACTTCTTGAAAGGAAATAACAGGATATTGTCTATGACTTTGAGGCAGGGAAATATTTTTTAAAAGGACCCTGCCATTCCACTTCTGGATATACATCCTAAAGAAATTCATAAATATGAATAAAAAATATATATATATATATATCTGAATTGAAAACAACATATATATTGAAGGGATAATGGATGAATAAAATGTGACATATTCAAATAATGGAATGGTATACAGCAGTTAAAAGAAATGAGCTTGGTCTGTATTGTGTAACATGGTTGTTATCTAAAATAATGTTGAGTGAAAAAAAAAATCAAGATCCAGATGAAACATACCATATAATAACATTCATGTAAATTGGAGTGAAATCATTCACAAAGAATAGAATTGTTTTTATTATTGAAATATGTATGTAAAACTATTTTAAATGGATTAAAAAGGACACATACCAAATTATTGATAGTGTTGTCTCTGGCAGGAGATTAGGATTGAGGGTGTTGGTCAAAGGGGGCTTTTAGCTTTACTTGTAATTTTTATGCCTTAAAAAAAGATGAGTAGCATATAAAATAAATCTTAAAAGTTAATGATACACAATGGTGATATGGATGTCTTATCTTAATAGTGTTTTTGTACTTATTTCTCAGGATTTATGGGCTAGGGGAAGCCTATACCCAGAGAATAAAATGTTACAATGGATTCATATGCCCTATCAGGTGCTGAACTATTTTTTGAAAAATATTTCCAGAAAAGTAGTAATTAAAAGTGATAGTTCTGTTTACTATATAACATGAAATTAATGTGCTTTATCAATCCCATGATGCTTCCCCCCCCCACATTTTCACATTCTGAATTTAGAACTCAGTTTTCAACCAAGTATATCTTAGATTCAAGGAAGTATATAATTATTTATTAAAAATTTGAAAATCAGAGAGCAGTGTGACAAATCAAATGTGATTTTATTTACTATTTTAGGGCATCATCAAGGTCTAATGATACCTACTCTTTTAATGTGTCTTGCTGACGTCTTTTGAATTTTCTGGTCGATTTACGATCCCAGGATTTTTTTTTGATGGCAGGTGTCATTTACAGGCCTGCAATTATTTTGAATATTAAGTGACCATTAGCGCTGGGTTTAAAGCTGCTGTTGTGTGAAACGGCCGGAAGGCGGCAGCATTTCTCCTTACCAAATCTGGTTACTAGGGCAACAGAGCCATAATGGAAGTTGTGCTGTGAGTTATAAATTAGGACGGAAAGTGCCAGGAAAAGCCCCTTAAGATTATGTCTCATTACTTCTTGTTCGTTTTTTAATTTAATTTTTTATCACAGCCAAATCTGATTACAATGTTTTGTTTGTTCTAGGTGTGCAAGATGTGGTTCTTTACTATTTTAGGGCGTCATCAAGGTCTAATGATCCCTATTCTCTCAATGTGTCTTGCATTATTTGGCAACTGACTTGTTGGATTCATAGCTAATAAGTTAGTAATATGCTTAGAGTTATTGTGGAGAAAAAAAGATTTTCCTGAGAAATTAACTCTACAATATTAGTCTTGCACTGTAAGTTTCCATACAACCAGCATAGGCATTAATATCATTGTTAATTATTACAATATTTTGAAACAAGAAAGCCTTTTATAGGCCATTTTTAAATATTTATTTATTTATTTATTTACTTGGCTGCATCGGGTCTTAGTTGCGACACACAGGATCTTCATTGAGGCATGTGGGATCTTTTGTTGCAGTGAGCAGGCTCCAGAGCACATGGGCTCTCTAGTTGTGGCACGTGGGGTCTCTAGTTGTGGCACACAGGCTCTAGAGTGCGTGCTTAGTAGTTGCGGTGCACGCCTTGTGGGATCTTAGTTCCCCGACAAGGGATTGAACCGAACCCACGTCCCCTGCATTGGAAGGCAGATTCTTAACCACTGGACCACCAGTCCCAAGAAAGACTTTTATTTTCTTGAGGTGGCCATAAGCAATTATGTAAAATTGCTTCACTCTTCTACAACCCTTGTTTTATGTACCTATCTAGTTTTGGTTGGAAGCAGTGGTGGTCTAAGACCCTGAGCAGTAATAAGAGTTTCGCTCAAAGGATCTCATTCTCTGTAACAATACATGAATCACCCCTTCAGGTAATTTTTTTTTTTAATTATACCACCTCTACAATATTACTTGACATGCAGAAAACCATTAGTGCCTTTTTAAAAACATGATTAGGATTGGCGATGTCGTTCAAAAGGAATCTTTAGCTTTGAATGTTTGAATGTCAGCCACATTTATTTTAAAGCTGATTTCACAAAACTAAATCTTTCTCAAACTAAATTTATGAAGTACAAGCATGAGTAATGTCAATTTTACTTTTATTAGCTATTTCTGAAGACTGACAGTGACTTGTAATTAGCAGGTGCTGATTTTTATGAAATCCATTTACCAAAACTTAAGTATCTAAATGAGTGTTGTAATTTCATAATCTCTTCTTTCATAGATTTTGTGCTAAGTCCAATTTTGCCAGCACACTTTTTTGTAGACTTCTTTTTTTAAAAAAATAGTTTTCAAAGTTCATGTGTTATATACATAACAAGATCTATATATTTTTAGTTGCAAAACTTTTTTTTTTGGTCTAAACTGTCATTTTTCACTCTGATTTTCTTCTTTTTAAAAATAATTAATTAATTAATTTTTATTTTTGGCTGCGTTGGGTCTTTGTTGCTGCGTGCCAGCTTTCTCTAGTTGGGGCAAGCAGGGGCTACTCTTCATTGCAGTGCACAGGCTTCTTATTGTGGTGGTTCTCTTGCTGCAGAGCATGGGCTCTAGGCGCACGGGCTTCAGTAGTTGTGGCACATGGGCTCAGTAGTTGTGGCTCGCAGGCTCTAGAGTACAGGCTCAGTAGTTGTGGCACACAGGCTTAGTTGCTCCACAGCATGTGGGATCTTCCCGGACCTGGGCTCGAACCTGTGTCCCCTGCATTGGCAGGTGCATTCTTAACCACTGTGCCACCAGGGAAGTCTCCTGATTTTCTCCTTCATGTTTTTTATTTTCATTTTTGTTTGTTCGTTTTTTGCTGCATCATGCAGCTTGTGAGATCTTAGTTCCCCGGCAGTGAAAGCACAGAGTCCTAACCACTGGACTGCCAGGGAATTCCCAATTCTTCATGTTTCTTTATTTGGCTCATATCTCATTTAAATCTTCTGCCCCTTTACATAGCTTTGGAGTCAACAGAAAATTTTAAAATTTCACCTGCAGTCCATAAGGACTACCTTAGGGGCCTCTTTTAGCCTCTCCCACTAAGAGTGGCTGTGCTTATTGGGTGAGATAAAGTGCCTGAGAGTAAACCTGAATCTCAAGTCTAGGAAGGCTGTTCTGCTGACTATATGTCAACAAGAAAGTGATCTGGTCTCTAAGTTTTTCCCTGTCCTAAGGAATAGAAATAAGGTCTAAGTGACTGAGATAACATCTGAAAAAAAATCATTAATCAAATTATGATAAATCCCTCTCCACTTGGACGCATGTGAACTGCTGCCTGGAGAATTTCCATTCTAGGTTTCAGACTTGATTTGAAGTTTGCTGATATGAAAGATGAGGAAAAGAGAGATAAAGGATAGCTCTTACATTTTTGTGGAGAGCAACAGCTGGATGGTCACCATTTGCTAAAAATGCAGCAGACTAGGGAGAAACATTTTGGGGTAAAGATTGGAGGATGGAATCGAGTTCTATTGTGGACATTCTTTTACCTTGTATCTGCCAGAAGCAGACCTTAAGATGAGGATTCCTATGCAAGTGGTTTATTAAGGAAGTTCTCCCAGTAAGAATGGTAAGGGCATGAAGAAGCAGGACAGTAAAGTGGAAGTTAAGGGTGTGATCTCAGCTGTAGTCCTGCCATGGGTCGTTTCAGCCCAATCACTAAGGAAACTCTAGAATGTAAGTTATGCCTTAGACTTGTCAAGATTCCCCCCTCATTGTACTGCCAGCTGCTGAGGATCTTGACTGCTGACAACTCACAGCTAAATTCTTCTATAGGAGTTGCTCTTGCACAAAGAGAGCTGGGTCGTGCACGGTTAACACTGCCTCCCCAAGGGCAATTTACAGCAAGTCCAGTCCTAGAGCTCCCCAACAGATTGCAACCCTATCACAGATCAACTTAACCTTCCACCCAATCTGCTTCCTCTCAGATTCTGTTTCCCAGGCAACCTGACTTAAGATAGGCAGACATTTTACAACAGCAAGTCTCAAACTGAAATAAAAATTTTAAATTCATTTAAAAATGAATAAACTCATCACATGTTAACATGATAACATTTTATGAATAGTAATTATTTTCCAAAACAAAAATAATGAGAGTGGCATTATTATATAATTTTTAGATACCTTTAATAATTTAATGGAAAACAGCTGGTTTCTCCTATCTGCCTTCATTCTGTAGCAATGTCACATGTTATATAGACTGGGAGACTCTACACTCATGAGAGAATGAAAGTGAAAAAGGAAAATAAAGTCTTGGAATTACTATGGAAATATTTTGACCTAAGGGACCCCTAGGGATTCTCCAACCACTCTTTAAGAACTGCTGTTTTGACATCTGCCCTGGTTTCTTCAAAAACTCTTTGTTAATGAACTAAAAAGTTGTGAAGGGAGGGGAACTGAGGAGAGGTGTTGGCATGCTATTTAAATATATAAGTGGTCCTAGATAGAGGATTTGAGAAACAAGAATAGTGGGCAAAGAAAATGTTAAAATGTGAATAAATAGAACAAATATTGACAGTGGAACAGAATAGCAGAATTGACTTATGGCATTAAAAACGACAGTGAAATTACTGGAAAACACTGGCATATGATTCACAGGATTGGTGTGGGTTTGATTTAAAGTATTTTAGGTCCCTTTATTGTTAAAGCTAATGTTTTGAGATACAGATTTAGAATGTAAGAGACCTCAAATAACAGTGCCTTAAAATAAAATTAAAAACTGATTTTTTTTATCCTTACTTCAGTAGTCTGAAGTTAGGTAGTACAGAACTGGTACGACTTCTCTTCCTTGTTTTCCAACACTCCTAGGGTGGTGACCTTATTCACACAGCCCAAGATGGCACACTGTCATATTCACATCCCAAGGAACCAAGTGGAAAAAGGAGCAGAGAGGCACATCAGTTTACTCTAAGGACAGGTATCTAAAGTTGGAGACATTACTTTCCTTCACATTTTACTGGCTAGCACTTAGTAACAAGAACAGAAATAGCTGCAGAGCCAGCTGGGAAATTACAAAGACATAACATCCAGCACTGATGATTATGCAAGTAAGTGAATGGTAATGATGTGAAATATATGACTCTTTTGGAAATTAAAGTTTTCATACTGATTAAAAAATTCAGGATTTCTGGTTTCAGCTCTGACATTTAAGGAGCTTGGAAGTCATTGCTCCCATCCTTACAACAAGGAAGAAAAAAACCTGAACAAACTGAAAGTCAATGACTTCCCCCCGCTTCTGAACTCTGGGAACCAACAATTATTACTATTATTTTTTTAAGATTTTTTTTTTTTTTTTTTTGTGGTACGCGGGCCTCTCACTGTTGTGGCCTCTCCCGTTTTGGAGTACAGGCTCCGGACGCGCAGGCTCAGTGGCCATGGGTCACGGGCCCAGCCGCTCGGTGGCATGTGGGATCTTCCTGGACCAGGGCATGAACCCGTGTCCCCTGCATTGGCAGGTGGACTCTCAACCACTGCGCCACCAGGGAAGCCCTAAAGATTCTTTTTAAGGGAAGTTTTCAGTTAACAGGAAAACTGAGGGGAAGGTACAGTGATTTCCCATATGCCCCCTGCCCCCACACATGCCTAGCCACCCCATTACTAACATCCCCCACCAGAGTGGTACATTTGTTACATTTGATGGACCTACTTTGACACATCATAATCACCCAAAGTTCATAGTTAACATCAGGGTTCACTCTTGGTGTTGTACATTCTATGGGTTTGGACAAATGTATCCACATATATCCACCATTATAGTATCATACAGAATATTTTCACTGCCCTTAAAATCCTTTCTGCTATTCATTCCTCCCTCACCCCAACCCTTGGCAACCACTGATCTTTTTGTCTGCATAGTCTTGCCTTTTTCATATAGTTGGAATCATATAGTATGTAGCCTTTTCAGATTGGTTTCTTTTACTTAATAATATGCATTTAAAGTTCCTCCATGTCTTTTCATGGCTTAATAGCTTATTTCTTTTCAGCACTGAATTGTCTGGATATGCCACAGTTTATTCATTCACCTGCTGAAGGACATCTTGGTTGCTTCCAGGCTTAGGCATGTATGGATAAAGCTGCTGTAAACATCCGTGTGCAGGTTTTTGTGCAGACAGAAGTGTTCATCTCTTTTGGGTAAATATCAATACCAAGGAGTGTGATTGCTGGAATATTTGATTAGAGTATGTTTAGTTTTATAAGAAACTGCCAAACTCTCCTCCAAAGTGGCTGTATTGGCTTCCCTGGTGGCACAGTGGTTAAGAATCCTCCTGCCAATTCAGGGGACACGGGTTCAATCCCTGGTCCAGGAAGATCCCACATGACATGGAGCAACTAAGCCCGTGTGCCACAACTACTGAGCCTGTGCCCTAGAGCCTGCGAGCCACAACTACCGAAGCCCATACACCTAGAGCCCGTGCTTTGCAACAGGAGAAGCCACTGCAGTGAGAGGCCCAAGCACTGCAACAAAGAGTAGCCCCTGCTCACTGCAACTAGCGAAAGCCTGTGCACAGCAACACAGCCAAAAATAAATAAATAAATAAATTCATTAAAAAAAAAGTGGCTGTATCATTTTGCATCCCAACAATGAATGAGAGTTCCTGTTGCTCCACATCCTTGTCAGCATTTGGTGTTGTCAACTTTCCAAATTTTGGCCATTCTAATAGGTATGTATAGTTGGTATCTCACGGTTGTTTTAATATTAATTTCCCTGCTGACATATGATATGGAGAATTTTTTTAATTTTATTGAAGTATAGTTGATTTACAGTGTTGTGTTCATTTCTACTATACAGCAAAGTGACTCAGTTATATATATATATATTGCTTTTCATATTCTTTTCCATTACGGTTTGTCACAGGATGTTGAATATAGTTGCCTGTGCTATACAGTAGGACCTTGTTGTTTATCCATTCTATATATAATAGTTTGCCTCTGCTAATCCCAAACTCCCATTCCTTCCTTCCCCTACCTCTCCTCCCCCTTGGCAACCACAAGTCTGTTCTCTATATCTGTGAGTCTGTTTTTGTTTTGTAGATGTCGATTTGAATCATATTTTAGATTCCACATATAAGTGATATCATATGGTATTTGTCTTTCTCTTTCTGACTTACTTCATGAAAACAATGACTTTTCTTAAACCCATCAGAGAATTGAGGTCACAGGGAAAACCACCACTCTGAATTGTGGAGAGATGGAAAATTATAGATAACAACCAAAATCAGCTTACCCGGAGCAAAAGCCACAGGAGCCACAAACTGTTAAGAACACTTAAATGATAGTTTTGATGAATTGCTGAAGGGTGAGTGTGGATTAGCTTGAGTGTGAAAAGCTCTGGTGGCCCAGCCTTAGGGAACCCCCACACTTTCATGTGTTTTATCTCTTGAGAACCCACCAGGTTCTCAAGGTAAAGATCTAAGAAACACCCTCCCCTCATTTTTGGGACTAGGAAAGGGCAGCCTTTTTGAAATACACTTAGAGTGTTCTACATAATAAATTCCTGCTCTCCTAGGCAAATGGTGTTACCAGAGCCCTATCTCCTGGAGGGAAGGGCAGCTAGCCAGTGCCAGCCCCCTTTAACCTTCCTGTCTCACTGAAACGGAGAAGGGAAAAAAAGGCTGAAAAATACTTCCAAAATATTATAAGAGTATAGAATGCTTCCCCTCCCCCACACCTTAGCACCACATTGATAGGGCTCCTGTATAATAACAGTAGATTGCAATGGAAAGAGCCACAGGATACAGACTTGATTTAAGAAGGAGATCTTAGGGAAACCCAAAGACAACAGAGGAGGAAGAAACGATGACACCAGAGAAAACTGAAGCCTCTATCACTTACAGCTGTAGCAAACATTAAACATGGTCCAGCTACTGGCCAGATTTACATAAAATCTCACACTAAGGTATATTACTTCCCTTTATATTACCCAATACATCATATCCAGTTTTCAACAAACAATTACAAGCTATGCCAAAAGGCAAGAAAAAACTGAAGTGATGATGCAAGCATTAGAACCAGGCTCAGATATGACACAGGTTTTGGAATTATCAGGTAGGAAATTCAAAATAACTGTGATTAATATGCTAAAGGACTCTAAGGGAAAATGTAGGCACTATGCAAGACAGTTGGGTAGTGTAAGAAAAGAGATGAAAAAAAAAAAAAAGATGAAAAAAAAAAAAAAAAGAAAAGAGATGAAAACTCTAAGAAAAGATCAAAAGAGAATGCTAGAAATCAAAAAATGCCTTTGATAAGTTCATCAGTAGAATGAATATGGTCAAAGAATCAATGAGCTTGGAGCTATGTCAGTAGAAATTTGCCAAACTGAAATGTAAAGAGAAAAAACTGGTTTAAAAACAACTCCAAAACAAAACAAAACAAAAAGCCAGAACAAAATATCCAAGAACTTTGGGTAAATAACAAAAGTGTTACATACATGTAATTAAGATGCCAGAAGGAGGAGAAAAAGATAAAGGAGAAATACTTGAAATAATAATGGAGGAGAGTTTTCCAAAATTAATAACACCAAATGACAGATCCAGGAGGCTCAGGAAACACCAAGAAGGTGAAATACCAAGAAATCTACACATATGTACAGTTGATCCTTGAACAATGCAGGGATTAGGGGTGCTGACCCTCAGAACAGTCAAAAATCCACATACTGCTATCTCTGTCTCAAAAACAAAGGAATTGATAAATGACTCACCCAAGGACAGGAGGCTGAAACAGTTTGGATAGAATCAGGACTCAAACCCTAGTTCTTTTGATCCTACGTATTGTGATTTCTAATTGAACACAAACCTCTTCCCACACATAAAGATCTGTAAAATGAAAATATACGTACTGTATTTATTGAAAGTAATCCATGTATAAGTGTACCCGCGCAGTTCAAACCCGTGTTGTTCAAGCAGCAACTGTATATCATATTGAAACTGGAGAAAACCAAAGACAAAGAGAAAAATCTTGAAAGAAGCTAGGTTTTGTGGTGGGGGGAACACCTGAAGTCTGGAGAACAAGGATAAGAATTACATTGGGCTTCTCTCTAGAAACCATGTAAGCATGAAGAGAATGGAGTGAAATATGTAAAGTGTTGGGGAAAAAACCCCTAGCATTCTATAAAGCTATAGTAATCAAAATGGTATGGTGCTGGCACAAAAACAGACACATAGATAAATGGAACAAAATAGAGAGCCCAGAAGTAAACCCACACATATCTGGTCAATTAATCTATGACATAGGAGGCAAGAGTATACAATGAAGAGACAGCCTCTTCCATAAGTGATGTTGGGAAAACTGGACAGCTACATGTAAAAGGATGAAATTAGAACATTTTCTCACACCATACACAAAAATAAACTCAAAATTAATCAAAGACCTACTGTAAGACCTGAAATCATAATACTCCTAGAAGAAAACATAGTACACTCTTTACAGGTCTTAGCAATTTTTTTTTTTTTGGATCTGTCTCCTTAGGCAAGGGAAACGAGCAAAAATAAATCAAACTTAAAAGCTTTTGCACAGCTAATGAAACCATCAACAAAACGAAAAAAGCAACTTACTGAATGGGAGAAGATATTTGCAAATGATATGTCTGATAAGAGGTTAATATCCAAAATATATTAGGAACTCATACAGCTCAGTAGCAAAAACAAACAAACAACCTGATTTAATAATGGCCAAAGGACCTGAATAGGCATTTTTCCAAGAAGACATATGGATGACCAACAGACACATGAAAAGATGTGCAACATTACTAATCATCAAGGAAATGCAAGTCAAAACCATTGTGAGATATTACTTCACACCTGTCAGAATGGCAACTGTCAAAAAGACAAGAAATAAAAAGTGTTGGCGGGGATGTGGAGAAAAGGGAACACTAGTACATTATTAGTGGGAGTGTAAATTGGTATAGCCACTATGGAAAACAGTATGGAGGTTCCTCAAAACATTAAAAATAGAACTACAATATGATCCAGCAATTCCACTCCTAGTTATATATCCAAAGAAAATGAAAACACTGATTCAAAGATACATGCATTCCCATATTCACTGCAGCATTATTTACAACAGAACAAGGAAAATTATCAGGGGAAAAGAGGGCATCAAATAATCATAAAGAGATCAATTGCTCAAGAAGTCATAATAATCATTAAAGTGTATAGACCTAAGAGCAGAGCATCAAAATGCATGAGGCAAAAACTGATTGAACTATATTCATAATAGCCAAAAGGTAGAAATAATGAAAATGTCCACTACCAGATGAATGGATAAACAAAATATGCAGGGGCTTCTCTGGTGGGGCAGTGGTTGAGAATCCGCCTGCCAATGCAGGGGATACGGGTTCAATTCCTGGTCTGGGAAGATCCCACATGCCCTGGAGGTACTAACCCCGTGTGCCACAACTACTGAGCCTGTGCTCTAGAGCCCATGAGCCACAACTACTGAGCCCGCATGCCACAACTACTGAAGCCTGCATGCCTAGAACCCGTGCTCCACAACGAGAGAAGCCACTGCAATGAGAAACCCACACACCACAACAAAGAATAGCCCCCACTCGCCGCAACTAGAGAAAGCCCGCGCGCAGCAACAAAGACCCAACACACTGCAAAACAAATAAAATAAATAAGTTTTTTTTTAAATGCTGTATCCATTTAACAGAATATTATTTGGCCATAAAAAGGAATGAAGTACTGATACATGTTACAGTATAGATGAACCTCAAAAACATTATGCTACATGAAAGAAGCCAGAAGCAAAAGACCACATATTATATGATTATTCCATTTATGTGAATTATACAGAATAGGCAAATCCATAGAAACAGAAAGCAGATTAATGGTTTCCAGGGACACTGGGGAACGAGGGATTGGGGAGTGACTTGTTAATGGGCATGGGGTTTCCATTTGGGTTGATGAAAATTTTCTGGAATTAGTGGTGACAATTGCACACCGCTGTTAATGCACTAAATGCCACTGAATTGTACACTTTTTAAATGGATAAAATGTGAATTTTATCATCATATAAATGACTGATAGAACCGTAAGGAGACTACTACACCCCACTTTCAGTAATTGATAAGTCCATGAGGCAGAAAATCAGTAAGGACATAGTTGAACTGAATAGCAGCATTGATCAGCTGAATTTAATTGATGCTTATAGACTGTTTCATCCAAAAACAGCTGAGTACACATTCTTCTCAACTCAGTTCAAACATTCACCAAAATAGACCACATTCTGGCCATAAAACACACCTAACACATTTTGAAGACTAGAAATCATATAAAGTATGGCCTCAGGCCACAATGAGAAATAAACTAGAAATCAGTAATAAAAAGCTGAAAAAAATCACAAAATGTTTGGAGATTAAACAACAGATTTATAAATAACACATGGGTTAAACAATTATCAAGAGAAATTCAAATATGTTTTCAACCAAATGAAAATACAATTTATCAAAATTGTGGAGTGCAGTGAAATGAGTACTTGGAGAGAAATTATAGCCTTGAAGTACTATATTAGAAAAGAAGAAATATCTAAAATCAATAACTTAAGCTCCCACCTTAGCAAATGAGATAAAGAGGAGCAATTTAAACCTAAATCAAGCAGAAAGAAAGCAATAATAAAAACTAGAAATCATTGAAATTGAAAACAGGAAATTAATGGAGAAAATCAGTGGAAACAAAAGCTAATTCTTTGAAAAGATAATAAATTGATAAAACCCTAATGAGTCTAACCAAGAAAAAAGATGACAAAACTATAAATCTCTTAGAAGAAAAAGTTAGGGGACAACTGACATTGGATTGGTAATGATTTCTTGGCTATGACACCAAAAGCACAGACAATGAAAGAAAAAGTAGATATATTGGACTTAATCAAAATAAAAAACTGTGCATAAAAGTATACTATCAAGAGAGCAAAAAGACAACTCACAGAATGGGACAAAAATCGTATTTCTAATAAGTGATTAACATCCAGAATATATCAAGAATTCCTAACAACAAATAACAATCAAGTTCAAAAATTGGCAAGTGCCTTTTATAGACATTTTTCCAGTGAAGATACACAGATGGCTAACAAGCACATGAAAAGATACTCAACTTCAATTGTCATTATGAAAATGAAAAATCAAGACCATAATGAGATATGACTCCACACCCATTAGGATGACTATTATTTTAAAAATGGAAAATAATGTTTGGCAAGGATGTGAAGAAATTGGAACCCTTGTGAATTGTTGGTGGGAAAGTAAAATAGTGCAACTGCTGAGGAAAACTGTTTGGCATTTCTTCAAAAAAGTTAAACTTAGAGGGCTTCCCTGGTGGCGCAGTGGTTGAGAGTCCGCCTGCCAATGCAGGGGACACGGATTCGTGCCCCGGTCCGGGAAGATCCCACATGCCGCAGAGCGGCTGGGCCCGTGAGCCATGGCCGCTGAGCCTGCGCGTCCGGAGCCTGTGCTCTGCAACGGGAGAGGCCACAACAGTGAGAGGCCCACGTACCGCAAAAAAAAAAAAAAAAAAAAAAAAGTTAAACTTAGAATTACCATATGATTCTGTATTTCCACACCTAAGTACATATCCAAAAGAATTGAAAGCAGGAATTCAAATTGATATTTGTAAACCAATGTTCATAACAGCATATTGACAATAGCCCCAAAATGGCCATCAGTGGATGAATGGGTAACCAAAATGTGGTATATATATACAATAGAATATTATTCAGCCATGCAAAAGAATGAAATTCTGATATACACTACAATATAGATGTAACTTGAAGACAGTGGTGACTTTTGTCCTGAAAAACAGTTACCTTGGCTGGATTATTTTTTAATAAGAATCTTGATAGATGGAATTCTTTTGATATTTATTTTATTTATTTGGTTGCACTGGGTCTTAGTTGCAGCAGGTGGGCTTCTTAGTTGTGGCTCACTGGCTCCTTAGTTGCAGCTCACCAGCTTCTTAGTTGTGGCAGTCAGGCCCCTTAGTTGTGGCTCATGGGCTCCTTAGTTGTGGCATGCAAACTCTCAGTTTGGGCATGCATGTGGAATCTAGTTCCCTGACCAGGGATCGAACCCAGGCCCCTTGCATTGGGAGCATGGAGTCTTAACCACTGCACCACCAGGGAATCCCTTGGCTGGATTTAAAATACAATCTGTCTCCCCTGAATAAGCAGTAACTGAAATATCTGCTCCATTTTTCCAGTCTTCTAGTTGTTGATTTCCCTAGGCTCTTTGAAGTTTCCTTTTACTTGTAAGTTTCAGGCATCAGTCAAAGATTTGGGCAGAATTTGTATGTAGATCTTGAGTCTCTTTCTCTGTAGCTCCCTCCTTACTGGAATTTAACTATTCATTATTAAACCATTTCATGAAACTTCAAACGTCATCCTCCAACTTCTCAAGCCAGTATGATTGTGGCTTTCTACTTGTGTTCAGCTACCTCGTGCCACAGAGGCTGTAAAGTGCTCTTAGGTGATAATCTATATAAATGTTAATGTGTCACAGTGCACTTTTTGTTTTTCAAGGTTCAACTCCCCTTCAATTTTTGCCTACTTTTATTTGTTCCCCAATGCCTTCACATTGTGTATGTGTGTGTGTGTGTGTGTGTGTGTGTGTGTGTGTAAAAACATAGTCCAGAGTTTATAGTTATTATCTTTGTGTGGATTAGTCTGAAATAAGCAAGTCTGCCACTACTGAAAGTGGAACTAGACAATGACATTTGAGCAAAGAACTGAAGGAGGTGTGGGAATGAGTCATGGAAAATTTTGAATAAAGAACATTTAGCTTTAGGGAACAGAAATTTCAAAGACCCTGCAGAGAGCATACGTGATATGTTCAAGGAATGGTAAGAAGCAGGACATTATGGTCAGAGAAAAGAGAGGTAAGAAGGGACTAGTAAGTGATGAAGTTTAGAAAGAGATTGAAGGCCAGATTAAGTTGTGTCTTGAAGATGAGTCTAGGAAGGGATTGGCTTTTGTTTTGTAAGGAGTGGGAAACCATTGGAAGGCCATAAGTAGAGGACTAACACAATATGACTTATGTTTTAAAGGGATTGTCTTATAGGACCTATTAATATTAGAGGGCAGAGGAGCTAATGTGGAACCAGAGATACAAATTGAGAGGCTCAAGGTAATAAGGGCTTGGATCTGCATGATAATGGTTGATGTATTGAGAAGTAGTCAGTTTTTTGAGGTATTTTCAAGGTAAAGCTATAAAGATTGGCTGATAGATTTGGTGTGGCTCATTAGAGAAAGAGAAAAATCAAGATGATGCCCAGATTTTTGGCCTGATCAACTTAAAAGATGCAATTTCTATCTGTTGACATGGAAAAGCTACAGGACAAGCTTGTTTGAGGGTCTGGATGGACAGGTTGTTAGGGAGAGGCCTAGATTTCCAAGCACAGAAGTCTACTAGACAACTAGATATGTGGATCTGGAATCCAGGAGGGACGTCTGACTAGAGATATACTTTCATGGGTTGTTAGAACATTAATTGTGTTTAAAGCTATGAGACTGGATGACAAGAGATCTAAGGACTGATCTTTGGGGGGAACTCTATCATTTAGAGGGCAGAGAAACGAAAAGCAAGCAGCATAGGAGATAAGAAAGTGGAGCCAGGGAGTTAGAAAAAAACCTAGGGAAGAAAATGTACTGGGAGCAAAGTGAAGAAAGAGTTTTTAAAAGGAGGGAATGATGAACTTTATCAAATTTTGCTAATTGGCCAAGTAAAAAGAAGACTGAGGGAAAAAAAAAAAAAAGACTGAGGGACTTCCCTGGTGGTGCAGTGGTTAAGACTCTGCACTCCCAATGCAGGGGGCCCGGATTCGATCCCTGGTCAGGGAACTAGATCCCACACTCATGCTGCAACTAAGAGTTCACATGCCACAACTAAGGAGCCCTCAAGCTACAACTAAAGGAGCCCGCCTGCCTCAACTAAGACCTTGTGCAACCAAATAAATAAATAAATAAATATTTTTTAAAAAGAAGAAGATAGGATACTGACCACTGAATTCTTTAGCAACAGTAAAATTATTGGTGACCATGACAAGATTAGTTCCAGTAAAGTGGTGGTAAGTAAAACTCTGAAAGTAGTTAGAATATGTAGTTAAAATGACTATAGTGATGGGAGATTTTACAGTCTCTCTAATTGACTGATCAAGCAGACAAAATGTTTTTAGGCTTATAGATAATCTAAGCAGCACACTTAACAAATTTGACCTGCTGGATGTATCTAGAGCATGCATCTGACAACTTCAGAATATACATTCTTTCCAAGCAAACATGGAACATTTGTAGAAGTTGACCATAAAGAAACTATCAAGCAAATATCAGTAGATTAATATCTTAAGCTGCAATCTCATCACAATGCAGTTAAACCAGATATCAGTTACAAAAAGCCTGGAACCTTTCAGTATATCAGAAAGCAAGAAAGTTATCAGATTACTGGGGTCATTTCAAAGGACACAGGAGCCAACTTGAAGGGACTCTCACTGGCCAAAGATGATTTTAACAAGGAAAAGATTAATGACTACAGAGGACTGAAATATAACAATTTGTGAAAATCCATAGGATCAAATTATGCTGGAAAAATAGCAAGAAATCAAAACTTATTTTTCACCAGTGGCTGGTGCACCAACTCCTTATATTGAAAATGTGATAATTAAAGAGTTCTCTGTATGAACTGTATTTCGTAGTACACAAATAGTCCTAATAGTAATTGCAAATAGCTAAGTAGTTTAAAAAGAAAAGTCTGTACAGAGTAATTCTAGTTAATAAGTCTAATAAGTATGCTAGAAAAAAAGTATGCTAGAATTAAAAAAATCAACATTTTATAACCTTAAATGATTCAAGCAATCATCATCAATCTATGCTAAAACCCTAAATAAATGGTTGATTGAGAAGTGGATATTTTTAGGATTCCAAAGTGTTACCCTACGTAAAAGGCAACTTAACTTTAAAGTGGAAAGATCACTGGTCAAACTCAGACTCAAAGTAGGACAAGTAAATACTAGGATTGGTGTTATACAATACAAAGACAGGGCCAGTAATGTTTCATTGGAATCTAATTGAACATTTAACTTATAATTTACATAAAGAGTAGAGGAAAATTAAGTAATGCCAAAAAGAAGCAATCAGGCAAATCCCAAATGTTGCATATTCTGTTGGACAATTGATCTATTCAGTTTCAGTAAGTCAATGGCATGAAAACAAAGGAACATTCTAGATTAAAAGAGACTTGAACCTCAAAATTCAGACAATTTAAATCCAATAAAAGTAAACCAAATTTTAAAATAAATAAATAGACTTGAGAGACATAACAGCCAAACACAATGTGTAGAGTCTGTTTGGATCCTTTTTTTTTTTTAATTTATTTTTGGCTGCATTGGGTTTTCGTTGCTGTGCGCGGGCTTTCTAGTTGCGGCGAGCGGGGGCTACTCTTTGTCGCGGTGCATGGGCTTCTCATTGCAGTGGCTTCTCTTGTTGCAGAGCGTGGGTTCTAGGCACACAGTCTTCAGTAGTTGTGGCACGCGGGCTCTAGAGCGCAGGCTCAGTAGTTGTGGCACATGGGCTTATTTGCTCTGCGGCATGTGGGATCTTCCTGGACCAGGGATCGAACCCGCGTCCCCCGCATTGGCAGACGGATTCTTAACCACTCTGCCACCAGGGAAGTCCATGTTTGGATCCTTTTTTGATGAAACCAGTGGCAAAAGGAGTATAGTGGTATTTTATTGCAGTACCTTTTTGTATATTATTGGCCATTTAGATTTGCTAAATGCCTGTTGTAGTCTATTGCCCATATATTTATTGAATTGTCCATCTTTATTAATTTGTAGATATATATTCTGGATATGTATCCTTTGTCAGATGTACACATTATCTTCTTCCAGTGGCTTGGTTTTTGACTCTCTTAATGATATCCCTTAATGAACAGAATTTCTTAAATTTGAGTGACATCAATATTTTTTCTTTTATGATTAGTGCTTTCTGTGTCCAATTTTAAAAATCTTTGCCTATAGGAGTATCATAGATATATTTCCCTTTAGTTTATTCTAGAGGCCTTAATGTTTTATCTTCCACACATAAGTGTATTATCAATTTTGAATTATTATGTATAGTTTGAATTAAGGATCAAGGTTTATTTTTTTTCCTCACATGAATATCCAATTGATCAAGCACTATGAATTGAAAAGACCATTCTTTACCCATTGAATTTCAATGGCTTCTTTTTCATAAATCAGGTATCTAAATATGCTCAGTCTGTTTCTGGACTTTCTATTCTGTTCTATTGATCTATTTATTTATCCTTGCACCAAACCACAGTCTTATTGGCTGTGACTTTAGCACAAGTCTTGGTAGATGGTAATTGAGTCCTTCAGCTTCTTCATATTTTCTTGGTTATAATAGAGCCTTTGCATTTCCATATCATTTTGGAATTAGCCTGCCAATTTCCACAAAAATTGTGCTGAGATATTGATTTAGACTACATTGAATTTATAGATCAATTTGAATGAAAATTGACATAGTAACAACAATCTTGCAGTCAATGAACATGGTATATCTGGGCCACCATTCAATCAGTATAGATGGAGACAGCCTGTCAGGCCAGTGAGGAAAGAAGGGACAGTTGAATCAAAGGAGCAGGAAATAATTGGCTTTTTATTTGGCAAAAGATGAAGTTCGGCCTTCAATAATACACAAGATCAACTCCATAAAGATGAAGGATTTTCATGTTAAACATAAAACTTTAAAACACTGGTTAAAAAAATATAGTTGTGTGTCTTTTAGACATTGGGGTAGGGAAATATTTCTTAAATAAAACACCAAAGAGTTGATTAACAAAGAAAGAATTAATGTATTTGGCCATTTTAAGTGGTCATTCATCAAATGATATCTTAAACCAAAAAAACAAGTTATAAATTAGGAAAAGGCATTTGCCATACACATAGCTGACAAAGAATTGATATCAAGAAAACCCTCTACAAATCAAGGAGAAAAGCAAAACAACCCAGTAGGAATATTGACAGGAAACATAAGCATTTCAAGAAAAAAATATATGAGATCAATAAATACATTAAGAGATGTTCAATGTAATTAGGAGTAGAGGAAATGCAAGTTCAAAACCACAGCAAAATATTATTTAACACCCATTGGATCAGCAAAAGTTAGAGTCTAACAATAATGTATCAATCCAGGCCTTGCAGGAAATATGTAGTCATTCAAATTGGGTGCATTGAGTAGAGGTAATTAAAGGAACTATTTATAAAAATGTGGATAGAGTGTAGAGAAACCACAGTATCCTGAGGCAGAGATCCATTATCACCCTAAACCTGAGAGGTGTCCGGGAAAAAGAGTACCAGAACCCCCAAATAGAGAGGGCCATGTGGAGAGGGAATGTTTGTCAAGACCTGAGAACTTTAGTTGAGGGTCACAGCCAACATCATGCTTCTGCAGGGAAGGAATGGGGAAGGGATAAATGCCTCATCCACTTTCCTTTCTCCCTCTGATCTCCTGGTAGGGCTCCCATTGAAGGAATGCAATTAGAGAAAAAGTTACAACTGGTCGAAGGTAGTGCATTATCTCAATAGATTGTTCACGGTCAGTTACAGATCGCACTCCTCATTCTACTCTTCCCCCCCTTCTCACTACTGCACTTGACTAGTCTTAAAAAAAAGTTACAGATTAGGAAAATATATTTGCTATACACATAACTGACATTGATACCAGTCAGCCTCTCCTGCACAGAATAGGGTGAAAAATGATAGAGAATTGATCAGGGGAGGCAAAAGAAAGCTATTCAGTACAAATCCCAAATGTTGGAGACGATGTGTTTCCAAGTCCTGTCATTCGTTGCTGGTAGTAACATAAATTAGTGAGCCAGTTGTGAAGAGTTTGGCAGTTTAGTTTAGTTTTTTTTTTTTTTTTTTTTTTTTTTTTTTGCCGTACATGGGCCTCTCATTGTTGTGGCCTCTCCCGTTGCGGAGCACAGGCTCCAGATGCGCAGGCTCCGGATGCGCAGGCTCAGCGGCCACGGCTCACGGGCCCAGCAGCCGCTCCGCGGCATGTGAGATCTTCCCGGACCGGAGCACGAACCCGTGTGCCCTGCATCGGCAGGCGGACTCTCAACCACTGCGCCACCAGGTAAGCCCGGCAGTTTAGTTTTTATCTTCTATGGTTGAACATTTACATGCTCAGGAACTGTACTCCTAGGAATATACCCAAGATAAGCTGTTACACATGTACACCAGGAGACACGCACAAGAATGTTCATCACTGCACCATTCTCAATAGCCAAAACATAGAAACAACACAGATGTCCATCAACAGGAAAAAGTGCTTTACTCTCACAGTGGACTACTTATTAGATAGCAGTCAAAATGAATGAACTGCAATGACACAACAGTACAGAAAATCTTAGTGATATAATAATATTAGAAGAAAAAGTAAATTCCAAAGATTACATATAATGAAGTAGCTTTTATTAATCAAGTAAAAAATAATTAATAATATACTTTTTAGCAAAACATATGCAGTAAAACTGCATAAAAGCAAACGAAGGGACTGATGAACACAGGATTCAGGATGGTGATTACCGGGAGAGGAAGGGGGTTGGAGAGAGTTAACATATAGTTACATATAGGCTATTATCGAGGTTATATTTATTATGCTGGGTGGTGGGTTCATGAGTGCTTGTAACATTATTTAAAATAACAAACTTCATTGATCAGTTTAGAATGAATTACCATGTTGTAACGAGTGAGTCTGAGATCTTAGTGACAAACAGCAAAGAATTATTTCTCACTCATATTCATGTCCATTGTAAGTTGGCAGCTGGTCTGTTCCATGTTATCTTTATTCCAAGACCTAGATTGCAGAAGCAGCACTTATATAAAATGTGGCAGTCTCATGGCAGAGGGGAAAGAGAGATGGTGAAACGAAGCAACTACTCTTAAAGCTACTGCTCTGAACTGGCACATGTCACTTTCACACATTACCAAGCCTGATATCAATGGGCAGGAAGTATAATGCTCTTCTAAGGAGGGGCCCAGAGAAAAGTGGTAAAAAGTATGGTATAATATCAAAGTCTACCACACTAGCCAACTAAAAAACCTAATGTGGGCCCTGAATGGACAAAGGCTGTTATTAATATAACTATGTGCACCTGAGGTAAAAATATCAGACAGGGACTTCCCTGGTGGCGCAGCGGTTAAGAATCTGCCTGCCAATGCAGGGAACATGGGCTTGAGCCTTAGTCCGGGAAGATCCCACATGCCGCGGAGCAACTAAGCCCGTGCACCACAACTACTGAACCTGCGCTCTAGAGCCCGCGAGCCACAACTACTGAAGCCCGCGTACCTAGAGCCCATGCTCTGCAACAAGAGAAGCCACCGCAAGGAGAAGCCCACGCACCTCAACGAAGAGTAGCCCCTGCTCACTGCAACTAGAGAAAGCCTGCACGCAGCAACGAAGATCCAACGCAGCCATAAATAAATAAATAAATTGAAAAATATATATATATCAGACAAAACCCAGCAAAACCAAAGACAAAGTTAGGAGACATGGATCTGGTATCTACATTTCTTCTCAGTAGAATTACATTCCTTACAATTCTGAAGTCCAAATAATGTCTTCAAAATTGACAGAAAGACTTCAAAAAGAAGCATCTCTGAAAAAAATTAAATAACCACCTACTTCCCAAGCCTGTGATTAAGATATAACGTCTGTAAAGTCGAAGTTTTCAGATGAAATTCTGATGGAAGTTAGTTGCCTTATGATTTTCAAAGGATTTGTTGGAAGTCTCTATTTCCATTGGACTGTGTCTCAAGAATTACTAGGAAGGGTGTGTAAGGGTTTTGCTAAAGTAAGAAGGAGGGGTACTTGATTTATTTAATCATGTTTCATTGGCCTTTCTCTTTGGATTTAGTGCAATGGGCTTCAAACTTTGCCCAAAGGTACCCGAGATTTTGGTTCATTTTGTTTGTGGGAAAATTGGATGGTTTGGGGTCCTGTAGAGGAAATGGGTTCAAGAAGGTCTCTAATAAGAGAGAATTCCATGTCCTATTGATCTGCACTGGGCCTAGTGAAAAGTCCTTTCACCAGGAGTTGAATGGGAACTGGGTTTGTTGAACCAAGTTGAAATGTAGAAGGCAGAGGCCAAGATCCTTGGGGTAGAAGATTATTTCCAACTCAGAAGTGTGGGAATAAGGAAGACAAAATACAGAGGGGAGAGAGGAAATGAAGAAAGAGTCACTGCTACTTTAAGATTGCAATAAACTTAAAGGACTTATGAAGGCTTCAGTACACTTAAAATCAAATAAATGCAGTAAAAAAAACCCACATGTAGCCTACATTAAAATTATTTTTATGTAGCTCAATAGAATTGTGTTGAATATTAAACCTGTCAAATTGAATTTTAGAGACATTTGACTATACATGGTAATTTTTATATCGTAGGTCTCATGTTTTAAAGCCTACACATAGGTCTGAAATATTTGTAGGCCCTAGAATAGTCCACAGGGGTCAGGTGGTTTGCCCATCATTACTTCATCCTTTACTCTATCCCTGACCCATGTCTCTAAAACTTCCCCACCTACTTCCTTAATGACTAAAAGGTCTTTTAATGTCTTTTTTTCCCACTCTTTCCCTTTTAAAAAATTGAGGTATAATTCACATATAATAAAATATAAAAATATTAAGTATGCATCATGTGTATATAACTGTGTGTCCCTCACCCAGATCAAGAAACAGCATATTTTCCATATCCTCAGAAAGTTCCCTTGGCTCCTTCCCAGACAACAGCTACCATCCTCTTCTGAGGTAATCACTCTTCTGACCTCCATTTCCATAGATTAGTTTTGCTTGCTTTAGAACTCCATATAAGTGGAATCATACAATGTCTTTGGTATCTGCTTCATTTGCTCAGATGTGAGATTCATCTATGTTGTTTTGTGTAGCAGTTTCTTTCTTTTCATTGCTGAGTAAGTGTACCACAGTTTGTTTATCAAATCCCCGTTGGTGAATAGTTGGGTTGTTTCCAGTTTGGGACTATTACAGATAAAGCTACCATGAACATTCGTATACAAGTCTTTGTATAGATCTATGCTTCCATTTCTCTTGGATAAATACCTAGGAGTGGATTGACTGGGTTCTATAGAAGGTATATGTATGAAGATTCTTAATTTTTGATACTGTTAATTCAGTCTCAGTAGTTTCATTTTCTTAGCTTGGCAACCCATGGAAATATTAGCCAGAGTGGCAATTTCGACTGATAATTTTGGACCAACAGATAGAGGTGAACATCAGCTGCACCAGGCTTTGGGCAGAGCGCCAGTGGAAAAGCCAAGGCAAAGCTTCAGCAGCTGTTTCTGGGGCATAATTAATGACTGTTTTAGTGTTCCCAGATAACCAGCTGCTAGTTCTTCTCTAACTAAATTTGACAACCAAGAGCAACATGAGCAGCCATTTTATGCAATGCTCCCGGTAGAGTCTCTGTTAAATGAACTTGGCAGAGAGCTATACTATGACTGCTGCCCCATCCCAAAGTTGTTTCAAGCCACATGAATTTAAATTGGCCTCAACCTTCGTGAAATTTTACTTTCTTGTTGCATGTTGGACAATACCTTTCTAAGATCTCCTGGTGTCTAGCGTGCAGGCGTGGTTTCTGCTGTCTGGGAGTTCCTTCAAGGGACAAATACTGAAGGCACAGAGTAAGTCATAAGTGTTATTTAAAATATGAGGCACTCAAACTGATCTGATCTTTAAATAAAAACAGTGAAGTGAAGGTAGACATAAGAGGTGGTTGAGCTTGCAGCAGAAGACAATTAAGGTATGTCCCATGGGCTGACTGATGCCCCCAGTGTCAGAGGTAGAAGAGGGGTACCTCTGAATAAAAGAATTTATCTTTTGCACTCTCTTAATTAGGACCCTAGTTTGGTCTTTAGTTATTTGGGGACATACAAATGTTACAGGAGGGAGATTACAGCTGGCCTTGAAATTTTCATTAAGGATATAAATGAGATTTTATTTCTTTGGTCATATTGACTAGAATACAGAAAACTATTAGCTCTCTGTTCAAAAAAACACTAAGTAAATATCCCATCCCATCCTTTGTCTTTTAAAGTAGTGCTTCTCAAATTGTGGTGAAAGACAAAATCTTTTTCCTTATTTAAAATTTTCAAACTGTTGTGGACCAAGACTTTTGGAAAATATAATAAACATAAATTTAATGAAAAATAAAAAAGACATACATAACACAGCCCCAATTTTTTTCATTTTTAGATTCAACAAACAAAATTAGATTTTCATAAATATAATCAGAACAAACATAACAGGGAAAAAAATAATATTAAACACTTCACATTGTTCATTAAAGTGTGCATAGGGGTGATACAAAATTACTGTTACACTCATAGCTTTTGTAGTTCCATAATCCTAACCAAAGAAAATATGAAGGAAATAGCAATTCTCCATACTGTGTCTATACACACACTTTGAATGAACACTGTGCATAACACGTTTTTCAGTTTCTGTGACAAATGAGCTATTTAAATTGTTGAATAGGAACTTACCTCTTCTGTGCTACCCAGTTGCCATCTGCCTGTCACTATTACCTCTATCCACAGTCCTCAGAGTGTACACTCTTTCATCTACCCTGGTAATAAATGCTTCATCCAAAGCATCACCAGCGTCTGCCACTTCCAGGAGAGTCTCACCTTGGCCCTTCCTCACAGGTTTTACCAGGGGTTACTCTCAGGAGTGATGATTTCTGTTTCTAAGGCCATGTCCTCTTATTTCCCTCCAAAGAATCTGATTTGCAGGTATCTCTAGTTCTAACAGTGTGATTTTTGCCCAAGTCTTAAGCTCAGAAACATTGTCTCTTTACCCAGAATCTTCACTCTGGGCCCAAGTTTGTATCTTTCCTGCAAGAAACCAGTTCTCTTCTGGTGGGTGCTTGATGTTTGACAGACATAATAGACAGTCTCAGCCCACCTTTACTTTGCTGATTTCCATTACAGATTTTGGAGGAATTCAGCATTTTATTTTCTAACCTACCTTGTGACTAAGGGCAACCATGTGCCATAAATCTGGCCAGTGATATATAAGCAGATATATTTGGGGGTCAGGGGGTCAGCATTTTCTTTCTTAATAGAAGGGGAACAGTTATCTAGCAAAGTCTTTCCCCTTAATTTTTGCCAACAGCAGAGACCAACCTTGAGTCCCTGATAAGGCACCATTCCCTGTGAGGACTAGCCTGGTAGAAGGTCAATTACATTAGACATTTCCATCATGGATGAGGCAGAGATTCATCCTCACAAGTATAGACACATATTATCTTAGATTTCCTTTCCCTCCCTTTAATGCTTCTGCCAGCATCACTAACCACAAACTCATAGAATGCTTTATCTACCATTATGGCATCCTGCACAAATTTTTGTCTGAACAAGAAACTCATTTCACAGCAAAGGAAGTGCAGCAGTGCATTAATGCCCTGGGAATTAACTGGTCTTATCACATGCTGTATCACCTGGAATCAGCTTGCCCCGTTGAAAAATGGAATGACTTACTGAAGATTCAGTTACAGAACCAGTTGGAGACATCACCCTGAACGGTTGGAGTTCTGTTTTACAGGATGCAGTATATATTTTGAATTGGAGACCATTATGGCCTACCCTATAGGCAAAACACATGCTCCAGAAATGAAGGAGTGAAGTGGGAGTAGCTTCTCTCACTATGACACCTAATAACCCACTCATGGAATTTGAGCTTTGCTGCTGTGGAGAGAATAGTTCCCAAGAGGGCAATTCTTCCACCTGGAGACACACCAATGGCACTTGGTCTATGGAATTGGAAGATGAGACTTACCTCTTGAACATTTTGGGCTCCTTATACCACTGTACCAACGGGGGAAAAAAGTTAATCTGCTGGCTGGAATGATTGACCCTAATTACCAAGGAGAAATCAGGTTACTGTTATACAATGGAGGTAAAGAGGGACATATCTGGACATCTCTGGCATTCCTCTTAGTACTTCTATGCCTCAAAGTAAAAATTAATGGAAAATGTAGGTAATAAAAAGAAAAAAATACAGAATGATTGAGGACACTGAATCTTCAGGAATGAAGGTTTGGGTAAATCTACCAGGTAAAGAATCTAGAACATCTGAGGTATGGAAATGCAGAATGGATTGTTGAAGAAGGAAGTCATAGACATCAACTATGACCTCATATCTAGTTAGACATGAGGACTGTAGTAGCTTTACATATTTTCTTTTTGCTTGTTGTATTAGTTTATTTGTATGTACTAACTACTTTTTCTTCTTTCTTCTCATTTTTATTTTATATACAAGAAGTTGTTGGAGGTTAACTTTACAATTTATTCTCTAGGCAACAGAATATTCAGTGGGGCTATTACTGAATCCGAATTTGGCTTGAGGAATAATTAATATAGCCAAAAATTAATTAATTAGTAATCAATATAGCTAGCTCTTGGGATTGTACATTTTCTTGTTTGGATAGTTGTACCTAGCTAGGCAGATATGTAGAGTTGTTTTGTTATTGTATGGGAGCTCAAATGTGTGTAGAAAGTTATTTAGAAACTGAGTAGCCAAAGGGGTTGACTGTGCCCAGTTATTGCCTCTCAGCTCCAAATTCACCCTTCAATACCTACTCTGTGACTATGGACTGGATTTTTAAAAAATATTTATTTATTTATTTTAGGCTGCATTGGGTCTTAGTTGCGGTATGAGGGATATTTCGTTGTGGCGCACAGGCTTCTCTGTAGTTGTGGCATGCAGCTACAGAGTGCATGGGCTCTAGTTATGGTGCACAGGCTCAGTAGTTGCAGTGCAGGGGTTAGTTGCCCCAGGGCATGTGGGATCTTAGTTCCTACCAGGGATCGAACCAGCATCCCCTGCATTGGAAAGCAGATTCTTTTTTTTTTTTTTTTAATTTTATTTTATTTATTTTTTTATACATCAGGTTCTTATCAGTCATCAATTTTATACACATCAGTGCATACATATCAATCCCAATCACCTAATTCAGCACATCACCACCCTCACCACCCCGCCACTTTCCCCCCTTGGTGGCCATATGTTTGTTCTCTACATCTGTGTCTCAATTTCTACCCTGCAAACCGGTTCATCTGTACCATTTTTCTAGGTTCCACATATATGCGTTAATATATGATATTTGGTTTTCTCTTTCTGACTTACTTCACTCTGTATGACAGTCTCTAGATCTATCCACGTCTCAACAAATGACCCAGTTTCCTTCCTTTTTATGGCTGAGTAATATTCCATTGTATATATGTACCACCTCTTCTTTATCCATTCATCTGTCGATGGGCATTTAGGTTGCTTCCATGACCTGGCTATTGTAAATAGTGCTGCAATGAACATTGGGATGCATATGTCTTTTTGAATTATGGTTTTCTCTGGGTATATGCTCAGTAGTGGGATTGCTGGATCATATGGTAATTCTATTTTTAGTTTTTTAAGGAAGCTCCATACTGTTCTCCATAGTGGCTGTATCAATTTACATTCCCAGCAACAGTGCAAGAGGGTTCCCTTTTCTCCACACCCTCTCCAGCATTTGTTGTTTGTAGATTTTCTGATGATGCCCATTCTAACTGGTGTGAGCTGATACCTTATTGTAGTATTGATTTGCATTTCTCCAATAATTAGTGACTTTGAGCAGCTTTTCATCTGCTTCTTGGCCATCTGTATGTCTTCTTTGGAGAAATGTCTATTCAGGCCTTCTGCCCATTTTTGGATTGGGTTGTTTGTTTTTTTAATATTGAGCTCCATGAGCTGTTTATATATTTTGGAGATTAATCCTTTGTCCGTTGATTCGTTTGCAAATATTTTCTCCCATTCTGAGGGTTGTCTTTTCGTCTTGTTTATGGTTTTCTTTGCTGTGCAAAAGCTTTGAAGTTTCATTAGGTCCCATTTGTTTATTTTTGTTTTTATTTCCATTACTCTAGGAGGTGGATCAAAAAAGATCTTGCTGTGATTTATGTCAAAGAGTGTTCTCCCTGTGTTTTCCTCTAAGAGTTTTATAGTGTCCAGTCTTACATTTAGATCTCTAATCCATTTTGAGTTTATTTTTGTATATGGTGTTAGGGAGTGTTCTAATTTCATTCTTTTACATGTAGCTGTCTAGTTTTCCCAGCACCACTTATTGGCGAGACTGTCTTTTCTCCATTGAATATCCTTGCCTTCTTTGTCATAGATTAGTTGACCATAGGTGCATGCGTGTATCTCTGGGCTTTCTATCTTGTTCCATTGATCTATGTTTCTGTTTTTGTGCCAGTACCATATTGTCTTGATTACTGTAGCTTTAAAGTATAGTCTGAAGTCAGGGACTCTGATTCCTCCAGCTCCGTTTTTTTCCCTCAAGACTGCTTTGGCTATTCAGGGTCTTTTGTGTCTCCATACAAATTTTAAGATTTTTTGTTGTAGCTCCATAAAAAATGCCAGTGGTAGTTTGATAGGGATTGCATTGAATCTGTAGATTGCTTTGGGTACTATAGTCATTTTCACAATGTTGATTCCTCCAATCCAAGAACATGGTATATCTCTCCATCTGTTGGTATCATCTTTAATTTCTTTCATCAGTGTCTTATAGTTTTCTGCATACAGGTCTTTTGTGTCACTTGGTAGGTTTATTCCTAGGTATTTTATTCTTTTTGTTGCGGTGGTAAATGGGAGTCTTTCCTTAATTTCTCTTTCAGATTTTTTATCATTAGTGTATAGGAATGCAAGAGATTTCTGTGCATTAATTTTGTATCCTGCAACTTTACCAAATTCATTGATTAGCTCTAGTAGTTTTCTGGTGGCATCTTTAAGATTCTCTATGTATAGTATCATGTCATCTGCAAAGAGTGAGAGTTTTACTTCTTCTTTTCCAATTTGTATTCCTTTTATTTCTTTTTCTTCTCTGATTGCCATGGCTATATTGAATAATAGTGGTGAGAGTGGACATCCTTGTCTTGTTCCTGATCTTAGAGGAAATGCTTTCAGTTTTTCACCATTGAGAATGATGTTTACTGTGGGTTTGTCATATATGGCCTTTATTATGTTGAGATAGGTTCCCTCTATGCCCACTTTCTGGACAGTTTTTATCATAAATGAGTGTTGAATTTTGTTGAAAACTTTTTCTGCATCTATTGAGATGATCATATGTTTTGTTTTTTTTTTTCTGTATGTGGGCCTCTCACTGTTGTGGCCTCTCCCGTTGTGGAGCACAGGCTCTGGACGCACAGGCTCAGCAGCCATGGCTCACGGGCCCAGCTGCTCCACGGCATGTGGGATCTTCCTGGACCAGGACACGAACCCGTGTCCCCTGCATTGGCAGGTGGACTCTCAACCACTGTGCCACCAGGGAAGCCCGATCATATGGTTTTTATTCTTCAATTTGTTAACATGGTGTATCACATTGATTGATTTGTGTATATTAAAGAATCCTTGCATCCCTGGGAAAAATCCCACTTGATCATGGTGTATGATCCTTTTAACGTGTTGTTGGATTCTGTGTGCTAGTATTTCGTTGAGGATTTTTGCATCTATATTCATCAGTGATATTGGTCTGTAACTTTCTTTTTTTGTAGTATCTTTGTCTGGTTTTGGTATCAGAGTGATGGTGGCCTCATAGAATGAGTTTGGGAGTGTTCCTTCCACTGCAATTTTTTGGAAGAGTTTGAGAAGGATTGATGTTAGCTCTTCTCTAGATGTTTGATAGAATTCACCTGTGAAGCCATCTGGTCCTGAACTTTTGTTTGTTGGAAGATTTTTAATCACAGTTTCAATTTCATTACTTGTGATTGGTCTGTTCATATTTTTCCTATTTATTCCTGGTTCAGTCTTGGAAGGTTATACCTTTCTAAGAATTTGTCCATTTCTTCCAGGTTTTCCATTTTATTGGCATAGAGTTGCTTGTAGTAGTCTCTTAGGATACTTTGTATTTCTGCGGTGTCTGTTGTAATTTCTGCTCTTTCATTTCTAACTTTATGGATTTGAGTCCTCTCCCTCTTTTTCTTGATGAGTCTGGCTAATGGCTTATCAATTTTGTTTATCTTCTCAAAGAACCAGCTTTTAGTTTTATTGATCTTTGCTATTGTTTTCTTTGTTTCTATTTCATTTATTTCTGCTCTGATCTTTATGATTTCTTTCCTTCTGCTAATTTTGGGTTTTGTTTGTTCTTCTTTCTCTAGTTCCTTTAGGTGTAAGGTTAGATTGTTTATTTGAGATTTTTCTTGTTTCTTGAGGTAGGCTTGTATAGCTATAAACTTCCCTCTTAGAACTGCTTTTGCTGCATCCCATAGGTTTTTGATCATCGTGTTTTCATTGTCATTTGTCTCTAGGTATTTTTTGATTTCCTCTGTGATTTCTTCAGTGATCTCTTGGTTGTTTAGTAACGTATTGTTTAACCTCTATGTGTTTGTGTTTTTTACGTTTTTTTCCCTGTAATTGATTTCTAATCTCATAGTGTTGTGGTCAGAAAAGATGCTTGATGTGATTTCAATTTTCTTAAATTTACTGAGGCTTGATTTGTGACCCAAGATGTGGTCTATCCTGGAGAATGTTCCATGCACACTTTAGAAGAAAGTGTAATCTGCTGTTTTTGGATGGAATGTCCTATAAATATCAATTAAATCTATCTGGTCTATTGTGTCACTTAAAGCTTCTGTTTCCTTATTTATTTTCATTTTGGATGATCTGTCCATTGGTGTAAGTGAGGTGTTAAAGTCCCCCACTATTATAGTGTTACTGTTGATTTCCTCTTTTATAGCTGTCAGGAGTTGCTATATGTATTGAGGTGCTTCTATGTTTGGTGCATATATATTTATAATTGTTATATTTTCTTCTTGGATTGATCCCTTGATCATTATGTAGTTTCCTTCCTTGTCTCTTGTAACATTCTTTATTTTAAAGTCTATTTTTTCTGATATGAGTATTGCTACTCCAGCTTTCTTTTGATTTCCATTTGCATGGAATGTCTTTTTCCATCCCCTCACTTTCAGTCTCTGTGTGTCCGTAGGTCTGAAGTGGGTCTCTTGTATAGAGCATATATATGGGTCTTGCATTTGTATCCATTCAGCAAGCCGTCGTGTCATTTGGTTGGAGCATTTAATCCATTCACGTTTAAGGTAATTATCAATATGTATGTTCCAATGACCATTTTCTTAATTGTTTTGGGTTTGTTTTTGTAGGTCCTTTTCTTCTCTTGTGTTTCCCACTTAGAGAAGTTCCTTTAGCATTTGTTGTAGAGCTGGTTTGGTGGTGCTGAATTCTCTTAGCTTTTGCTTGTCTGTAAAGCTTTTGAATTCTCCATCGACTCTGAATGAGATCCTTGCTGGGTAGAGTAATCTTGGTTGTAGGTTCTTCCCTTTCATCACTTTAAGTATATCATGCCACTCCCTTCTGGCTTGTAGAGTTTCTGCTAAGAAATCAGCTGTTAACCTTATGGGAGTTCCTCTGTATGTTATTTGGCATTTTTCCCTTGCTGCTTTCAATAATTTTTCTTTGTCTTTAATTTTTGCCAATTTGATTACTATGTGTCTTGGCATGTTTCTCCTTGGGTTTATCCTGTATGGGACTCTCTGCACTTCCTGGACTTGTATGGTTATTTCCTTTCCCATGTTAGGGAAGTTTTTGACTATAATCTCTTCAGATATTTTCTCAGGTCATTTCTCTCTCTCTTCTCCTTCTGGGACCCCTATAATGCGAATTTTGTTGTGTTTAATGTTGTCCCAGAGGTCTCTTAGGCTGTCTTCATTTCTTTTCGTTCTTTTTTCTTTATTCTGTTCCACAGTTGTGAATTCCACCATTCTGTCTTCCAGGTCACTTATCTGTTCTTCTGCCTCAGTCATTCTGCTATTGATTCCTTCTAGTGTATTTTTCATTTCAATTATTGTATTGTTCATCTCTGTTTGTTTGTTCTTTAATTCTTCTAGGTCTTTGTTAAACATTTTTTGCATCTTCTCGATCTTTGCCTCCATTCTTTTTCTGCAGTCCTGTATCATCTTCACTATCATTATTCTAAATTCTTTTTCTGGAAGGTTGCCTATCTCCACTTCATTTAGTTGTTTTTCTGGTGTTTTATCTTGTTCCTTCATCTGGTACATAGCCCTCTGCCTTTTCATTTTGTCTATATTTCTGTGAATGTGGTTTTTGTTCCACAGGCTGCAGGATTGTAGTTCTTGCTTCTGCTGTCTGCCCTCAGGAAGCAGATTCTTAACAACTGGACCACCAGGGAAGTCCCTGGACTGGATTCTTTAAGCATATCTTTACAGTGAATATGATGTGAAGCTTTGTCAGTAGAGGGCACTGGAGGAGGAAGGGGGCATCTCTTCCTGGTTCTGGTCACTGTATTTTGCTTTTTCTTGCTCTTGCTTCATGGTCTATGAGGTGTGTGTGTGTATGTGTGTGTGGTGTGTGTGTGTGAACCCTCAGTGATGCTCAGCACCAGCTGTGCTCCAGAGTATGCAGTCTCTTGGAGGTCTTGCAGACTTGAACTGGACCCAGTGACCACCTTGCTGAGGCCCTCCTGATGAGACACTGTGTGCTCCAGACCTCATGCCCATAGTGGCACACCAACTCTCTCTGCATGCCTGCCCATCAGCTTTGGCTTGCATGTGCCTTGGAGGGCTGTTTCCTGGAACTCTCCTGATGTGGGTACCATGCATCTCAGGCCTCATACCTGTAGTGCTATTCTAACTTTCTTTGAGTACTTGGCATCCCAGCAAATTTCTTTGCCATCCAGTGGGCTGCAACCACATTTTATCAAATGAGGTCTGAAACCCAGGTTCTGGGAGGGACCCTCCTTCCAAGTTTGTCCTTCCTCAGCCATAAAGGACCCTTTCAAATTCTCTGATGTCTTTATAGTTACCCTCCTATAATTGCTTTATAATTCTTTATATTAAACTTCTGTTTAAATTCTGGTACAATTTTTGTTTTGTGAATGAACCCAAACTGATACAAACTGACTATAGGAATTGGCTACTGGTACAAAAACTTCTCATTCATTTTTGGCAAAAACCCACGATTATTCACCAAGACCTTCACACTTAAGTTCTCTATGATACACAACTATTAAAAGTCTTCGGGCTTCCCTGGTGGCGCAGTGGTTGAGAATCTGCCTGCTAATGCAGGGGACACAGGTTCGTGCCCTGGTCTGGGAGGATCCCACATGCCGCGGAGCAACTAGGCCCGTGAGCCAAAACTACTGAGCCTGCGCGTCTGGAGCCTGTGCTCCGCAACAAGAGAGGCCGCGATAGTGAGAGGCCCGCGCACCGCGATGAAGAGTGGCCCCCACTTGCCACAACTAGAGAAAGCCCTCGCACAGAAACGAGACTCAACACAGCAAAAATAAATTAATTAATTAATAAAACTCCTACCTCCAACATCTTCTTTAAAAAAAAGAAAAAGTCTTGTAAGGCAGGATAGTTTTTGCCATCTTCCTCCTTGACAGATCATTATCTCCACAATAAAGACCCTCAACTTTCTCTTCAAGATATGTGTTTCTGCCAATCAGTGTTCTTAACAGAACACTGAGCATGATGGAGAAGCTCAACAATCTGAAAGTGAATATTTGTTTACAGTGATGTTATATTTTTATGGGGGTTAAATTCAAAAGTCAGGAACAGAATAAAAAATTGGTTATAGTCTAAATTATACTATAAAATATCTTAAATGGTTCACAAGGCATATAACATGGATTGATTACCTAACACTGAGGAATAATGTATATATATATGTGTTAATAATACATCATTAATACACATATATAAAGTCCATATACAAAATACAATTTCATGGTTCATATTTACATGAAATATTAACACATATATTAATTTATGTAACATGTACCTTATAGTAAATATGCATATGATTGTTGAGAAATAGGATATTCATGTGGTCCTAAGTTATCAGCCCTCAGGTTACTCACTAGTTAGAGAGGAAAAAATATAACTTTACAATTAAGATATCTGGCCATTACCACCTTAACCAAATGATCAAATTTAGCATCACCAATAGTGACATGACCTGACTTCATGTTTCTCCTGATGTGATACAACAAGAGGACACAACAATATCTACGTAGTATCCTTACCAAATATGTTTAACCTGGATTTTACCATGAGGAAATAACCAGATAAACCTAGAATGTAAGACATTCTGCAGAATAACTAAGCTAGAATCTTTTTTCTTTTTTAGTTTTTTGGTGACGCCGCGCAGCATGTGGGATCTTAGTTCCCCAACCAGGGATCGAACCCACGCCCCTTGCATTGGAAGTGCAGAGTCTTAAAAACTGGACCTCCAGGGAAGTCCCTTTTTAAAAAAAAAATCAATGTTTAAAGAAAACAAAAAGGTGGAGGGACTGTTCTAGATTAAAAGAGACTAAAGAGACATAACCTCAAATATAATGCATAAACTTTGTGTCCTGATTAAAGAAAAACCTGTACAAGACATTTTGGGGACATTTGGGGGAAATTGCAAGTGAATTGTGGAATTATTAATTTCCTTGGCTCTGATCATGGTGTTGTGGTTAGAGATACATGGGATGTGCTACTGTGTTTATTGATGTGAGTGTGAGTGGTTTTTGTGGTATGTTTTTTGTGGTACCAAAACAACTGAGTGTTTTTTGCGGTATGTGGTGATATATGTGTGAGACACTGTGTTTAGTGGTGTGTGGTAAGAAAATGTCCTTGTTTTTAAGATACATGCTGACATATTTAGTAGTGAAGCATCATGATACTTGAATTTATTTTCAAATGGGAAATAAAGTTCATCAAAAGTGGCAAGTTGTTAACAACTGATGAATCCAGGGGATAGGCATGTATAAGAGTACTTTGTACTATTCTTTGGGTGCTTCTGGAGATTTGAAAATTTTCAAAATAAAAAATTGAAGAAAATGTGCCTGTTGAGTGATTCCGCTCTACCGTATGAGAGAAATAAATGTGGGAGGGCACTGAGATGCTTAAGGATGTACCCAAAGACCCCACTGGAACAGGAGAACTAGGGAGCCAGTTCCCCAATTTGTTTCCATAAAAGAAGTTTCTAGAGAAGGATTGCAGAATATCCTGGTTGGGCCAAGTGGTGGGGGGGAGGTGAAGTATCTCAGGAAGTAAGGCAGAAGGACTTGGCTTTCTGATGAATTGATAGGTCATTCCATTCCTCCTCCTGCTCTGAAGGAAGATTTACTCATCCAGACAGAGGTTAGAAGACTGAAATTGATCTTATGGGCTAAAATCAAGGTGTTGGCAGAGCAACATTCCTCCTAAAGGCTCTAGGGGAGCTTTTTAAATTTATTTTATTTTATTTTATTTTTTGGCTGCAGAGCTTGCGGGATCTTAGTTCCCCAACCAGAGATCAAACCCGCGGGCCCCTACAGTGGAAGCGCAGAGTCTTAACCACTGGACCGCAAGAAAAGTCCAAAGGGGAGCTTATTTTCTCCTGCCTTTTCCAGCTTCTAGAATCACCTGTACTCCTGGTTCATGGCCCCTTACTCCCTCTTCAGAGCACATCATTCTAACCTCCCCTTCTTTCCTCACTTCTCCTTTCTGACTCTGACCCTCCTGCCTTCCTCTTATAAAGAACCGTATGATTACTTTGGGGCTACTCAGATGATCCAGGATAATCTTCTTATTTCAAAAGATCCTTAATTTTTTTTTTTTTTTTGCGGTATGCGGGCCTCTCACTGCTGGGGCCTCTCCCGTTGTGGAGCACAGGCTCCGGATGCGCAGGCTCAGCGGCCATGGCTCAGGGGCCCAGCCATTACGTGGCATGTGGGTTCCTCCCGGACCGGGGGATGAACCGTGTCCCCTGCATCGGCAGGTGGACTCTCAACCACTGTGCCACCAGGGAAGCCCCAAAAGATCCTTAATTTAAGCATATCTGCAAAGTCTCTTTTGCTATGTAATATAACATAGTCATTCACAGGTTCTGAAGCTTAGGACTTAGACATATTATGGGAGAAGGGGCATTATTCTGTCTACCACATTATCTTATTGGCATCATTTGATATATATATATATATGTATATATATATATATATATACTTTTTTCTCCTTTAATTTCATGCAATACGTTTTGTCATTTTGTTGTTCTTTCAACATTAGCAAATTTTTTGACAAAATTAATTGTACAAATTTTATACTACATTATTGAAATCAGCCTTTTATTTGGAATTTTTGCATCTATAATCACAAATGTTAAAGTAATTAAAGAAGGAGGATATTAGACTGAGGTGACTCTAATGCCTTGGTAGCTTATGTAAGCAAACCAAAACCTAACCCAGAGTCAGTGCACTCGAATCAGAGAAAATAAACCTTAGGGACAACCAATCACAAACAGCCAACTCAGCTTTCCCAAATAAAATGACTGCTTAAGGTATAGCCAATCAAATAACTTCCTTGCTTTGCTTTGGGTCTTCTCTATAAAAACCTCTCCACTAGCAAATAGGATATTTGTTGAGTGCTCCTAACCACATTTGGCTTGATGCTGCCTGATTCAAATTGATGTATGCACAAGTAAACTTAAAAAATTCTGTGTCTCAGTTTATCTTTTAACACAAATGAAACTGATTAATAACTTTTCTTTTGGCCTGTCGTTATCAGGTTTTATGCTAGTTAAACAAAGTTAATTAGAGAGCATTCCTTCTTTTCCTAGGATCTGAATAAACTGAACAATCGTTATTAGTTCAAAAATTAGCTAAAACTCAATTATAACCATCTGGTACCTTTTTAATAGTACATATTTTAAGATATATTTAAATTTCATTATAGCTAGTGTTCTGTTTAGGTTTTCTACTTCTTAGTAGAAATTAGTAATTTAAATTTTACTAGAAAATCTACAGTTACCTCTACTGCGGTTATAAAGTTGCACATAGCCTCAAAATTATTTTAAACATTATGTCTATGGTTTAAACTTCCACACTTCTAATGTTTTTGTTTTGATTTAATTTTTTGTTTTGTTTTGTTATTGTTTATTGATATTGTGTTTCATTTATCTTTTAGAACCAAGTTGTGAATTTTAAAAGTCCAGCCCACTTTTTTGTTTTCTAGTTCATCATTTTCAGAATCTATACTGATAGAAGAAATTTTCATA
Source organism: Tursiops truncatus (assembly GCF_011762595.2). Classification (NCBI taxonomy): domain Eukaryota; kingdom Metazoa; phylum Chordata; class Mammalia; order Artiodactyla; family Delphinidae; genus Tursiops; species Tursiops truncatus. Next base: position 43,876,672 of record NC_047052.1, on the reverse strand, counting down.
TATTGAGGTATGGGGAAATCATTCTGGTTTATACATAATTTGGCCTGAACTTTATGTTCCTGGAACAGCCTTGTGTCCTGTTTATCATACATTACACATCTGCTTTAACCTTTAAAGAAAAAAATGCATGATCCAGAAGTAAAGAATGTCCACTTTGAAGATAAGGATAAATGCCTCCCTTCCTATAAGCCCATACCAGTTCTCCTTTAAAGACGTCTCCTTTCCCAGACGCAAAGCCTATACTGACTCACTGTGTACGTGCTAATCTGTCTCTTGAAAGCTTGAAGGAAAGTACACATGTCATGTTTGATGTATGTTCTTTGTTCTGACAAGATATAAAACTATGCTGAAAGCCATGCTTCTCTGGAGCAGTTTCTCAGAACTACTGAGAGGCTATATCCCCTACTATAGTCCTCAGCACAGCTGGAATAAAACTCTCTTCTATTCCTTATTGTAGATGGTTTATTGATTATTTGTATCCACAATAGTTATTCACTTTATATTTGACAAAATTTAATAAGTAATGTTTTATAAGAAGGACATGAAAATGGCCAAAATATAAGGTGATACTCTTTTTGTTTGTGTGTGTGTGTGTGTGTGTGTGTGTGTGTGTGTGTGTGTGTGTGTGTGTGTGGTAAGTGGGCCTCTCACTGCTGCTGCTTCTCCCGTTGCGGAGCACAGGCTCCGGACGCGCAGGCCCAGCAGCCATGGCTCACGGGCCCAGCCGCTCCGCGGCACGTGGGATCCTCCCGGACCCGGAACCCGTGTCCCCTGCATCGGCAGGCGGACTCTCAACCACTGCGCCACCAGGGAAGCCCAAGGTGATACTCTTAAAGTAAAAAGAAAAAAATTCACACATCCTAGAAATTAACTACTGTTAACCAATGTTAGTGTGACTTTCCAGCGATCTTATTACCTGTGTCTTTTAATCTATATTTATGTACTTATAAAATGTTTGAAAACAGTATTACATAGTATACAGAGTTTAGTATTGGTATTCCATTCCGGACTCAGGGTTGTCCTTCCTGAACCTCCCCGGGCCCTTCTCAGACTCCCCCACCCTGAACTCTACTGCTTCCCTTCAGACTCTCCCCGCTACGTCCCCAACACGCTAGGCTGGTACTACATTTCCCAGACGCCTTCAGGGTCTGGGGCGTCCCTGGGGCCCCGCCCAAATCGTGCTGAAAAGCCGGGACTGCAGGCTGCAGCGTTCCAGCGTTCCGGAGTGAGGACTGCACTTCCCGGCGGCGCCCGGGACCTGGGAATGAATTCTCAGCGGAAACTTGAGCACCTCCTTTCCCCGCCTGTGGGCTACATTTCCCAGAAGCCTCCACGGGCCACAACCCTTTCTTACCCCTCCGCAGCCACCTATTGCTACCTCGACCTGTGAGTTCGCCCAGGTTCTTGGAAGATGTTCGCGTGCGGCTGGGCGGTCAGGACTGGGCTTCATTGAAGCTTGGAACACGACGCGACTTGGGGCGGAGAAGACTGTTGTGCCGGTTCAGGCTCTATTTGGATTTTTTCCCTCTCTGGACTACATTTCCCCGAGGGCTCCGCGGTGTATGCGGATTCCCGCCGAAGTTCGCTGGCCGGTGTGAGTTGCCGGGAGTTCGGACGCAAAGGATCGGGGCATTCCAGGTTGCCTCACTCACTGGTTTTGGGCGGATTCAATCAGACTGGAGTGAGAGGACCCCGGAGAAGTGGACGGTGAGGAGGCTCGGGGCAGGGCTGGGGTCCTTCGAGAGTTTTAAATATGGGTGGCTGTCGGGCATGTCCAAGCTGCGTGCACGCGCTTGGAAAATAAAGGACGACGGGGAGGGTGGTGCTCTCCAGGCCGCTTGTCCACACTCGGGGGTGGGAGGTATGCGCCGCGCGCCATCACGGGAGGGTGTGGCTTCAGGCTGGCGCGGGGGCGGGCTGGGGATGTCTGGAGGTCAGGGGTCCCGTAGCTGTGTGGCCTCCTGCCTGGGGAAAGTCCATGAGGTACTCCCTGGTGTTGGTTTGTGCGCCAGACGACCGGTGCTCGGCAACCAGTGCCTCGCGGTGCTGTGGTGGGTACTCTATCAAAGCGGGACTCCCTGTGGCTCGGTGTGCGCGCGCCCAATGTGGCCACGTCGCAGACTCTGCCCTTTGGAGCTGGGAATGGCGCCTTCTTTGTACATTTTTGGTGGGCGCTGAGTGGGTTGCGCGGGTGGGTGTGTTCCGGGCGTCTACCTCAGGCCGGGACTGCGCTCCCATTGCACTCTCCAGCCCAAGAAGTGGCACAGCTGCAGCCGCTCGCTCTCCAGCGCAGTGAATGGCGCTTCTGGGGCTGTTTATGGTGGTGTCGGGGGGTTTCTAGAGCTTTGGGCTGGGACGCCCTCCTACTTCCGCTTCTCTGTTCTTTCACCGTGTGGCCACCAAGGCCCAGGCAGGTGCCCCCAGCCTAAAGGACAGGAATGTGGGATTCTTTAACAGGTGAATCCAATTAGGATGTTTCTTGGAGCCGCAGATCTGGGCTCAGTGTACGATACTGGGGTCTGAAAATACCCAAAGTCAGGTTCTTATGGAGGAAAGAGGCCACAGTCTGGGAGTCTTTCCCAAGACTCCCATCAGGGCCCCAAAGGTCGCCTGCTCTTCTTTTTGAAGATGAGAGAGGGTGGTGGGGTTGCAGGCTTCTTTGGTTTTGGGCTCCCTCTCAGTGCCTGGGGTGGGGTAGGGATTTGTTCTGACTCGGCCTCCTCTGGGCTCCAGGAAGGAACTGCTGTCTCTTAGTTTCTTAACCATTTTCTACCTTTTTCCTTCTCTAAGAATCCAGAAGAGGAGGAGAAAAGAGCTGCTGTTCATCAAAAGTCATGGCGGAGGTAAGTTGTATTTGCAATTTTCTTCTTGGAAAGGGCTTCTCTGTTTTCAGGACACTATCCTATTTCAGGATTCTAGCCAAGAGATTTACAGTAGTGATTTGGAGAAAGGGGAAGAGATGGTTTCCTCCTAAACAAGCCAGGAACCTAAACCTGGGCTGTCTGCCTTGCATACATTGTCTTATCTGATCTGGATTTTCCATTTCCCTGGATTTTGTTCAGTGCTATAACAGTCTTGACAGGATGTGCCTCCGTGATTTGGCAGGGAAGTTGAAGAACAGAATAAGTTTAGTTAAGTCTCACTAATTTCTTTGTTGTCCCCTCCAGAGTCACATGCAGTAGCCTATTTGCTTCCAGATTTCTAACAGCCTGGAATGCCTGCCTGCCCCTTTCAGATTTAGATATCCACCCCTCCAAATAGAAATAACCTAATTGCTCTCTTTCTAACGATTAAAGTTATATAGGAGTTTTGCAAAAATTTCAAAATTTGAGTAAGTTATTAAAGTTTATGGCCCATGGTCCCACCACCTAGAGGTTAATCACTATTAATGTTTTTAAATTATTTTGTCTGCACATATGTGTGGGTATGTAATTTTGTTCACAGAATGGGATCATATTACTAATAGAAGCAACTAACTTATTGGGTGTTTACTTTGAGCCACTTGTAGTTTGAAGCTCTTGATATGTGTTATCTTGTTGAATCCACATAACAACCCAATGAGTCAGTTATGACTGTTTTTCATTAATTCAGTGATGCTTTTTTCCCCCACATTTTAACTTCTCTGAAATCAGGATGGGTTTGTCAATTCCCTTCAAGTTATAGTTTCATTGATTGCATTTTTTTCTTTCGTGGTATATAAAGTAATGGTGGCTTTACGGTCAGTGGCATCTCAGATTTTATGAAATATATTATTATTCTAAGTTGACAGATGAGAAAATAGATTCTGTTAAGTCACTTGGTCCAAAATTACAGTTAATAAATGGTACAGTTGGGATTTCTAAATTGCCTACTGATTTCTTTTGCCCATTTGTCAGTTTATACGTTAAGCATATTTTCTCTTTGTCATTTACAGGTTGTTTTAGAAATATTTTTTCACGGTTAATGTATCTTCTGTGTGTTTTTAAGATTCAGAGTTTTCAAAAAATGTTCTCTTTATGTCATGCCAGAAGGTCTTCTCTACAAAAATAGAAAGTCACTCATTTTTCTAAAGTACTTTTGTCTAAACAATTTAATCCTTAAGGTATCTGGTTTGAGATATAACTAGAGAATGTTGGCTGTAAAATTTCTAGTTGATTTTAAAGAATGGCATGGTATTTGTAGTATGTGAGATTTGGAGTTTTTTTTTCCCGGATGTGTCTGAGTGAAGGTCTTCCTTTATTAATTCTGTCCACTTGCTTTTCAAGGATTCTTTTCACCCTAAAGACTAAAGAAATATTCTTTCTTTTCTGGATGAATCTGTTTCTTCCTTTCTCTTTGACTTTTCTGAATCCTGTGAGAACTTATTGAATTTGTCTTCCAATTTCCATTCTGGCCAGACCCTTCCTAAGATTCTCAGAAGAGGACTACAGTCTCCCCATCAATTCTCAGCATATTTGGGTGAGGAAGAAAGTCTAGCTCCCCTTTGCCCTTCAACCTTCGACTGTCCATTTCTCCCTCTGTTTCCTCCTCTCCTCAGAGTGATCATTGTCCTTTCACTGTATTAATAAGAGGCTCTGCACTGCATAAAAGCGTAGAGTCTTACCCAATATCCACCATTTATTAGCTCTCAGACCATGGCTTCCTCAAAACTTCTTCTGTATAGTGTAGTCTACAGGGTTTGGGGAATATGCTGGTAATGGAAATTTACCTGAATGTGCGCTTACACCAGCAACCGGGAGGTCCCCAGCTCCTACTTCCTGATCTCCCCAACATTCAGTGCGGTGGCAGATCCCTTTGCATCTGTCCCTTTCCTGCTCCTTTTCGGTCTCGTGCCCTGTGACCTCACTCCACTATCTCTGTGCCAGATGAGACTTTTGTGGAAGTGGGTGATACGTTGATTTAATCGTACTCCCTGGCTCTAGGTTATTCCTCAAAAATAAAATAGTCCAGTTATGTCACTTCCTTTATTCAGTGAATCCCTGTTACTTTCAGGATAAAGCTCTAGCTCTTTCACATTCATTGTTTATTTACTAAAAAGCACATTCTATATTTACTAGAGCACCAATCCTAGTATTGGAGTAAAATGGTGAGTAAAGATGGTATGTTGAGTCCTGGCAGAGGTGACTGTCACCCAAGACCTTTCTGTTCTGATCCCTTTGGACTTCTTCAGCATTGCTTCTATCTACTCCTTGCCCAGAATCCCTCACCAGTTACCCCAGTGAACTGTCTGCTCCTCAGACACACAGGATTCAATTAGTCTCCCTCTCTACCTCCAACTTACCACGTTCACTCTGCTTGGAATGCTGCTTGGTCTGTTTTTGTTTGCTGGAGTTCTGTTCCTTTTCAGGGCCCCAGTTAATCTTCTACTTGTTACAGGAAATTCTCCACATACCTCTCAACCTAAGTAAGTCATTGTACCTCGTTTCCCATAGGAAGTTTCTTCTACTTGTAATCGGAGCTCATGTATCCTGCTTAAAATCCCTGACCCGTGAGGGAATTCCCTGGTGGTCCAGTGGTTAGGACTCCACACTTTCACTGCCCAGGGCGCGGGTTCAATCCCTGCTCGGGGAACTAAGATCCCGCAACCCACGTGGCACGGCAAAAAAAAAAAAAAAATCCCTGACCTGTGAGAACCTCTAAAGGTCTCGCGAGCTGATACTTGTTTTCAGTCTCATTGCTCTGCTCCCTCTCTGACTTGACTTTAGTCTTTCTCAGAATGCCCAGTGCTATCTCTGGCCTCCATGGCACAAGAAGCACAAGAGGGGCGCTTATCCCTCACCACCACTTTCTCAGGGTTCTGTGAAGCCTACTTCACTTTCCTGATTATGCTTGCTGCCTCTGAGTGACTGCATTCCCCTGTGTTGCATCTGTTCTTGTCACACTGTATTGTAACTCTCGTTAAAAACTGCTTTTATTAAATATTGAATAGTAAAAAATGTTTATGGTGTGGTGAATGAGTGAACACCCATATTTAAGAAGTAGAGCATTAAGCATTGTTAAAAACCCCATGTGAGCTGTGAATCATCCCAATCCAATTCCCTTTTCTGCCCTTCAGAGGTAACTGTTATTCTGAATTTTATGTTTTTCTTTCCCTTGCTTTTCTTTACAGTTTTAATCATATGTGTTTATTGTCATTTTAAAATTTGATATAAATAAAATCAAACTGTTTGGAATCTTCTGCAACTTCATTACTTGTCTCTCAATGTATATTCAGGAGATTCATTCACATTGTGAATTTATCCTACTGTATAGCCATCCACTGTGTAAATATATATTTTTTCTTTCATATTACAGTCATTATTCCTGTGAACATCCTTGAATTTGTCTCTTGGTATCATGCACAAGAATTTCTCTAGTTATATAACTGGAAATGGAATTGTTGGGTCATAGGGTATGTGCATCTTTAATCTCACTAGACATTGCCCAGTTGTTCTAGTGTTTATACCCAGTAATAAATCCTGTTACTTCATATCCTCACCAAATACTTGGTACTGTCAGACTTCAATTTTTACCCATTTGGTAGGCATGAATTGCTAGGTTATTCTGAATTTAAATGTGCGTATCTTGGCTTTAAATGAGGTTGAGCCCCCTTTCATGCTTTCTCTTCTCTGAAGTACCATTTCATCTCATTTTCTAATTTTTCTATTGAGTTTTATATTTCCCGTTTTTCGTTCCCTTTAATGCTTTGTAAGCATTCCTTAAATATTGTGGATTGTCAGTCATATGTGCTGTACATGCTTTCTCTCATTTTTTGTCTTGACTTCTAACCTTTAGATAGTAGAAATTCTCAATTTTAATGCCATCAAATTTAACACTGTTTTCCTTTACTAATTTATGTATGTCTTGTTTAAGAAATCTCTTTTCTCCTAAGAGTAAAGATATTTTCCCATAATGTTTTCTATAAATGGTTTTGTTTTGCCTTTTGTGTTTAAGCTTTTAATTCACTTGGGATTGATTTTTACCATGGTGTATGGCAAGGGTCCAATTTTGCTTCTTCCATTTCGATAAATTCTCATAACCACCCTCAGGTTCAATAGCTTATTAGAAAGACCCACAGAACTCACTGAAAGCTATTAATTCATGGTCACATTTATCACAGGGAAAGGATACATTAAAATTAGCCAAGGGATCACTATATTGTACACCTGTAACATATAATATTGTACATTAACTATACTTCAATTAAAAAAAAACTTGCAGTCTTACTGGACAGATAGAACAACAACAGCAACAAAATTAGCCAAGGGAAAAGATGCGTAGGATAGAATCTGAGAGGGTTCCAAACTTGAAGTTTACCTTCCCATTATTGATATGTGACAACATGCAGGGAAGCTCACCTGAGCTCAGTGCCTAGAGTTTTTATTGACGCTTCATTGCATAGGCAAGATTGAATCATTTTCACGTGGTTAAATGCAATCTCCAGCATCTCCCTTCCCTACTTGCCTGGAAGTCAAGCTGCTATCACATAACCCAAAGCCCCAAGGTGCTGATTACATGGTTGGTCTTTCTTGCATGGCCAGCCCCTACCCTACATCGTTTCGTTAGCATAAACTAACATATGTGGTCTTGGGGGCCCACCATAAATAATAAAGACACTCCTGTCACTTGGGGAATTGCAAGTGTTTAGAGGTTGTCCTATTAGCTAGACAAAGGCAAGAATCTCTCTTTGGAGACCAAATTTCTTACTCCACAATCATCCTTTCCTCTCTGTAATTCAGTGGCAATTCTGTCATAAATTAAGTGTGTGTGTGTGTATATATATGTATATATATATATATATATATATATATATATATACACGCTTTGGTCTATTCTGTCCTTTCTAATCCACTGGTGTGTTTGTTTTTCCCAGCTGGCCTATTTGTCTATCCCTCCACCAAAACCACATTGTCTTAATTAAGACAGCTTGGTAATAATATTTGATATTCGGTAAGTCATCTTCCTCTACCATCATAGTCTTGTCCTCGAAGAGTGACTTAGCTGTTTCTGGCCTTTGGATTCTCCATATAAATTTTAGAGTTGGCTGATCAAGTTACATAGAGATCCAGTTGGGATATTAATTCGTACAACATTGAATCTTTGATCGTTTTGTAGAATGTTGACATTATTACAGTATTGAGTTTTCCTCTCACTCTATGTGGTATAACTCTGCTGATTTCAGTCTTGTATAATGGTTTCTAATTAAAGTTTTTAATTGGAGTCTTACACGCCTTTTGTTAATTTTATTCCTAGGTATTTTAATATTTTGTGTTTTTTGTGAATGGTATTAATTTTTAGACTAATTTTCTCATTGTTTCTTGTATACAGACATGAAATTGATTTTTAGATAATGATTTTATATCCATCCAACTTGCTGAACTCTCATTTATTGTAATACCTTGTAGGTTCTTTTGGATTTGGGGTCATCTAACTTAGATAATCATATCATTGATGAATAAGGACACTTTTTGTGTGTAAATAATTGTGTTATCTGTAAATATTGATGTTTTCCATTTTTCAGTCTTTATTTGGTGCTAATTCTTGTCTTATCACACTGGCTCCATCTCCCAGAACAGTATTGACTGGTGAGAATGTGGGCACATTTTCTTAGTCCCAGTTTTAGAGAGGATTCCTTTGATGTTTCACTTCTATTTATGATGCTTTCTCTTGGATTTTTGGTTTTTTTCAAGATGTCCTTTATCAGGTTAGAGACATTACTTTTTATTCCTAATTTGCTCTGAATTTTTAATCACGAATGAATATTGAATTCTTTGAAACACCTTTCTACATCTCTTGAGGTGATCTTATGGATTTTCTCTTTTAATTTGCTAATGTGCTTAGTAACTTTAATTGATTTCTAAAATCATTTATACTATGTTATACCAGGAGAAACCTAACTTGGCCATGATGTATTATGATTCTTTTTCATATTGCTGAATTCAGTTTGCTGATAATTTATTTAGAATTTTACATCTGGGCTTCCCTGGTGGTGCAGTGGTTGGGAGTCCGCCTGCCGATGCAGGGGACACGGGTTCGTGCCCCGGTCCGGGAAGATCCCACATGCCGCGGAGCGGCTGGGCCCGTGAGCCATGGCCGCTGAGCCTGTGCGTCCGGAGCCTGTGCTCCACAACGGGAGAGGCCGCAACAGTGAGAGGCCCGCGTACCACAAAAAAAAAAAAAAAAAAAGAATTTTTACATCTGTAGCATGTGTAAGCTTGGCCTATAATTTCCATTTTTCATAAAATCTTTATGCAAGTTATGTTGTCAAGGTTACTCTAGTCCAAGAGTCAGCAAACTGTGGCCCTGGCCTGTAAGCCAGGAATGTTTTCTACATTTTTAAATGGTTAGAAAAAAAATAAAAGAAGAATAATATTTTATGACATATGAAAATGGTATAATTTAGATTTCAGTCTCCATAAGTAAGGCTTTATTGGAACATAGCCGCACTCATTCATTCATGTAATGTCTACGGCTACTTCCATGCCCCTGTGAGAGTAGTTACAAGAGACAGTAATGACCCACAGACTTTAAAATATTTACTTGGGCTTCCCTGGTGGCGCACTGGTTAAGAATCTGTCTGCCAATGCAGGGGCCATGGGTTTGAGCCCTGGTCCGGGAAGATCCCACACGCTGCGGAGCAGCTAAGCCCCACCACAATCCTGTGCTCTAGAACCCGCGAGCCACAACTACTGAAGCCCGCGCGCCTAGAGCTCATGCTCCGCAACAAGAGAAGCCACAGCAATGAGAAGCCTGTGCGCAGCATCAAAGACCCAATGCAGCAAAAATAAATAAATAAATAAAATTTTAAACATAAAATATTTACTTTCTGTCCCTTTATAGAAAAAGTTTGCTGACTTCTGGTCTAGCCTCATAAAATATGTCATAGTGTTCCCTTCTTTTCTTTTTTCTTCTTCCCTTGGTTGGATGGGGGGAGGCTTTGAGTGCAGTGTTAATCATAATCTTCACTTCATGGCACATTGTTATTGGTCTGGGCAAGGTTGTTCACTTGTTCTGATTATTTATTTACTTCTCTTCCATTCCATTTCCCACCCACCCCCCATAGGCAATCCTATTAAGGTACATCTTTTTATTAGTATGTATTCATGAAAAATGTTTCTGTCTTGTCTTAAAGTCCAATGTGGTCAGTTTTTCTGAATCTTCCAGATATGATTGAGATGATTATTATTTGAGTTGGGTGCATTTTTCTGTATGTGGCCAATAAATCAAGCTCACTAGTTTTATTATTTAAGTGTTCTCTATTTTTACTGACTTTTTATCTGTGATATCTGTCAGTTATTTTGAGAGGTATGTTAAATCTCCCATAATGATGAGGGTTTATCTGTCATAATTCTGTTCCTTTTTGTTTTGTGTGTATGTACTATATATATTTATTATTTAGGTGTGTACACGTTATCTACTAGCCTTTTACTTCCAGTCTTTCTGGATGTTTATGTTTTGGATGTGTCTCTTATAAACAGCATATAACTGGGCTTTGGTTTTTGACCAACTGTATCTTTTAATGAGAGCATATAGTCTATACAGTAGTTGTAATTACTGACATAATTGAAAGTATCTTTGTTGACTTAGTTTGTGCTTTTTATTCTACCTTTTCTGTATTTTATTATCTCATTCCCTTTTCCCTTCTGTGAGTTTGAAAGTTATGAACTGTGTTTGTTTATTTATTGGTTACCTTAGACATTTTAACATACTTTTCTTACCAGTGTCTGAAACTAAAGAACATCTTTATGCTCTTGCTGAATAGTATAAGGAAGTAGATATTCCAGCTGATCAAGCAACTTATATTGTAGTCAGGTATTTTTCTTTCATTGTTTTTTTTTAGTCCATAAAACATTTTTATTATTTTATATATTGAATGTTAGCTTAGTTTATCCACATTTTTGCCATTTTAAAGAACGGCACCATTCACCATTCTTACATCTCAAACCCTCTATCTGGGAACACTTTCCTTTAGTTGGAAGTACATACATTAATGAATTTCTGTTCTTTTGGCTTTTTGAAAATGTTTTTTTTGTCCTCCCTTGTGAGAGAGAATTTTTATTCTGTCATCTCTGATTTACATTGTTGCTGTTGAATAGACATCTGTCAATCAGACTGTTATTCTTTTGTAGACAATGTCTTTAATATCAAATTACTTTTAACATAGTCTCTGTTTTTAATGCTCTTCAGTTTTTATATAATTGCCCTGGATTTCTTTTTATTTATTGTTTGAGACTCATTTGGCTTCTGAATAATGCTTTCTTTTGCCAGTTGTGAAAATTTCTTAGACATTATGTCTTCAATTACTACCTTTTTCAGTCCTTTCTCCTTTTTTCTTCTAGAACTCTAGTTAGATATCTGTTAAACCTTCTTGCTTTATCTTCTTAACCTCTTATACTTTCCCCCATTGTCTTTGATAGCATTCTGCGTAATTTCTTTTTAAATATTTCAGCCCAGTAATTTTTCTCTTCAGAGATATTTATTCCAGCCATTGTATGATTTAATTTTAGGTGTTGTGTTTTTTATTCTAGAAGTTTTAAATTTTTTTCTTTTAAATCTACCTGTTATCTTTGTGGAGTTTTGTTTCTTAATACCTTACCCCCTTTTTAAAAATCATATACCTGCGTTATCTGCATAATATATAAATTTTTGCAGGTGTGGTATTTTCCCTCCAACATTTTATTATGGAAATTTTCAAATATAATGAAAGTTGAAACAGTTGATTTTCCTGCCTCTTGGATCATGGAATTATGCCTCTTTGCATGTTTCATTTTTATTTAATTTTTTATTTAGGTGAAATTCACATAGCATACAATTAATCATTTTAAAGTGTACAGTTCAGTGGCATTTAGTTCATTCACAGTGTTGTGTTGTTTTATTATTTTTGACTCTTTGGTCATTTTCCTTGGAATTCTACCCATGGATTCTTGAGGTCTGGGTGAAGGTTGTTCCTCTAGGACACATCTGGGCTTGCTTCTTCCAGGAGCACCGCCAAACCAGAACCACGTTAAAGTAGATTCATAGATGGTAGGTTTTTTAGATTCATTTTAGTAATAGGAATGTGAGCTGAGACCTGTGTGAGGGCTAATTTGTGGTTACAGTTCCTCCGGGGAGAATATTTTCCTTCCACCAGCAGCCAGAGTTCAAGTCAGGCAGTTTTCCTTGTAGCCCCTGAGAATGGGAGTGCTGCTTCTACTTTTTCCTTACTCTGAGGGCCTGGTCCTAGAGGTCCCAGGTCTTTGCAGTGCAGAACCAATACATTATGGACAGTTGGATTCCCTGGGGTTCAGGGAAAGCAAAGGTTTGTTATTCTCCTTCAAGTCAAGAAAGAGAAAGAGACTCTGTGCGTGTGTGTGTACACACTGGGTTGCCAAAAGCAGGAAGATAGGAACAGAGGAGGAAAGAGGAAAATTCATTTTCAGTCCTTTGGGAACTCTGAGGTCAGTCTGGTGACTCAGGGCTGCTCTTGCTTCTTCTTCCTTTGCCTTTTTAAGCTTTCTTTTCTCTTAGATGAGCCCAGGAGATAAATGATCTGGTTTTGCAACCCTAAAAGCCATTGTTTATATGAACTGATGTTTCTTCTCTCCTTTGAAAGCATTTTTTATTCTGGAAGATTTCAACAGTGGATTTCTTTTTCCTGAAACTGCCTGCCTCCCTGAGCCTTTCCAAGGGACTTGTTCCCCACTTCTTCCTATTCCAATGAGTGATGCTACCAAAGGCTGCTGTCCCATAAGTGTCTCTCTGTTCTCCAACAAATGTTTAGCTATTTATTCAGAAAACCCCTTAGCATTCCATAAGTGCTTATCCTTCCACCAGGAGTACTGATGGAATGGGGGAATCAACCCTTGCTGAAAATTTTGTACCTCCTTGTTCGAGCTGTGCTTTGATGAAGTGGAGGTGATTCATTAAGTGAGATTCCATGTTGCAAACCTGGGTTTTCCAGCTAAACAAGAAGGTAATTGACACTGATTTGTTGTATTCTCAGTATTTGCCCGTGTCTTTAGCTTTGAGATTTTTTTTGACTGGGAATATGATAGATTCAGTATATGAAGTTATGTGATATTCCAAGGAGTCCGTGGGTCCATTTTGAACTTGTGTGGTGTATACTCATCTTGGGTCACATCAATGTGAGTCTGGATCTTACTTCATCAGTCCTGGTAGTTCTGGACCAAGGAGAGTATAGTTAGGGACAACTTATTGTAACAGGAACAGTTTAACCAGATGCATAAATTATTGAGAAGTAACGACTCTTGTAACCGCAAGAGAACTTGTTTAAGCTAGTGCTGCAAAATAAGAACATTGAATACATAAGATGGGGCATCATACAGCCAATGAAAATTATGTCTATTTATAGTGACAAGTAAAACAGCTAGAATTGAATATGAGCCTGAGTTTTTAAGAAATAAAATCACATAAGTTATATCCAAATCCTATGTTCAGAGAGAGAGATTTTTAAAGATATCTGTGAATTCTTCAGACTTTTTTTTCTGTTCGCGTGGCTTGTGGGATCTTAGTTCCCCTATTAGAGATTGAACCCAGGCCCTTGGCAGTGAGAGCGCTGAGTCCTAACCACTGGACAGCCAGGAAATTCCTGAATTCTTCAGACTTCTAAACAAATTTTTAAAATGAGAGAATGGAAGGAGATGGTCACAGTGTTATGTGCTGAACATAGCATGTGCTATGTACATGTACGTACAGCTTCATTTAATTGGAAGACACCAATTATCTGGACTCTATCCACCCAGGCCTGGGAATAAACAATGGAAGAGGATAATGCCGAGAGGTTATATCTGTAGTAGCAAGCATGTTTAAGAATGATTTGTACAACACAAGGAATGTAACTAATATTTTATAATAACTATAAATGGAATATAACTTTTAAAAATTGTGGATCACTGTTATATACGTGAAACATATAATTTGTACATCAACTGTATTTCAATTTAAAAAAAAAAATGATGTGTGCACCAAGAACGTGTGCTGTGATCATCCTTGTTTCCACACTGACCTATCCATGTTTTCTTTCTTTTTTTTCCCTAATAGAAGTATAATCAATTTATTGATACAATGTTGTGTTAGTTTCAGGTGTACAGCAAAGTGATTCAGTTATACATATATTTTTTTCAGATACTTTTCCCTTATAGGTTATTATAAAATATTGAGTATAGTTCTCTGTTCTATACAGTAGGTACTTATTGATTATCTATTTTATAAAGCGTAGTGTATATATGTTAATCCCAAACTCCTAATTTATCTCTCCCCCACCCACCTTTCCCCTTTGGTAACCATAAGTTTGTATTCTATATCTGTGGGTCTATTTCTGTTTTGTATATAAGTTCATTTGTATCTTTTAAAAAATCTATTTATTTATTTTTATAAATTTATTTTATTTTTGGCTGTGTTGGGTCTTTCGTGCTGCGTGCGGGCTTTTTCTACTTGCGGCGAGCGGGGGCTACTCTTTGTTGCAGTGCGTGGGCTTCTCATTGTGGTGGCTTCTCTTGTTGCAGAGCATGGGTTCTAGGCGTGCAGGCTTCAGTAGTTGCAGCATGTGGGCTCAGTAGTTGTGGCTCGCAGGCTCTAGAGTGCAGGCTCAGTAGTTGTAGCGCACGGGCTTAGTTGCTCCACGGCATGTGGGATCTTCCTAGCCCAGGGTTTGAACCCATGTCCCCTGCATTGGCAGGTGGATTCTTAACCACTGCGCCACCAGGGAAGCCTGTATCCTTTTTTTTTAGATTCCACATATAAGCAGTATCATATGATATTTGTCTTTCTCTGTCTGGCTTACTTCACTTAGTATGATAATCTCTAGGTCCATCCATGTTGCTACAAATGGCATTATTTCATTCCTTTTTTATGGCTGCGTAATATTCCATTGTATAAATGTACCATATCATTTTTATCCATTTATCTGTAGATGGACATTTAGGTTGCTTCCATGTCTTGGCTATTGTCAGTAGTGCTGCAGTGAACACTGGGGTGCATGTATCTTTTCGAATTATGGTTGTCTCTGGATATATGCCCAGGAGGGGCTTGCAGGATCATATGGTAGCTCTGTTTTTAGTTTTTTAAGGAACCTCCATGCTGTTTTCCATAGTGGCTGTATCAATTTACATTCCCACCAACAGTGTAGGAGGGTTCCCTTTTCTCCACACCCTATCCAGCATTTATTCTTTGTAGACTTTTTTTTTTTTCCGGTACACGGGCCTCTCACTGTTGTGGCCTCTCCCGTTGCGGAACACAGGCTCCGGACGTGCAGGCTCAGCGGCCATCGCTCACGGGCCTAGCCACTCCACGGCATGTGGGATCTTCCCGGACCGGACCACGAACCTGTTTCCCCTGCATCAGCAGGCGGACTCTCAACCACTGCGCTACCAGGGAAGCCCTCTTTGTAGACTTTTTGATGATGGCCATTGTGACCGGTGTGAGGTGATCCCTCATTGTAGTTTTGATTTGCATTTTTCTAATAATTAGCGATGTTGAGCATCTTTTCATGTACCTTTTGGCCAGCTGTATGTCTTCTTTGGAGAAATGTCTATTTAGGTCTTCGGCCCATTTTTGGATTGGGTTGTTTGTTTTTGATATTGAGCTGTTGACTTACTCATGTTGAAAGGTCCAGCACATCCTGTTTTCCCAACGGCGTTCCCCTATTGAATTGCTTTTTCAAAATTTCTTTTATTTTATTGTAAAGATTTTGCCCGTTAATTTCTGTGTGTTTTTATCTGTGGTTTCAGGACTTGAAATTCAAAGATGTGGCCATTTACTTCACTCAAAAGGAGTGGGAGTGCTTGCACTCTGCTCAAAAGGATTTGTACCGAGATGTGATGTTGGAGAATTATAATATCCTGATCTCACTGGGTAAGTTTACCTGCCCTCCAGAATTCAGAATTGGCCTTCTGGAATTTTTATGTTTATTGTTATAAATTTCTTGTGAGTGCCTCCCAAGTGCTTGACTGAATTAATGATTCTTGCTTACCAAAGAACGCTTTTTGTGCCTTGTGAAGTTAGAAATTGGCTGCTCCATCAGACTTTATCTTCTTCATCCTTTCCTCTGACCCTTAATTTACTTACTCCTCTTTCCTAATAATCATGGACTGATTTTAATTCTGGGACACTCACAACATAACTTGGTCCTTTTTTTCTTTCTTGAACAGGATTTTCTGATTCTAAGCCAGATGTGATCTCCTTATTGGAGCAGGGGAAGGAACCTTGGATGGTTAACAGCAAGGAGACAAAAGAATGGTGCCCAGGTGAGTAATGGTTACTCATATGGGAAAGGCCATGGCAGGTGGTCACCCACCTGGCCTGTGACAAGGCAGGCAGCACTTCTGAGATGTTGGTAGGAAAGCTCCCTGGAAAGCCTGAGATCTGGAGAAGAAAGTAAGGATGTTTCAGCATGAGGCCCCAAATTTTCATTCCACTTACCACTTTCATGCTACCCTTGCTCTTATTCCTTCTGATTTCAGGAAGGAAGTGCCTTCCTCTTTCCCACGAGACAACCATTTACCCTGCACTTTGGGTCCAGTTTTGTCCTGACTTAAAAGTAGCTCTGTTGAGATATAATTGGCATATCATAGAATTCATTCATTTAAAGATACAGTTCAGTGGCTTTTAGTATATTCAGAGTTTTGCAACCATGACAACCATCTAATTTTAAAACATTTTCCTTTACCCCAAAATGAAATCCCATACCCATTAGTGGTCACTACCCACACCCAGCCCTACGCAACGACTAATCTGCTTTCTGTCTATAGAGCTGGCCGTTCTAGACATTTCATATTAATGAAATCGCACAGTACGTAGTCTTTGTGACTGGCTTTTACAATTAGCAGAATGTTTGTTTTCAAGGTTCATACATGCTGTAGCATATACTACTACTTCATTTCTTTATATTGCCAAATAGTATTCCATGTTGTGACTATAGCACATTTTGTTTATCCATTCATCAAATGATGGACATTTGGATGGTTTTCCACTTTTAGGCTACTATGAATAATGCTTCACTTTTCCTAGTTTGTCAAATGTGTTTATCATGAAAGGGTTTTAGAATACTTTTGTTAACTGCTTTTTCTACAAATATTGAGATATGTGGTCTGTATCCTTTGTTCTATTAATATGGTATATTGCATTGATACATTTTTGGGTATTAAACCAACTTTGCATTGCCCAGGTAAATCACACTTGGTCATGATTTATTACCCTTTCTATTTGTTGGTGGATTTAGTTTGGTTTTATTTGTTGAGGATTTTTGTGTCTATATTAAGTAAGGGATATTGATCTATAGTTTTCTTGTGATGCCTTTTTCTGGTTTTGATATCAGGGTAGTAGTGGCCTGAGAATTCATTGGAAAGTATTCCCTCCTCTTCTGTTTTTTTGAAGTGTTTGTGAGGGATTTGTATTTGAAGTGTTTGTGAACGATTTGTATTACGTTTTCTTTAAGTGTTTAGTAGAATTCAGCAGTGAAGCCATCTGGTCCTGGGTTTTTCTTTGTGGGAAGGTTTTTTTATTATTTTTTATTTTATTTATTTTTTTGGCTGTGTTGGGTCTTCGTTGCTATGCGCAGGCCCCCTCTAGTTGTGGCCAGCAGGGGCCACCCCTCTCTGGGGTGTGCTGGCTTCTCCCTGCGGTGGCCTCTCCCGTTGCGGAGCATGGGCTCTAGGCGCACGGGCTGGGAAGATTTTTAAATTACTGTTCAATCTCTTTGTAGGCCTATTCATATGTTCTCTTTCCTCTTGAGTTAGTTTTGGTAGTTGTCTTTCTAGGAATTTGTCCATTTCATCTAAGTGATCTAATTCGTTACATATAGTTGTTCATAGTATTCCTTAGAAATTCTTTTAATTTCTGTAATGTTGGTAGTAATATCCCCACTTTCATTCCTGGTATTATTATGAATCTTCTTTTTTCCTTGGTCATTCTAGCTAAAGTTTGTCAGTTTGTTGTTTTCAAAGAACCAACTTATAGTTATGTTGATTTTCTCTATTTTTTTTCTATTTTATTTATCTTCTCTCTTTATTTCCTTCCTTCTGGTATCTTTGGGTTTAGTTTGCTCTTCTTTTTCTAGTTCCTTAGGTGTATAAGATAGATTATGGATTTGAGATCTTTTGTGGTTTTAATATAGGCAATTTAAGCTGTACATTTCCCTTTAAGACCTGTTTTAACCATATCCCATGAGTTTTGGTATGTTGAGTTTTCATTTCATTCATACTGAAAAGTATTTTCTAATTTCTCTTGTAATTTCTTCTTTGTTTCATTGGTTTTTTAAGAGTATGTTGTTTTCTGTTTCCTTGTTGATCTGGCAAGTCGACCTATCTATTATTGAAAATAGAGCATTAAAGTCTTCAATTTGTTGAATTGCCACTTTTTCCCTTTAATTCTGTAGGTTTTTGCCTCCATGTATTTTCGGGCTCTATTATTAGGTGCATATATACTTATAACTGATACATAATTTCCTGATGGATTGACCTTCTTATCATTATATAGTAATTATAAAATTATAAAATTGTCATTATAAAATGGTCAATTATAAAATTTCCTTTGTCTCTAGTTATAATTTTTGTCTTAAAGTCTGTTTTATCTGATAATAGTAGTTATTGAAGCTCACTTTTTTAATTGAAGTATAGTTGATTTACAATGTGTTAATTTCTACTGTACAGCAGAGTGATTCAGTTATACATATACATACATATTCTTTTTCATATTCTTTCCATTATGGTTTATCACAGGATATTGAATATAGTTCCCTGTGCTGTACAATAGGACCTTGTTGTTTATCCATTCTCTGTATAATAAGTTTGCATCTGCTAATCCCAAACTCCCAATCCATCCCTTCCCACACCCACCCCCTTTGGCAGCCACAAGTCTGTTCTCTATGTCTGTGAGTCTGTTTCATATATAAGTTCATTTGTGTCATATTTTAGATTCCACATATAAGTGATACATATGATATATATCTTTCTCTTTCTGACTTACTTCATTTAGTATGATAATGTCTAGGCCCATCCATGTTGCTGCAACAACATGGATGGACATTATTTCATTCTTTTTTTATGGCTGAGTAGTAGTCCATTGTATATGTACCACAACTTCTTTACCCATTCCTCTGTCAATGGACATTTAGGTTGCTTCCATGTCTTGGCTATTGTAAATAGTGCTGCAGTGAACATTGGGGTGCATGTATCTTTTCAAAGTATTGTTTTCTCCAGATATATGCCCAGGAGATGATGGCCTTTTTGATGATGGCCATTCTGACCAGGATGAGGTGGTACCTCATTGTAGTTTTGATTTGCATTTCTCTAATAATTAACAGTGTTGAACATCTTTTCATGTACTTGTTGGCCATCTGTATGATCTATTTAGGTCTTCTGCCTATTTTTTGATTAGGCTGTTATTGAGTAGGATTACATAGATTTTTATTGTTGTGTAAAACTGTCAATATTCTAGGACACTGGTGTAGGCACATGAACAGATTTGCTCTAATGGCCCAGGCTTGCTTCTCTGTTAACTGCCATATGCATCAGAAGTGATGTAGGGAGAGCATTTTGAAGCTGGGCAGGAATCAGGAGCAGGAAGACACCTCTATCACCTGTTAAACAATTAGAAGCATGGAGTGATAAGTGAATCTCAAGTCACTCTCCTAATCTCATTATCTTTAGTTTATTTCTCTTTATTTCCATTTAAATACGCTTAATCTACTGATTAGTTTATTTAACATTAATTAAACTGTATGCTGGGGTTGCTTATATCACGGAGCATACAATAAGTATTATGTTAGTTCTAGGCCACTTAGGGAGAAATTATACCAGTAGATAAACTGATGAACAAATATGTAATTCCAGAACTGAGAAAAAGATCGAGAGCAAAGAACAGGATACATGACAGAAAATTAAGATATTTAGAATGAGAGAAACTGGCCATGGAGAGATCCTGGAACACAAAACATTCATGGAATATGAAACATTTCCTGAAAGGGTCTAAGATGAGAAAGTAATTGGCATGATATGGGAGTCAAATGGATGCCAGTATAGTGAGCTCATGGTGAGTCAAGGTGAGAGCACCTCAAAATGAAGGTGAATAGGGAAGCAGGGACCAGATACTACAGAATTTTGCAGGTCTGGTAGGGAATTTTGTATTTTTTTTGAAGTGCACTGGGAAAGGCACTGTATTTAAACATTGAGTGCCACACTTTGAGTTGCCTCAATCAGTGAGGGAGATTAAAAAAATAAAAACGAATGGCCATTCACTCACCAGTCATTGAGTATTTACTCTGTATAGGTACAGTGAAGGGTGAGCAGACAATACAGAAATAAACAAGTTAAAATATAATCTGTTGAGTTTAGAGGTGAAGTATACTAATGTCTGCAAGATGGATTGATGGATGGAGGGGTAGATAGATGTGTGAAAACACAAATAGAGCCAAATGTTTATTGTAGAATCTAGCTAGTGGGAATATGGGGGTTCCCTGTTTGATTCTTTTCATCTTTCTTTATGTTTGAAAGTTTTCATAATAATGTTGGAGAAATAGATTAAATGACATGTGTACTGCAGAAAAATGCAGTAAGTAGAGGGATGAGCGTCCTGTTTTGTAAAGTGTGGT
This sequence comes from Tursiops truncatus, assembly GCF_011762595.2. Classification (NCBI taxonomy): domain Eukaryota; kingdom Metazoa; phylum Chordata; class Mammalia; order Artiodactyla; family Delphinidae; genus Tursiops; species Tursiops truncatus. The sequence continues at coordinate 43,856,127 of NC_047052.1, read as the reverse complement.
CTCTTGGGGAATCCCCAGGTGGCCCAGTGGTTAGGACTCGGTGCTTTCATTGCCAGGGCCCAGGTTCAATCCCTGGTTGGGGAACTGAGATGCCGTGGGGCATGGCCAAAAAAAAAAAAAAAAAAATAGTGGTCTCTTAAGTCAGCGTTTGCATAGAGGTCAGAATGAAGTAATTGAATGAGCCGTATTGATATCTAAGGGAAGATATTTGCAGGCAGAGATTCTGAAGGAGAGGTGTGCTTGGCAAGTTTGACCATCCAGTTGGTCAGGGAGCTGGAACAGAGTCAGCTGAGGGGAGGAGATAGCCAGTGAGGTTAGAATGAGGTAGTGCAGGACAAGTTCAGGGAAGGCCCTGTAGATCACAGGAGGATTTTGACTTTTACTCTGCATGAGAGGGAAATACAGTGGAGAATTTTGAGCAGAAGAATGGCATGATCTAGCTTATTTTAAGAAGAACAGTACAGCCACTGTGTTGGGTGTGGAATATAAGGAGGAAGTAGGGAGATACTCCAGGATAGTGTTTTGTTAATCTTGATGAGAGATGGCTTTGGACAACATGATCGCCACTAGAGATACTAGTAGAAGTAGTCAAAACCTGGATATATTTGAGGCTAGAGATGAGAAGATTTGCTGTTAGATAATGTCCTACTCCTTTAGATTCTCATTTAGTTGGTTGGGTCCTGGACATTATATTTTTAACAGGTTCCCCAGCTGATTCTGATTCTTACCAGAGGCGAAGAATCACCTCCTTCACAAGCTCCCCTCATTTTCTCTGTTCTTATTCCCCCCAACCCTTTTTTCAAGTTGCAATGCAGTGTTAAGAGTTTACATTATTCACTATTTTTAGTTTGTCATTTCTACCTTAGAACTTTCCTTTCTCCTGCAACATGAAAATACCCACTATTTTCTTTGTTACCTTACAGATTGGGAGTCTAGAAGAGAAACCAAGATGCTAAAGGAGGACAGTTATGAAGTTCAGTCATTTCAACCAGAGATAACAAAAAGACTTACAAACTCTACCCTTGAGTACACTAGGGTCAGAAGTAACAGAGAAATCAGATGCCACTTGGAGAGGCTACAGGAAGGACGTTTCAGACAAGCCACAATAACCTCTGAAAAAAGATCCACTTCCATTCAGCGCACAGATCGTAGAACACCTCAGACAACTCACACTGGAGCAAAATCCTGTGAATCCAAGGAATGTAAGACTTTCAGGTACCAATCACACCATAGTCAACATGAAGGAAGTCATAATAAGGAAAAAGAATCTAAATGTGGAGAATGTGGGAAAGCCTTTAATAGTAGGTCAGACTTGATTAAGCATCAGAGAATTCATGAAAGCAAAAAAAGTGATGAAAATAAGAAATGTGCCTTTATTCGTGATGCTCAGATTACTAAATCTCAGAGCATTAATACTGCCGAGAAACCTCATAAATGTAAGGAATGTGGGAAAGCCTTTCATTCTAACTCGCAACTTAGTAAACATCAAAGGATTCATATAGATGAGAAACCCTATAAGTGTACAGAGTGTGGAAAGCCATTTCCATCTACCTCACAACTTAATTTACATCAGAGAATTCATACTGATGAGAAATACTATGAATGTAAGGAGTGTGGGAAAGCCTTTACCCGTCCCTCACACCTTATTCGACATCAGAGAATCCATACTGGTGAGAAACCCTATAAGTGTAAGGAATGTGGGAAAGCTTTTCGTTATGACACACAACTTAGTCTTCATCAGATAATTCATACTGGTGAAAGACGCTATGAATGTAAGGAATGTGGGAAGGTCTATAGTTGTGCCTCACAACTGAATCTACATCAAAGAATTCATACTGGTGAGAAACCTCATAAATGTAAGGAATGTGGGAAAGCTTTTATCTCTGATTCACATCTTGTCCGACATCAGAGTGTTCATACTGGTGAGAAACCATATAAATGTAAGCAATGTGGGAAGTCTTTTCGTCGTGGCTCAGAACTTACCAGACATCAGAGAGCTCACACGGGTGAGAAACCTTATAAATGTCGGGAATGTGAAATGGCCTTTACTTGTAGCACAGAACTTATCCGACATCAAAAAGTTCACACTGGTGAGAGACCCCATAAATGTAAGGAATGTGGGAAGGCTTTTATTCGAAGGTCAGAACTTACTCATCACAAGAGGAGTCATAGTGGTGAAAAACCCTATGAGTGTAAAGAATGTGGGAAGGCCTTTGGTCGTGGCTCAGAACTTAGTCGACACCAGAAGATTCATACTGGTGAGAAACCCTATGAATGTAAGGAATGTGGGAAAGCCTTTATTCGTGGCTCACACCTTAGTCAACATCAAAGAATTCATACAGGACAGAGGAGTGAATGAAGGCATGTGGGAAGCTTGGAATTTAATTGACACCTGGAAATTCATACTAGTAAAACACAAACAAAACCCCCTCTAATTGTAAGGAATATGGGAAAGCATTTAAGGATAACAACTTAATATCAGAGTTCATACTGTGGATGTGAGGGAGTCCAGAATTGATATTTGTTACTGATTTAAAACCTTATAAATGTTATGAATTGCGAGGGGTGTATTTGTGTTTCAGAATTTATTAGACATTAATCAATTGGTGAAAAAGTGAAAAACTCCATGAATATAAAGAAAGTGGAAAGGCTTATTAGGAAAGCAGTGTTAGAGACATTAATCATTCTAACTTTTCTCAACATCAAGGGTCAATTAGCCCTTATGGGAAATCAGAAGTCATATTATAAATATTTATATGGAGCACCAATTTGCTTTAGCTAACTAATTATTCATCTGATAATTCATACTAGAGGAAGGCTACATTGTTAAAAATGCAGCAGATTCTTCCATTCCATTCAACTCTTGTTAAATGTTTGCAAGCTCTGAACTGAATCAGAGTGGGAAAGGATTTAACCAATATTTAGTGTTTACTTGGCTTCACCATTATTACTCATTTCTTATAGGGCTAATGACTTAACCAAATTCTCTCATTTATCAATTAGTAATATTAGAACCATATTTCTTAGTAGCATTGCGTACATTGTATCCCTTAGAATAGTGTCTGGTTCATATTGAAAGTGTGTTAAATAAGAGGGGCTTTATTCTTTTTTTTTTTTTTTTGAGGTACGTGGACCTCTCACTGTTGTGGCCTCTCCCGTTGCGGAGCACAGGCTCCAGACACGCAGGCTCAGCAGCCATGGCTCACGGGCGCAGCCGCTCCGCGGCATGTGGGATCTTCCCGGACCGGGGCACGAACCCGTGTCCCCTGCATTGGCAGGTGGACTCTCAACCACTGCGCCACCAGGGAAGCCCTAGAGGGGCTTTATTCTTAATTTTGTTTTCCTAATTGTGTATTAGAGATCATATGAGAGGAAGGCCTTATGTGTGCAGTGACTATATGAAGATCTTACATCATCTTTCTTCATAGAATGTTAGATATTTCCTTCTGGAGAAAAATTTTAAAACAAGCTTTTCATAGGTTGCCCTTTTCCCCATTAGGGGGTTCATAATGTAAAGAAGCCCAGTAGAATAAAAGTGGGGTGCTGTGAGGTCAGAGGGAAGACTTAGATAATTTTTTTTAAGACCTTCTAAAAAACAAGAGACATATGCCATGATCTCTGGCCTCCCTTTTAGTGAATTAGAAAATAAAGCCTCAGCCAAAATCCATTTCTCCACAAGGAAATTTAAAATACTTGTATAAATAATTTTTACATTAAAAAGGAAATCAAGGCAGGGCTTCCCTCATGGCTCAGTGGTTAAGAATCCACCTGCCAATGCAAGGGACACGGGTTCCTGCCCTGCTCTGGGAAGATCCCACAAACCACTGAGCAACTAAGCCCGTGCGCCACAACTACTGAGCCTGCACTCTAGAGCCCGCGAGCCACAAATACTGAGCCCGAGAGCACCTAGAGCCCATGCTCTTCAACAAGAGAAGCCACCCAATGAGAAGCCCGGGCACTGCAACGAAGAGTAGCCCCCACTCACCGCTTAGCCCGCGCACAGCAACAAAGACCCAACGCAGCCAAAAATAAAAATAAATAATTTTTTTTTTTTAGAAAAGGAAATCAAAGCAAATTATCATTAGGCAGATTGTCATTCAAATGAATGACAAAGAGACAACTTCATGTTAAAATTTGTAGGATGCAACCAAAGCTTTACTGAGGGAATTTAACTTCTTTCAGTATATGTAGAAAACAGGGAAAATTCAAAGCGAGGGTTCATTCTCACTTCCTTATACTTAGTGCACTGCCTATTCCTGGTAGGTTCCCATTAAACATCTGTTGATCAGAGGAATGAGAGAGTGAATGAATAAGCATCCAACTCTAGTATGTTGAGGTGCTCTAACAAAATAAGTGCAAAGCCCCAAAAAACACCTTAAGCTTTTTGAAGTGAAAAAGATTGCACCCTAGAAAGAAAAAACTCAAGCATCATAAGTGAGAAAGGATATGTAACTACAGAAATGAAGGAGATGAAGAAATAAGCCAATATTGTTTGGCTGACACTGTTGGTTGCCTGTCCATTGGTATTAACCATTCTCCCTTTGCCAGGATTGCCTGCTGCCCACCTAAGTCTAAATGCCAGATGCTTGCCCTCCTAATTGCTTTGCAGCTGGGCATGTGGGTAACAGTCCCGGCCATAGAAGATCTAAGCAAAAAGTCTGCAGGTGAGCTTCAGTTAAATATTGTTTACTAACAAAATAGGAGGAAATGGTCTTCCTATATACAGGATGCATGTCTCTATGTCTGTGTGATACCTGGAATTATGGCCATTTTACAACCAGGGGAGGTGAGAAACTGAGATTGGCACAGGAATAACTTGTGTCTTTGACATTAATGAGATGATGAAACAATTCAGAACTGCCCTGTGCCCGGACGGGTGTGAACTAAGAAATTCTGTGCCTATAAGTTATAAGTTTATATTCAACTTTATATATCTGAGTCCTAGAAAAAAATATTTTCCTATACATACACGTTTATTCCACTTTAGTAACATGAGAAAATGTTTATATTCAGCTTTTTATAGTGTATGTGAAATTATAGAAAAAGCATTATTTTCTTAAACGTATATGTGTGTGTATATATATACAACTTTGATTTGTTAAGATGTAGGAAATGTCTGTTTGCATTTAGCGTCTCACAGTATATGTTTCTATGCAGTTTTTTTTAGTATGTCTGAAATCCAGGAAAAGTAGTAGTTTCCTGAATATAGTAAGAACCAAGAAAAAACTAATTAAAGAGCTACACCATATAATTCCTCTAGTACTAGAGTAGATAAAATCTAAGTCTTTAAGATATAAAGAGTATCAGCTATGAGGCTAACACAACCCCTATACCAAATTTGGAAAAGGCCAGCATCCAGCTCAAATCAGCTATAAAAATAATCCATTGTACTCAATGGTATATGAGTATTCCAATTAAAATAGCAAGTCAAATCTAGCAGCCTATTAAAAGAAAACAGAGGGGTTGTTTTGTCTAGAATAAAATGGTTCATGACCTGATCTGTCAGATTGTAAAAAATGTGATGTATAAATGTAGTGTTTGCACGTTGAAAACTAGACACTAAAACAACTTATCCACTGAAAGTAGTAAACTGTTAGCGGCATATGCATATTCAACTGCTGTGAGGTCACTGCATTGCCCTCTTAATCACACCTCATGGGGTGTAGTCAGTCACAGTATTTGGAATAATCACCATCCAGTGTATTCCACCTTTGCCCCACACTTTAGAAAAATATTACGTACTACGTTTAATGTAAACATGTATTATGTGACAGATTAAATCGGTCATAGCTAAATATCAATCAACCCATTGGAGGACAATTTATAACAAAAATTTGAGCATTTTTTTTAAAGAGGGAAATGATTACTAAATTTTATCTATACTTTCTCTACAATTTCTAACTTTTTGAGTTATAATAAATGTTATAATGAATGTCAAGAAATGATTCTCTGTAGACTGGAGGTTGCCAAGGGGGAGGGGGTTGGGAGAGGGTTGGATTGGAAGTTCGGGATTAGCAGATGCAAACTGGTATATATAGAATGGATAACAACAAGGTCCTACTGTATAGCACAGGGAATTATATTCAATATCCTGTGATAAACCATAATGGAAAAGAATATGAAAAAATATATATATAACTGAGTCACTTTACAGCATTAATTAACACAACATTGTAATTGAACTATACTTCAATAAATTTTAAAAAGAAATGATTCTGATTTTTTGCCCATGTATACATATTTCTATTTTCAAGATTTGAGAGTTCTAGTCCAAATTTATGTAACATGTTTTGCCAAAAATGAGATATACTGCAAAGGTTTAAACAACACAGAAAAAAGAGCTATCTGTACCTATTTTCTGAAGTGCCAACATCAAAAGCCTTTCATCCTTTTCTCCATACCCTCTCATACCCACATTGGAGCTTTATTTTCGTAATGGAGGTTATGGCTGGGAGTGGTGTAGTTTGACTGGGATTGTGCTGACACATTGAAGTATAGCCTCCTTTTCTCACTTGATAACATACCAGTGGATTTCCTTCCAATCAAAACCTACAGATGTAACTAGTTAGCTTTAAATGATTACATAGAAAAAGCACATTAAAAAATGCCCAACATCGCTAATTATTAGAGAAATGCAAATCAAAACCACAAGTACCATCTCACACCATTCAGAATGGCCATCATCAGAAAGTCTACAAACAGTGCTGGAAAGGGTGTGGAGAAAAGGGAACCCTCCTACGCTGTTGGTGGGAATGTAAATTGGTACAACCATGGTGGAGAACAGTATGGAGGTTCCTTAAAAAACTAAAAATAGGGGCTTCCCTAGTGGCGCAGTGGTTGAGAGTCCACCTGCCGATGCAGGGGACATGGGTTCGTGCCCCAGTCCGGGAGGATCCCACATGCCGCGGAGCGGCTGGGCCCGTGAGCCATGGCCGCTGGGCCTGCGCGTCCGGAGCCTGTGCTCTGCAAGGGGAGAGGTCACAGCAGTGAGACCCCGCGTACCACAAAAAACAAACAAACAAAAAACACCTAAAAATAAAACTACCATATGATCCATCAAGCCCACTCCTGGGCATGTATCTGGAGAAAACCATAATTTGGAAAATTACATGCACCCCAGTGTTCATTGCAGCGCTACTTATAATAGCCAGGACATGGAAACAACCTAAATGTCCATCAACAGAGGAATGGAGGAAAAAGATGTGGTATATTTATACAATGGGATAATACTCAGCCATAGAAAAGAATGAAATTGGGCTTCCCTGGTGGCGCAGTGGTTGAGAGTCCGCCTGCCGATGCAGGGGACATGGGTTCGTGACCCAGTCTGGGAAGATCCCACATGCCGCGGAGCGGCTGGGCCCGTGAACCATGGCCGCTGAGCCTGCGCGTCTGGAGCCTGTGCTCCGCAACGGGAGAGGCCACAGCAGTGAGAGGCCCGTGTACCGCAAAAAAAAAAAAAGAATGAAATTATGCCATTTGCAGCAACATGAATGAGATCATACTAAGTGAAGTCAGAGAAAGATAAATATATGATATCACCTATGTGGAATATAAAAAAACATGATACAAATGAACTTATTTACAAAACAGAAATAGACTCAGACTTCAAAAACAAACTTATAGTTACCAAAGGGGAAATGGGGGGGATAAATCAGGAGTTTGGGATTAACATATACACATTATATAAAATAAACAGCAAGGACCCACTGTATAGCACAAAGAACTATACTCAATATTCTGTAATAACCTTTATGGGAAAATGAAAAAGAATGGATATGTATATGTACAACTGAATCACTTTGCTGTACACCTGAAACTGACACATTGTTAATCAACTGTACTCCAATATAAAATTTAAAAAATTTTAAATGATTACATAATAAAGACAAACCCTATTCTACCAATGAAATTTCAGGTTTCTTATTTTTACAAATGATTGTACAATTTACTGCACATGTATTGTTTCATGTTGCTTTTTTAATTTCTGGAAGTGGGTAGATTCCTATCAGTTGGATTCCTTGCCTGACAACATAGATATTTAAAATGTAGTTAATGCCTTATTTTTTTTAATTTTTTTCATTTTTGGTGAAACTTGCCATTAAACTCTACAGGAATTTATATCTATTTCCAACCTAATTTCAACCAGGACTGAACCTTTTTTGTTAAATTGGATGAAGAAAAATAATGTGCCTTCAGTTTGCATTTTCTTAACTGCCAATGAGGTTGAGCATCTACCATGCCTGAGTTATTTGAATTTTATTTCTGTGAATTGTTTTTTTTAATCTATTCCTTTTAATTAGACTAGCTTTTAAAGCAATTTGTAGAAATTTTGTTAAGATTGTTTTGTCATATATTTTAGTGGGGTTTTTTTGTGTTTTTTTTTGTTTTTTTTGTTTTTTTTTTTTGCATTAAGCGGGCTTCTCACTGTTGTGGCCTCTTCCGTTGCGGAGCACAGGCTCCGGACACACAGGCTCAGCGGCCATGGCTCACGGGCCCAGCTGCTCCACGGCATGTGGGATCCTCCCAGACTGGGTCACGAACCCGTGTCCCCTGCATCGGCAGGCGGACTCTCAACCACTGCGCCACCAGGGAAGCCCTGTCATATATTTTATAGTTTGTTTTCTTAGTCTAGCATGTATCTTCCTTTTTGTGACAAAAATTCAAACTTTTGTGAAGGGCCAGCCAGTAAATATTTTAGGCTTTGTGGTCGTACAGTCTCTACTGCCTTTGTAATATGAAAACACGTAATAAACCAGCAGTTCTCAATCAGAGGTAGTTTTGCCTTCCCTACCCCCAAACCCCAGAGACATTTGGCAATTAAAGAGACATTTTTTGGTTATTGCTATGAAGGGGAGTGCCGCTGGCACCTCGGATGCGCTAAACATTCTACCCACCCTCCCCGCTGCCCACCCCCGCAACAGAATTATCTGGTCCAGAAAGTCAGTGGTGCTGAAGCTGAGAAATCCTGACCTGTAAGCAAGTGGGCATGGCTGTGTTCCAATAAAATTGTATTCAGAAAAACAACGGGCCACATTTGGCCTACAGGTTGTCATTTGTTGATGCCTGTTTTAAATTATCTTTTTGCTATATGAGATCTCGTTTTCTGGTTTTGTTCCTGAATTGTCTTTCATCTCATTTTTTCCAAATTTTCTTCCATTTTATTTTATGCTTTTAAATCTTCTTGACTAAATAAAATACAAAACAATAGCAACTACTGCCTAGTAATTAGGCCTCTTATTGTTTTGTTTTAAAAATGTTTTTATCTATTTTTGGCTGTGTTGGGTCTTCGCTGCACAGGCTTTCTCTAGTTGAGGCGAGTGGGGGCTACTCTTCGTTGTGGTGCACGGGCTTCTCTTTGCAGTGGCTTCTCTTGTTGCGGAGCACAGGCTGTAGGCTCACAGTCTTCAGTAGTTGCGGCACGCGGGCTCAGTTGTTGTGGCTCGCGGGCTCTAGAGCACAGGCTCAGTAGTTGTGGCACACGGGCTTAGTTGCTCTGCGGCATGTGGGATCTTCCCGGACCAGGGCTCGAACCCCTCTCCCCTGCATTGGCAGGCAGATTCTTAACCACTGCACCATCAGGGAAGTCCCCCTCATTGTTTCTGATTAAAATTTTATAAATCATCTCAGAAATAGGTCAAGTCTTTTCCCTTTGGTCCTCCTTTTCTCCCTGGGTCTGTAGAAGCAATAGCAAACCAACACTTGGTGTACACATAGAAACGCATGGTATGAGGTACCACCAAAGTAACACAAGCAGTGATACATCTGTAATTTTCTTTAACAGTATTTTAGTAGGATCTAAAACTATTGAAAAATACTGATCTAATTCTTTTACTTGCTGTTGTATTTTTATGCATTTATCAGTCTCTTTACCGATAAAATATAGAAAAAAAATTGCAGATAAAAAATCCATTCTATTCTAAGCAGCAATGGATTTAATAAGAGGTATTTTGTAACTTGAAGAATTTTCAGGAAGCCAAGGAATAGGGCCTTTGGAGCGCACCATCCAGAAAAAAGTAGTAAGAATGAGGCCCAAATATAGCACAGATGCGCTGATAAAGGCTCAGATACACTGTTCCTTGAACAGTACTTGGATGGTACTGTGTTTAAGGAAAACTGCTGCTGCTACTTACTGCATATCACCTATTGTTCTATGGAATGGATGCTAGAAACTTCCATAGCTGCCTCAGGAGAACCAGTCACTCCTGCCACTGTGGGTCCTACCCCTGGATATGCTGCCACCACCTCATTATACTCATGTCTTCCATCTCCAGTGTTCAGGTAGTGCCTGGTAGAAGCCGGGGAGTTGCATGCCGGCTCCCAGCTACAGTGGGGTCCAGGTGAAGCCTGTGAATTGTAATGAGTAATCACAACTTGGGGGATGACAAGGCAGATTCATTATTATTTAACACTGTCCCTTTAAATTTGGTAGAACAAGTACTTTCTCCGACCCCAGATAAAATCATGGGCAGACCACGTATAGAAAGCAAAACCTTTGCTTTTAATTAATTTATTATTATTATTTTTAACAGTAGGTCCTTGTTGGTTATCTGTTTTAAACATAGCAGTGTGTACATGTTAATCCCAAACTCCCAATCTATCCCTCCTCCCCACCCTTTCTCTGACTTACTTAAGCATCGTTTACAGGTGGGCTTCTCCCTTCCCTTACCTCAGGCATGTTGGAGGGTGGGTAAGATGGCAGCTGAGAAAGAGACTGGAAAGGCAGAAGCCATCCATGTCGTTTTTTTTCTCATCTCCCAGCTGTCCTAGTTTCTGATTGTTTCCTTTATGGAGCTTAAGTATTGGAGAGTCAAGTTCCTATTTGCATGATAATGGTGATCCTGCCACACTGCTCCCTGCACTTGCTGGCTTTCTGCTGGGGTGCTTTAAGTTCTTTGCAGGCCCTCAGCATATAAAACTGATGACCTATTCAATACTCTTTTTGCATTCCTTTTTTTTTAAAAAATACACCTTTATTTTATTTCTTGGCCGTGCCGTGTGGCATGCAGGATCTTAGTTCCCCTACCAGGGATCGAACCAGTGTCCCCTGTGCTGGACACACTCTGGGTGTCCAGAGTCTTAACCACTGGACACCCAGGGAAGTCCTGCATTCCTTTTCTGATTTGTGTCTACTTTAGTATTCTCAAGTTTATCTTTTTCTAAATATTTTTTCTTAGCTGTTAATGTGATGGATTACTCAATTTGAGTCTGTTAAGGGTTCCCTCATGATTAAGTTCAGAATATGCATCTTTGCTTTTATGAATTTTTGACAAACACTAATCTCTCTTCAGACATTTGTGAAGGAATACATGACACGACTATCTTATTATTGGTGATGGTAACTTAATCACCTGATTAAGGTGATGTTTTCCAGGTTTCTCCACTGGAAAGAATATCTTTCTCTTTGTAGTTAACATGTAATATGTGGGGAGATGCTTTTAGATTATTAAAATAATTGTTTTCCATTAAAGGTTTAATATCCATTGATGATTCTTCATTGAATCATTACTATGATGGTCATATCCTATGATTCTAATCCTTTTGAGATTTGTTGAAATTTGTTTTATGGCTCAGAATATTCTCAATTTGTATAAAAGTTCTGTGCTTGCTTTAAAAAATGCCCATCCATCGAAGCACTATTTGAGCTTCTCAGGCTGCTTCCAAAAGTTTGTACCAAGAATCATCAGTTCAACAAATTAATGTGCAAGGTGTTTAGAACAGATCCTAATTGACCTGTTAACTGTTGATGAAGATAATACACATACTGTTATATAAATATTAGCTGCAATTTATTACTAACTTCAACAGTTGTAAATTTTCTATTATTTTATAGTAAATTCATATAATTTCAGCAGTGTTTTATTGTGGAATTGAGTCTTGGTTTCAGACCTGCTCTCCTAGGAGAGAAATCCAAAGTGGAAATGTGTTCTGTTGGTTAACATTTGAGAGGGAAGCTCCTTTGAGTATGGGTAGAAACCAACAATAACAGTTATCCATAGCCTTGATTGCTTTTAAAGATAACTTAGCACATTGCAGAAAACCTTGTGACAATTACAGTGAAAGTGTGGCATAAAACTAGGAGGGTCCACATAGGATAACTAAACAAGGAACAGAATGACCAGAGAAGAGACAGACTTGTGATTACATACAGTGCTTATTTCTGCTTTCTCCCTTAAAATGACAGTCAAGTGTAAAATCAAAAGAACAGGGAATACCCTGGAGGTCCAGTAGTTAGGACTCAGTGCTTTCACTGCGGTAGCCTGGGTTCAATCCTTGGTCAGGGAACTAAGATCCCGTAAGCCAGGCGGCACAGCCAAAAAAAAAAAAAGAGGATGGATGAAAGGGGAATTAACAGAAAAAATGACAGATTTTTAGAAGATGGAAAGCATATGAGGACTTCCCTGGTGGCACAGTGGTTAAGAATCCGCCTGCCAATGCAGGGGACACGGGTTCGAGTCCTGGTCTGGGAAGATCCCACATGCCGCAGAGCAACTAAGCCTGTGCACCACAACTACTGAGCCTGTGCTCTAGAGCCTGCAAGCCACAGCTACTGAGCCCACGTGCTACAACTACCGAAGCCCGCATGCCTAGAGCCTGTGCTCTGCAACAAGAGAGCTTCTCACCACAGTGAGAAGCCTGCGCACCGCAATGAAGACCCAATGCAGCCAAAAATAAATAAATTTATTAAAAAAAAAAAAAGAAAACATAGGAGAATATCAACTGATACCACAAGCTTGGGAGCTTAATGAAGAAGTCTTGAAGAGAAATTCAAAGTGAGATTTTGTACCACAAAATACCAGAAAGACCTGCAGCAGTCCCATGGCAGCAATAGTGGTGAGAGCAGAGGCAGTTGGGACAATGCCAAAAATTTGAAGGGAGGAAAACCTTTCTCTCTGACCAGAGGAACTGTGTTTCCAAAAACATGTTGGGGATCCTGTTGCTTTCTTTATATCTGTTTACTGCATGGCCCTAGAGGTTCACAAGAAATACATGGTAGAACAGAAAAGCAAGTTGTCTCACCTACCAGAGGACAGGGAGGAGGGAGGGGGTCTCTGGGTAAAAAATATCCAAATGAAAATTTTAGAACTGAAAAATATAACTCATAGTTCACCATATGGGCTCAATATCAGAATGAAGGTGATAGAGGAAAGATTAAGTGAAGTTGATTAACAAAACTAATCTGTTTAACAGAAAAAAAAGATCAGGAACTTCTGGTTTTGGTGCTGAGATTTAAAGTGCTTGGAATTCATCACTCTCATCTCAAAACAAGAAAAAGCTGGACAAATTAAAAAACAAAACTTCTCTTGGGCACATCAGAAAACAGGTTGCAGGGCAATCCACTATCCTGAAATCTAGAGAGACGGGCAAACTCAGACACGGTCAAGATCCGTTTATACCTGCATCAGAGCAGACTTCAGAACAAACATTATCAGGATTAAAGAGGGGCACAACATAATGATAAAGAGGCAATTTCCAAGAAGATAATCCTAAATGCATGTACTTGACAACAGAACATCAAAGTACATGAGGCAAAAACTGATAGAACTGAAAGGAGAAATAGACAAATCCACTAGTTACAGTTGTAGACTTCACTCTCCTGTCAGTAAATGATAGATCAAACAGGTAGAAAATCAGTAACGATACGGTTGACTTTAACAGCATTCCTGTCAATCCAGCATGATTGAATTCAATTTTTTAGTTTTGAGTTTTTTGTTTTATTGAGCTGACATACAGCACAAGTTTAAGGTGTACAACGTAGTGACTTGACATACTATCCTGCGCAATGATTAACCCAATAAGGTCAGTTAAATTCATCACCTCGTATAGGCATCAAAATTTTTTCCTTGTGAACACTTTTAAGATTTACTCTTAGCAATTTCCAAATGTACAAGACAGCAATGTTAACTATAATCATGTCATACATTACATGCCCAATGTATTTACCTTATAATTGGAAGTTTGTACCTTTATAGTATACTCCATCTAACAATAGAATATACATTCCTGTGCTCCCATGGAACATTCACTAAGTTAGACTACATTACTGGCCATAAGACACACCTTAACAAATTAAAAGTAGAAATCATACAAATATATTCTCAGACCTCAATGGAATTAAACTAGGATTTGGAAAGATAGCTGGAAAAATCTCCAAATACATGGAAATTTAACACAGTTCTTTATAACAGATGGATGAAAGAAGTCTCGAGACATTTTTAATATTTTAAACTAAAAAAAAGATAAATAAAACTGTAATAGGCTGAAAAATGTACTCCCCTCAATAATATCCACATCCTAATCCCTAAACCTGTGATTGTTACATTATTTGGGAAAAGTGTCTTTGTAGATATAATTAAGTTACAGATCTTGAAATGGAGAGATTATTCTGGTTTACCTGATTGGGCCCTAAAAAGGAGGAAGAGGGAGATTTGACACACACAGAAGAAAAGGTAATGTGAAGACACAGCCAAGGTATATTTGAAGATGTCAGTTCCGAGGGCTAAAGTGAAATCACCCAAAGGAATTACAGCAATTACCAGAAGCTTGAAAAGGCAAGGAATGGATCTTCTCCTAGAACCCCGGGAGGAAGCATGACACATGAATCCTTGATTTCAGCCCAGTTATTCTGATTTCAGACTTCTAGCCTCCAGAACTGAGAGAGAATAAGTTACTGTTGTTTTAAGCCATTGAGTGTGTGGTAATAAGTGAAAATGGTGCTTAGAGGGAAATTTATAGCATCACATGCATATGTTAGAGAAGAAGAAAGATATAGACTCAAGAACCTAAGCTTCTACCATAGGAAAGTAGAGAAGAGTAACTTCAGCCTAAAGCAAGTAAGAGAAAAAAAAAAAGTTTACAGCAGAAATCATTGAAATTGAAAACAGAATAGAGGAAATCAATGAAAGCAAAATTTTAGAAAAGATTAATAAAACTGATAAATCTCTAGCCAAGGTAAAAGAAAAAGAAAATGCCAATCATCAATATCAGAAATGAAAGAGGGGTCATCAGTACTGATCCCATATACATTAAAAGAATAATATGGGGGGTTTCCCTGGTGGCACAGTGATTGAGAGTCCGCCTGCCGATGCAGGGGACACGGGTTCGTGCCCCGGACTGGGAAGATCCCACATGCCACCGAGCGGCTGGGCCCGTGAGCCATGGCCGCTGAGCCTGCGCGTCCAGAGCCTGTGCTCCGCAACGGGAGAGGCCACAGCAATGAGAGGCCTGCGTACCGCAAAAAAAAAAAATAATATGGGAATATTATAAACAATTCTACAACTTTGATAATTTAGATGAAATGGACCAATTCCTTGAAGACACAAACTACCAAAACTCACACAAGGAGAAATAGATAACCAAGTAGCCCTTTATTTTGAAGAAATTGAATCAATAATTAATAACCCCCCAAGAAGAAAGACCAGGCACAGATGGTTTCAACAGTGAGTGCTATTAAACATTTAAGGAAGAAATGAAACCAGTTTCCACAATCTCTTCCAGATAATGGAAGCAATAGAGAATACTAATAATTCATTCTATGAGGCCAGCATTATCTTAATACCAAAACCAGATAAAATTTGTAAGAAAACTACAGACCAATCTCTCTCATCAATACAGATGCAAAAATTCTCACAAAAATATTAGCAAATCAAATTCAACAATATATTAAAAGAATTATACACCACGATCAAGTGGGATTTATTCCAGCTATTCAAGGCTATCAACATTAAAAAAAAAGAAAAAAAATTAATGTAATCCACCATATCAGACAAAAGAGAGAGGATGTGATTGTATCAGTGACACAAAAAGCTTTTGACAAAATCCAAAATCCATTCATGATAAAATAATTCCCAGATAATTAGGAGAAGAGGAGAACTTCCTCATCATGATGAAGAGCATCTACAAAAAACCTACAGCTAACATCATACTTAATGGTGAAAAACTGGATGCTTTCCTCCTAAGATCAGGAACAAAGCAAGTATATCCTCTTTCACTATTCCTATTCAATATTAGACTGGAAGTCCTAACTAGTTCAGTAAGAAAATGAAATAAAATGTATACAGATTGGAAGGAGGAAATAAAACTTTCTTTGGTCATAGATGACACAATAGTCTATGTAATCCCAAAGGATCAAGAAAAACTTCCTGGAACTAACATGCAAGTATACCAAGGTCACAGGATACCAAGTCAACTGCTTTCCTATATACCAGTAATGAACAATAGGAATGTGAAATTCAAAGATGCAGCACCATTTATATTAGCATGAAAATAAATAATTAGGTATAAATCTGTTGAGAGTTTAGGTAAGCTACCCATAGTACTGCTGTCTTCGCATCCATTTTGTTTGGCCAAGCAGCCTGCAGGGACTTTCAACTGACACTAGCCCCCTCATGCTAGCTCATGCCCTAGATAACAGTCTGCAGAGTCACTAGCAAATGTAAGTTCCTGATATGACCTCCTCAATACCTTTGTGATCAACAATCTCCCCTGCCTCCCAGCACTTTCTTGTGCACCCCTTAGTCTTCTGCAGCCCCTGTGGGGCTTGTCAAAGCTCTCTTTTGATTTGAATTGGCCAATCCAGCCTTAACCCAGGAACCCCGAAGCCTTCCTTCATGACCCTAATAAAAGTATGTGCCCCAGGTCCTACTCTCTGTCTGCACTCTGCCTTGACCTCCCCCAATGTCCCCTTGATGCATGCTGGGTACTTTCTCCAGGACCTGTGAGTAAACTTCCCTATTTCAATTTCTCTTGTGGTCTATTGTTGAATCATAGCTATCTGGCCCTGTGCTCCACTTAACAAGTATTAATTTGACAGACTCATAGCAAAATGTAAGTGTGTGTACATATATATATGTATTTATTTATATATAGGATCTATATGTGAAAGACTATAAAACTCTGATGAAATAAATCAAAGAGCTAAATAAATGGAGAGAATCAAGTTCATAAATTTGAATACTCAAGGGGGGAAAGGGGCGGGGGGTGGTGGTGGTGTGATGAATTAGGAGATTGGGATTGACATATATACAGTAATATTTATAAAAGGGATAACTAATAAGAACCTGCTGTATAAAAAAATAAATAAAATAAAATTCAAAAAAAAAATTTTATACTCAATATTGTGAAGAAGTCAACTGTTCCAGACTTGATCTGTAGATTCACTCCAATTCTCAATCAAAATGCCAGAAATTTTATAGGTATCAAAATTATTCTAAAGTTTATGAGGAAAAGTAAAATCCTCAGAATAACCAACACAATGCTAAAGAGGAAGAACAAATTTGTATGACTCACATTACATATTTAAGACTTATTCTAGGGGTTTCCCTGGTGGTGCGGTGGTTAAGACTCCGCCTGCCAATGCAGGGGACACAGGGTCGATCCCTGGTCCGGCAAGATCCCACATGCCGTGCAGCAAGTAAGTCCATGTGCTACAACTACTGAGCCTGTTCTCTAGAGCCAGTGAGCCACAACTACTGAGCCCGCGTGCCACAACTACTGAAGTCCGCACGCCTAGAGCCCATGCTCTGCAACAAGAGAAGCCACCACAGTGAGAAGACCGTTCATTGCAAGGAAGAGTAGCCCCCATTCACTGCAGCTAGAGAAAGCTCACACACAGCAATGAAGACCCAATGCAGCCAAAAATAAATTAATTAATGAATTTTTAAAATTCTTAAATATTTAAGGAGTCAGTTGATCCCAAGATGGAATGCATAATGTGATAAAATCTAAATGTGTTGTATAGTATTGTGATTAATTTTAGCAAGTCCATTATAACAAACATTATAGTATAGTATTTCAGCATTTATGTTGTTTGAACTGATTAAGGAATTTGTGGTTTTGTTGACATTTAGTGTTCTACAGTTCTCACATTCAAAAACATATTGGCTCTCTTGACAAATGAAATAAAACCAGAAACAAACAATCAGACCTCAAACTTAAAAGCTTTTGCACAACGAAGGAAACTGTAAACCAAATGAAAAGACAACCTACAGAACGGGAGAAAATATTTGCAAACGATGCGACTGACAAGGGGTTAATTTCCAATATATACAAACAGCTCATATCAAAACAACCTAACCAACAAACTGGGCAGAAGACCTAAGGAGACATTTCTCTAAAGAAGACATACAGCTGGCAAACAGGCACATGAAAAGATGCTCAACATCGCTAATTATTAGAGGAATACAAATCAAAACCATGAGTACCACATTGCACCAGTCAGAATGGCTATGAAAAGTCTACAAATAATAAATGCTGGAGAGGGTGTGGAGAAAAGGGAATGCTCCTACACTGTCTGTGGGAATGTAAATTGGTACAACCACTATGGAGAACAGTATGGGAGTTCCTTAAAAGAATACTGCTCCAGTATTCCAGTATGGCTGGAGCATACTGCCATATGCTCCAGCCATCCCACTCCTGGGCATATATCTGGAAAAGATGAAAACTAACTCGAAAATTTACAGGAACCCCACATTCATATCAGCACTATTTACAATAGCCAAGACATGGAAGCAACCTTTATATCCATTCAACAGATGAATGGATATAAAGATGTGGTGTATATACACGATAGATCACTACTTATCCATAAAAATAAAAAAAGAAATATTGCCATTTGTAGCAACATGGATGGATGTATAGAATATCACACTAAGTCAGAGAAAGATTATTATATGATATCACTTTTATGTGGAATCTACAAGATACAAATGAATTTATCTACAAAACAGAAAAACATTCACAGACATAGAAAACAAACTTATGGTTACCAAAGAGGAAAATGGAAGGGGGGAAAGGCATAAATTAGGAGTATGGGATTAACAGATACATATATCAATACATATAAAATAGATAAGCAACAAGGATTTACTGTATAGCACAGGGAACTATACTCAGTATCGTGTAATAACCTATAATGGAAAATGTGAATATACATAACTGAATCACTTTGCTGTACACATGAAACTAACACAGTATTGTAAGAAACATATTGCATATTGTAACAAATGCAGTTGAGAGAATCCTTAATTTATCTGAAGCATTAAAATCACACTTTAAAGAAAAAAGCCTCCCAAGTTTGTTGACATTTTTTTTTTTTTTTTTTTTTTTTTTTCCGTACACGGGCCTCTCACTGTTGTGGCCTCTCCCGTTGTGGAGCACAGGCTCCGGACGCGCAGGCCCAGCGGCCACGGCCCACGGGCCCAGCTGCTCCACGGCATGTGGGATCTTCCTGGACGGGGGCACAAACCCGCGTCCCCTGCATTGGCAGGCGGACTCTCAACCACTGCACCACCAGGAAAGCCTTATTTTGGATATTTTAAATTTATTTTATTTATTTATTTTTGGCTGCATTGGGTCTTCGTTGCTGCATGCGGGCTTTCTCTAGTGTCGAGCAGGGGCTACTCTTCGATGTGGTGTGCAGGCTTCTTATTGTGGTGGCTTCTCTTGTGGAGCATCAGCTCTAGGTAAACAGGCTTCAGTACTTGTGGCACGTAGGCTCAGTAGTTGTGGCTCGTGGGCTCTAGAATGCAGGATCAGTAGCTGTGGCACATGAGTTTAGTTGCTCCGCGGCATGTAGGATCTTCCCAGACCAGGGATTGAACTGGTGTCCCCCTGCACTGGCAGGCAGATTCTTAACCACTGCACCACCAGGGAAGTCCCTGTTGACTTTTAAAATAACCTACTGAATGAAGCTTGTTTATAGTTTTTAATATCTTTGTGATAGTTAATTTTGTGTGTCAATATGGCTGGACCATGGAGCCGAGATATTTTGTCAAACATTCTGGGTCTGCTGGATCATATGGTCCACGTGACAGAGCAGCTTGCATGGCAGCCTGGACCTGTTGCAGAGCTTTCTCTTGTTCTGGGCCCCACTTAAAATCACCAGATTTTCAGGTCACCTGGTAAATGGGCCAGAGTAGCACACTGTTGGGCTGCAAGCCTTGTAGTTGCCCAGCCTAGAGACCAAAGAAAGCCTGGAGACAGCAAGAGACGTCAATAGTTTTTTGGACAGGGGATCTTACAGACAGTGGGCAGGACACTGCAGCAGTCTTCACTACTCAGGGGAGAAGGAGGCTACCATTTATAGGGGGATTGATGTCAGCTTGGCTCATCAGTTACCAGAGAAACCAGCAGCTGGGGCACGTCCCTCACAGCCCCTCAGATTAACAAGCATCACTAGGGCAGATGTTTCCCTTTAGTAAACTAGGAGGTGGAGCCATTCCAGCCTGAGGATTAGGACCATTCATAGCTAGGGCAAGGGGCAAAGACGTTCACGTGAGTAGGGTGCAGGTAAAGAAAGGACTGATCGAGGGCTTCCCTGGTGGCACAGTGGTTAAGAATCCGCCTGCCAATGCAGGGGACACAGGTTTGAGCCCTGGTCCGGGTAGATCCCACATGCCACGGAGCAACTAAGCCCGTGCACCACAACTACTGAGCCTGCGTGCCTAGAGCCCGTGCACCACAACAAGAGAATCCACCGCACTGAGAAGTCCGCGCACCACAACGAAAAGTAGCCCCCGCTCGTCACAACTAGAGAAAGCCTGCGTGCAGCAACGAAGACCCAACGCAGCCAAAAATAAATAAATTTATTTAAAAAAAAAAAAAAAAGGACTGATCGAGCAGGGGATGCACAGAGCAAGAGAACAGCCACCTTGGGTGACCTGACCAAACACTCCACCCCTACATACCCTGCACGACCCTTACAATTTTGGACCACCCCTCTTCCAAGATATCCCTGGGGTCAGGTATGTAGAGGTGCACCGCAATCAAATACCACAAATGCAATACAGACAACAGCATCTAAAGGATATCGAGAGTCCAAGAGGTGGAAAAACTTCGTAGCCAGATGCTTATCAGGTCAAGTTTTCATGGAAATCCAGAGGAGGACACCAACAGCCTCTCGCTGTAGACCCAGCAATCAGACTCATTTCACAGTGAGGCCTCCACTGTGGCCCAGTCCACGAACAAATTCCCTCCCCTCACACTAGG
This sequence comes from Tursiops truncatus, assembly GCF_011762595.2. Taxonomy (NCBI): domain Eukaryota; kingdom Metazoa; phylum Chordata; class Mammalia; order Artiodactyla; family Delphinidae; genus Tursiops; species Tursiops truncatus. The sequence goes on along the minus strand of NC_047052.1, from coordinate 43,835,142 downwards.
GACAAAATGTAAGATGTTTAACAGGCACAACACAGGGAAGGTCGTGACCATTAAGCAAAATACAAGCAGTAATCACATTCTGAGATAATACCACCTCTGCCTGTGGTCCTGGCCTGCAGTACCATTCTGCCAGTCCACCCTTAGCCCCACAGCTTGTGCCGAATACTGGAGAGGTGGTGTAACAACCCACCACAGGGTTAATATAATGACACCTTTCTCTAGTAAGGGGCCCGGAGTAATTACCTTAGTAGTCTCAGGTGGGCCGAGTAGGAGACAGGTGAAGCCTGTCAGTCCCTTTCTAATCCTGTCCCCCATGGGGCGGCAAACTCCAAACACCTGGGACTTACCTGCCAGTCCCAGGGCCATTTTATAACGTGTTCCCCTGGAGGTAGACCCTGTGGCAAGGGCCAGAGTGAGTTACTGTCCTGACCAGTAGTTGGCAACCGTCCTTCGGTGGGCAACCGTTGAACTCGCATTGTGTTGACTAGTTGTCTCTGGGTTAATATGGCTTGGTCATTGGGAAAACTGCTCCTGAGATGTTCAGTTATAGTCCTTAGGGCTTGAGTTAGCCTCTGGTCCGCATATCGAGAGCATGGGTTTTCAACATCAGTTGTTAAGGAGTCCATTTATTCTTTCCATTAGCCCGGGAGCAGTGAGGTTGGAGGGCAGGTGGAAATGCCAGCATATGTCATTTTTAATCAGCCCATTCCTGAACATCATGGCTGGTAAAGTAGTTTCCTTGTTCACTGTTGATGTCCATGGGGGTCCTATATGTTGCACACAGGCGTTCTAGACCCCAAATAGTAGGGTTTTCTTGCATTGTTAGATGACTCAGGTAGGTCTTTGGTAACGTCTTCCGCCTTTGCAATGCACCGTAGATGCATATCGCTGTCATTCCATCACACTAGATTGTTGCTCTGCCCTCTGCCATAGCTGGGACCAGAAGGTTACTATTATTTTGCCATTGCCACAGGCCCCAACCAAACCCTTCCGGGTAACTGGCCACGTCCAATTCACAAGCCTATCCCTGAGGTAATATCCCTAAAGCTTGTGTATGTAATTGTTTAGGGGTGAGGGGTCGGAGGGTGAGGCTTGTCTTTTGTAGATAATCCAGGTCCTTGTGTGTTTTATTCATCAGCCATCCATGTGCATTCAGATAAGCCATAAGCATTTGGCTGCTACTTTTTAAAAGTTACTTATGTATTTATTTTGCGGTATGCGGGCCTCTCACTGTTGTGGCCTCTCCCGCTGCGGAGCACAGGCTCCGGACGCGCAGGCTCAGCGGCCATGGCTCACGGGCCCAGCTGCTCCGCGGCATGTGGGATCTTCCCGGACCGGGGCACGAACCCGTGTCCCCTGCATCGGCAGGCGGACTCTCAGCCACTGCGCCACCAGGGAAGCCCCTGGGCTGCTACTTTTAAACTGGAAAGAGACTCTGAGGTTAACAGGATATCATTGATATAATGGAAGAGAAAGACATGCCTCATGGTAGTCAGCTGCCACAGGGCCCCACATGCTAGTGGACAGCCACCTCGGGATCACCCCCATAACTTTCTGTCCCCCATCTTTATATCCTGACCTCATGGCACTTGTGGGAGTTTCCTCGGCCTCCTGGCTGGCCAACTATTGCGCTGTACCCCACAGAACTGCAAGCCTTGTAGTTGCCCAGCCTCAAGACCGAAGAAAGAGCCCAGAGATGGCAACAGAGATATCAGTGGTTTATCGGATGAGAGGATCTTACATACCTGAAGCAAGGTCCTGGAGTGACACCCCACAGTGTGCATCAGACAGCGAATAGGACACGGCAACAGTCTTCACTACTCAAGGGAGAAGGAACCTACAATTTATAGGGGAAATGACGTCAGCTTGGCTCATCAGTTACCAGGGAAACCAACAGCTGGGGCACGTCCCTCACAGCCCCTCAGATTAACATGCATCATGAGGGCAGATATTTCCCTTTAATAAAGTAGCAGGTGGGGCCATTCTGGCCGGAGGATTAGAACCATCACTAGCTGGGGCAGGAGGCAAAGACATTCACGTGAGTAGGTTACAGGTGAAGGAGGAACTGGTCGAGTAGGGGATTCACAAAGAGCAAGAGAACAGCCATCTTGAATGACCTGATCATTCTGACAGCTGTCAGAATGGCTATTATCAAAAAGCTGACAAACAATAAGTGTTGGCAAGAATGTTGAGAAAAGGGAACCCTGTGGGTGGGAATGTAAATTGGTGCAACCATTCTGGAAAACCATATGGAGATTCCTGAAAAAGTTAAAAATAGAACTACCATATGATCCATCAATTCCACTCCTTGTTATGTATCTGAAGAAAATGAAAACACTGATTTGAAAAGATACATGCACCCCAATGTTCATTGCAGCATTATTTACAATAGCCAAGACATAGAAGCAACCTAAATACCCCTCAACAGATGAATGGATAAAGAAGATGTGGTATTTATTATAATGGAATATTACTCCGCCATTAAAAAGAATGAAATGATGCCATTTGCGGCAACATGGATGGACCTAGAGGGTATTATGTTAAGTGAAATAAGTCTGACAGAGAAAGACAAATACTCTATGACTTCACTTATATGTGGAGTCTAAAAAACAAAACAGATGAACAAGCATAACAAAACAGAAACAGATTGATAGATACAGAGATGAAACAAGCCAGAGGGGAGGGGTTGGGGGAAGTAGAGAAATAGGTGAGGGAGATTAAGAGGCACAAACTTCCAGTTGCACAGTAAGTGAGTCATGGATATGAAATGTACCTTGTAGGAAATACAGTCAATAACTATGTAATATCTTTGTATGGTGACATATCATAACTAGACTTATTGTGGTAATAATTTTGAAATATATAGAAATATCAGGGCTTCCCTGGTGGTGCAGTGGTTGAGAGTCAGCCTGCCGATGCAGGGGACACGGGTTCGTGCCCCGGTCCAGGAAGATCCCACATGCCACGGAGCGGCTGGGCCCGTGAGCCATGGCCGCTGAGCCTGCGCATCCGGAGCCTGTGCTCCGCAGTGGGAGAGGCCACAACAGTGAGAGGCCCGCGTCCGCAAAAAAAAAAAAAAAAAAAAAAAAAAGGCTTTTTAAAAAAGAGAATGGAAATGTAATAGGACCAATTAAACAGATGTTACCTATATAAAATAAACAATAACTTGTTTCTCTCCATCCCTTGGTATAGTAGAGTATTTTTACTCTTCTTTCCTTTTCCAATAATACTTCTGAACTACCTGCACCCTTTAAGACATCGTGTTATTCTTGTATATTGGTAAAATAGAATATAGGTAAACATGAAATTCACTTTGACATGCAGCTCTGCTCTTACTAAGCCCACATTACAAAGATTCTCGTCGTCAGCCTAATGTGATGACATCAAGTTAAATACAAAGCATTTGAGCATTCGTGGGATATACGTACAGAATTTTACTTACAGGCAGCATGTCCTTAGACTTGTAAGTAATCTCTAGGCCCGTAGAATGTCCTGCCTGATAGGAGCGTCTTTGTTTGCTTGGGGGCCCAAGCCACCAGTCTAACAATGTGATTTATGATAGAGGTTTTGGGACACACCATATCAGTTCTGACCACTGGAAGAACTGGAGACTTGAAACTTCGATGCTCATACTTGAAAGGTGTGAGCTTGAACCTTCTGAAGGAGTTGAAGGCTAAAGATCAGCCTAACCTCATGGACAGAATGTGAGCACCAACAAAAAATCTGGAGACCACAGACTTGGGCAAGCTTTCTTGTGCATATTGTCACAACTCATAGCCAAGAGGAGATAATGACATCCTTGTGTTCAAGGAGAAGATGACCAGAAGCTCCACATTTGGATCCCTCCCACACTTTGTCCTAGGCATCCATCTCTCCCTTTAGCTGATTCTAATTTGTATCTTTTCACTGTAATAAAACTAATCATAACTGCACTACATTCCTGAGTTGGGTCAGTTGTTGTAGTAAACTACTCAACCTAAGAATGGTTGTAGGAACCCCTGAATTTGTCAAGAAATCTGCATAATTCATCACATCAGAAAATTAAAGGAGAAAAAACAGGTTCACACCAACAAATGATAAAATAGCTCCCAACAAAATCTAACAGGCATTAAGTAGAACAGGGACTGAATGAAACTACTTACATATGACAGACTATTTACTCTAAGTCAATAAGCATTATACTAAATGTTTAAATAGATATGTGATTTCCATTAAATTGGAAAAATGAGGGAAGTTATTCCCACTAGTATTCAACTTTATTCTGAAAACTCCAGCTACTGCAATAAGAAATAGAAATAAAATAAATAATAAAAAATATTGAGGGAACTTATTTCTATTTGCAGATACATGGCAGAAAACAAAATATAAAAAAGAAAAAAGAATACAATTATTTGGTATGGCTTAAAATGAAAACTGTATGCAAAACAATAAACACCATAACACAGTGAAAACACAAGCCACCTTGAGAGAAAATAAGTCCAACATTTATAAATGTGTAATACCTGGAATTATCAATACCTGGATTATTTTAAAAATCCTAAAAAAATCAGTGAGATAACCCAGAAAGAAAGAGAGAAAATGCATGAATAAAAAAAGCACTAAGGGGGTTTCCCTGGTGGCGCAGTGGTTGAGAGTCTGCCTGCCAATGCAGGGGACACGGGTTCGTGCCCGGTCCGGGAAGATCCCACATGCCGCGGAGCGGCTGGGCCCGTGGGCCATGGCCACTGAGCCTGCGCGTTTGGAGCCTGTGCTCCTCAAAGGGAGAGGCCACAACAGTGAGAGGTCCGCGTACCGCAAAAAAAAAAAAAAAAAAAAAAAAAAAAAAAAAAAAAAAGCACTAAGGGAAACATAATTGGCCAATAAACACATATGAAAAAATGTGCTCAATTCACTTGCAATCAGGGAAGTACAGACACTCATATTCAATAACTGAAGGGATTCAGTAGTGGTGCAATGATGGAGCAATAATCTAGCAATATGTGAAACACAGTATACACAGCACTTCTAGATATGCACCTTTGAGTCTCAACTCTTCAAAGAAATAAGAAAACGGCTTTCAGCGACTGTGAAGCTGGGGAGGTCCCGGCTGGGAGAAGGACATCGGATCTCATTGTCCTCCCAGCCTTTCGACTCTCCCCCAAAGCCCCTCAATAAACTGGCTTGATTCCAAAAACTAAAAATAAGAAAAAAAAACCCGCACAAAATGGTATTCAATATAGCATTTTTATTACAATGAAAAATCATTTTGTCCTAATCACTGTTTAATAGAATATTTAAGCATGTTTAATACATACATTATCAAGCACCAGGCTGGAATCTTTTCCATTCTATAGAAAATCACTAGCCTTCCATTCAAGCAGGAAGCTGCTTTCAGAGTATAATGTGAGCTGCAAAAGAAAAGTGCCCTTCCTCACCCCTTCCCAACACAATCACTCACCATGTCTGAAATGACATCCTTGAAGACATTCATTGTGGTTATGGTAGCATCTACCAAAGTGGTTCACATTCTAAAGGTGTTAAAAGGTATTTGGAGTGAGAAGTGCACAATGAAGTAAATTTGAGATACACTATGTTAAATGAAAATTTCTTTAATACATCTTTCGACAAGCTGATAATGTGTACTCGGATTTCCCCCAGAAGTAGATACTTTATCCTTTGTTTCATTTACAGTTTTTCCCCAGATATATTTTTTAAAATATCATCAAGGACTAGTATTCTCTGAAGCAAACTTGTGGAGAATGTTGGTTAAACACTGGTCTTCTGGAGCTACTTTGTACTTGGGAAAGGCAAAACACTGGCCTATTAGTGAAGACTGATTTTGTAAGAAATTCTAAATATAACTATTTAGAATTATGAAGAATAGAATTTTCATAAGTGAAGTTGGTCTAGATTTTGCTCTTCATCTTCATCTAGTTTTGTATCAGATTATTTCACCTGTGTAAAATTAATTAGTAAAATCTTGTTAAGGATTATCTATTCTTAAGGTTTTTACCTACACAACTATCAGATTTTTTCCTTAAACAGGAACTTCGTACACACACACATTTATTTGTTGGTCTGTGGGTTCTAGAGCACAGTCAATTGTGATAACATACTTATAGAGAAGAAAATGTAATCCATCTGTATTTTTACATATATTGGAATACATATAGTACATACAGTGTTACCTTATAATTAAAAGGAAAATTTATTGATAATCTGTAATCACTTTTATCATAATGCTGAATGTTTATATTTCATTTTCTTTTCCTTGATTAGACCTGCCAAGATACAGTCATTAACATTGGAAGTCTACTAGTGTCTAATCTCTTAATTTCTACTTTCACTTGTACTTTGCTTCTCTTGTGTTGGTTTGACTTTGTTCTGTTTCTTGTTTCTTGACATAAATGCTTATTCATTCCTTTAATACATTTATCTACATGACAGGCCCAGCACTGATTGCTGCAGGTAAGTGAAGAAGATGAAGACTGGGCCCACAAACGACGTTTCCTTAATGCATTCGGGGGCACACATTTCTCACTGAATAGAACTTTGGTTACATCTGACAAATTTAGATATGCAGGCATCTCATTAACAATCATTTCTTAAGTAGTGTATAATTTCAGCTTTGATTTTAAATATTACTTCAAATACATAAAAAGGTAAAAATGTTAAAACAATGAACCCTCCATAAACAGCTACTCTACTTCAGTAATTATCAACATTTTGCTAATCTACTTTCTAGCTCTTTGCCAATTTGCTTTCTTTTTCTTTTGCTGGAGTTATTTTAATGCAAATCTGGGTATCTTATTTCATATATATGTATCTCTAACACATAGGATGTTCTATCTTTTAATAACCACGTTGACATTATCATCCCTAACAAACAAATCTAATATTTCTAAAAATCATTTAATACTCAGTGCATGTCCACATTTCCCCCAGTCTCCAAAATGTTGTCTTACATTTTGTTCAATCTGGGTCCAAATAATACCCACATATTGAATTTAGTTGATATGCCTCGTCTTTTTTAATCTGTTAACAGTGCCCTTCTTTTCTTTTTCATGCCACTCATTAGTTGAAGAAATCAGGTCATTTGTTTTGTAGAATTTTACACATTCTGGATCTGCTTGGCTGCTTCCTTGCGGTGCCATTTACTTTTTCATCTATTCCCCAAATTCTTGGCTTTAAAATTTTTGATTTAAAGGTTTGATTCCTTCAGTTTATTATTCTGGCAATAAGACTTCATAGGTAGTGGTATGTACTTCCTAATTGCATTGTATCAGGAGGTGCCTATTGTCTGATAGTCCCACCTTTATAGACGTTAAAATTGAATAAAGGGCTCAGAGGTGGTCAGCTTGATAAATCAAATGTAACGTTCTCACTATAAACTGTTTCCCAAATAGTTTTAATATCCACTGAAGATCATTTCCTGGACCCATTATTCCATTAGGAACTAGAAAAATTTTCTAATCCTATCAATTTTTCTGTATTTACTGGTGAGATTTCTTAAATTAAAAAAAAATTAATTTGATGAGTTTTGGGTGACTCTGAAACTTGATTCACATGGGAAAAGCAAAATAAATACTTATTTTTCCATTTATTTATTGGTTTTCAGAATAATTAGTTGGTACCCAAGCATTTCCCATAGCAGCCATAACTGAGCAAATTATCAAACTGCTATTGGGATCATGTGAAAAGACCCAACTCCCACTGGCTGAAGATGGGGCAATTTGAGCATCAAAAAGTATATTGACTGTAATGGAATGTTTTCTTTCTTTTATACAAGAGTATCATACACACACACACACACACAAACACACAATTAAATTTCCAAGTGGTTAGTTCCTTTATGCCACCTTTTTGATAATTTCTAATTAATTGAATGGTGGTCAGAGATGAGAGATTATAAAACATTTACTCTTTGGAATTTATTATGGGAAAATAATTTCGTATTTCTCTTTGATTCTTCCAATAGTTATACTCTTAACAACCTCATATTCATAAAATTCATAAGGTTTCTTTTCAGCATGAAATTTCGGATGCAGCTCAAGTGATGAAGAACTTCTCACATTCAGTATAACCTCCTAGATTTTATCCAGAATAAATTATCTTAAGTTTAGTAAGTGCTGAGCAGTGACAGGAGGCATTTCTACATTTATTACTTCTATAGGATATTCCTCTCATATGAATTCACTAATACTAATGATGTTAATAACAACTATAGGTAATATTTACAGAAAACATGCTATGTGGCTGCTATTTTTCCAAGTATTAACTACTCACTCCTCACAACAATTCTATTACATGATGTAGCAGGCTGACTCTGAATTGGCCCCAGTGGTCCCTTCCTCCTGGCATTCATACTCTTGTGTAAGCCTGTTCCCTTGAGTGTAGGGTGGCCTAGTTCCTTGTTTCTAACCAAAAGAAGATAGAAAAGGTGATGAAATAATGTCATTTCAATGATTAGATTACACAAGACGATAGCTTCTTTGATGCTAGCAGCCTCTTGCTTCCTTGGCTTGCACACTCTGATGAAGTAAGCAGCCACCTTGAAGAGGCCCATGTAACAAGGAATTGAAGTCAGCATTTAGCCAACAGCCAGCTAGAAACTGAGGACCTCAGCGCAACAGCCCTCAGTGAATTAATTCAGTCAACAACCACATGAGGTTGGAAGTGCATCCCTTCCCCAGTTGAGCCTTCCAATGAGACTCAGCCATGGTTGAAATCTTGATTTTAGCCTTGTGAGAGGCCCTGAAGCAGAGAACCCAACTAAGTTATGCCTAGACTCCTGACCCACAGAAACTGAGATAATGTGTATTATTTTAAGCTACTAAGTTTGTGGTAATTTATTACACAGCAATAAATAACTAATATACATAGGTACTACTATCACCATTTTACAAGTGAGCAAAATGAGGCACAGAAATTTAAGTACCTTATCTAATAACACACTGGTAATAAAGGGGTGAAATGGTGATAATGATAGATAAGGCTAAAGATTTTCCTGTATTCATTATATTATTTCCTCATATAAATTTGCTGAAGATATACAATGTCTGAATGGTGGTGGAAGGTTTTAAAGCAACAATTTTTTCTGAAATATAAACTTCTTAATGCTTAGTTATGAGCATGAAACAAATTTTCTCAAAAATGAATTTTCTGATGTTCTGTAACATGTACATTTGAAAGCCTTCTTGTATTAAATCCCATTATGAATTTTCTGATGCTGAGTAAGGTGTGAATGTTGTCTAAAGGCCTTCTTACATTCCTTACATTTGTAGGGTTTCTCACCAGTATGAATTCTCTGGTGTTGAGTAAGAAAAGAATAAAGTCTAAAAGCTTTACCACATTCCTTACATTCATAAGGTTTCTCTCCAGTATGAATACTCTGATGTTGAGTAAGTTGTGAGAGCAATCTAAAAGGCTTTCTACATTCCTTACATTCATAAGGTTTCTCACCAGTATGAATACTCTGATGTTGAGTAAGTTGTGAGAGTAGTCTAAAGGCCTTCCCACATTCTTCACATTCATAAGGTCTCTCACCAATATGAATGCTCTGATGGGAAATAAGTTGTGAGTAACTACTAAAGGTCTTCCAACATTCCATACATTCATAGGGTTTCTCACGAGTATGAATTCTCTGATGGCGAACAAGTTGTTGCCTTAATCTAAAAGTCTTCCCACACTCTTTACATTCATAGGGTTTCTCACCAGTATGAATACTCTGATGGACAGTAAGCTGTTGGCATATTCTAAAAGCCTTTCCACATTCCTTACATTCATAGGGCTTCTCCCCAAAATGAATTTTCTGATGTATTCTAAGGTCTGGACCACATACGAAGGCCTTCCCACATTCCTTACATTCATAGAGCTTCTCAGAAGTATGAAGTCTCTGATGTCGAGTAAGGTGTGTACACTGCCTAAAAGTCTTCCCACATGCCTTACATTCATAGGGCTTCTCACCAGTGTGAATTCTCTGATGTCGAGCAAGCTGCTGATGTACTCTAAAGGCCTTCCCACATTCCTTACATTCATAGGGCTTTTCACCAGTATGAAGTCTCTGATGTTGAGTAAGTTCTTGGAGGACTGTAAAGGCCTTCCCACATTCCTTACATTCATAGGGTTTCTCACCAGTATGAAGTTTGTGATGTCTAATAAGGTGTGCACGCTGTCTAAAGGCCTGCCCACATTCTTTACATTTGTAAGGTTTTTCACCAGTATGAATTCTCAGGTGTTGACTAAGTGTTGAGCGACGAATAAAGGTCTTCCTACATTCCTTACATTCATATAACTTTTCTCCATTATGAATTCTCTGATACTCAGCAAGAAGATTATGCCTTTTGTAAGTGGACATTTTTTCAGAAGCAATTTTCACTTGCCCAAAATATCCCTCTCGTGGTTCCTTTTGCCCCTCAATCTTGCTTTTGCATTCCCAATCATTTCTAAAAAAGGAGTCTTGAAGGCCATAGCTTTTAATTCTTTCCATTATCTCCCACTGGAATGAATATATTTCATAAATGTCCTTTTCTGGAGATAAAGTATTGGTCCTGTATCTGGACTCCAAATCTGAAAGAAAACAAGAAAGCAAACACACGCTGTTTTCCGGTTCCAGAAGAAAGAAAACTATACAGAAATAAAAAGCACCTAAAATAATGCCTATTACTGAAACTGAGCAGGACTCTGGGGGGCTCCTGGGCACGGAAGCCTTTCTGTGTTCCCCATTTCTTTGTTTGCAGGGAACAGACTCCAGCCTCCATGACCTTCCCTGAGTCCCAAAGGGCAAATTCGAACAGTTGCTCATCAGGGAAGGGAGGGGATGCAGAAACAAGGAAGGAGTAGTCAAGAAACAACAGTACAGCCTTGGGGTGTCCTGGTTCTACCTCAAGGGATACACATAACAGTATCTTTGAGTTCTTCTGCAGAACTAAAACCGGCACCAAACAGAAGATGTTCCAGAGAGAAAGTCACAGTTTGATAACCTCGAGACGCTCATCAGGAGACCACCTGAGGCCAGATTAAAGGAATACAGGCCCTGCACACAACCTGATCCTTATCAGCAACCCCGTCCTTGAACCACTGCTATAAAACTCACCAAATCCTCCTGGGTTGGGACACACAGTTCTTGAAGCACTAGCCTGCTGTGTCCCCGTTTGCCTGGCAAAGCAATAAAGCTATTCTTTTCTACTTCACCCAAACCTCTGTCTCCAAGATTTGATATGGCACTGGTGCACAAAGGCTGAATTTTCAGCATCATTACCAGTGAATGGATTAGACATCTCTAGAAGATAGGCATTCTTGCTACAATAACACATATGTGTACCTAAAAAAACCTATCTTCTGTAAAATTACACACCAAAAATTAGAGTTTATGGGGAAAACAGGGCTGGAGAAGAACACTCAAATCTATGCAACTTTATTGGCAGAGCACTAACAAATATAATAATTGATATCTCAAGAGATAACCTGAAAGGCAGCTCAACACAGCTGAAGGCTGCATCATGGATATTAAAATGCACACAAAAAATTGAAAACACTGGATTTCAGGTGCTGAGACATTGTACATGAAAATAAAGCCCTGAGCCAGTGAGGCTACCATTAAGATGGAAATAGGATGAAGTGAAACCTGTCATCAGCTAGGAGACATGCAAGGTTGATGGTATCCATGTCTGGGGAGGGAGCCTGAATGTAGGCATTTATTATTAATTTTCTTAATATGGAGGTGTAAGGGCTCTTAACAATAAAGTATCAAATTAAAGGCTTTTGCCTTTCCTGCTGAATGTTATAAATCTATTTCTACCATTCTGGCACTATTCAACCAGGAAAATTACCTGTGAAACAACTAAGTTCCACATTATACTGATATCATTCCCGACTTCATATCATTACTAAGCTAATTTGTATTACGGATTATTAACTGTATTATGGAACAGACTATATTCTCATACATTTCAAAACAAGGCAAAGGAAACAGAGAATAAAGAAAGTTCAGGAATGGAGGTGAGGTTGGTGATTAGGCAAACAAGGTAAATCAGTGGAGGCCTGATTTAAGTGTGTGTAAGAATCACCTAAAGGTCTGTTAAAACTATACAGAGATGTTTGACTGAAACAAGATCTACAGGACTAGTTCCTGCACATGTTTTTGTTTTGTTCTTTTTTATATCTGGCAATAAATGACCCTGTTGCTGATCAATGTTTGAGTCTCTCTACTTAAACGTTTTCAATGATTTCTCTTTACAATTAGAATAAAACAGAAATACCTGAGCATGAATAATAAGGCTTCTGCTTATCAACTCCTCTCCCATTTACTTTCTCTGTTCATGCCATAAAGGCCTCTTTTCAGCTCACAAAATGCACTGTTTAATGTTTAATGCAACTGTTGCCATTAAATAGGGCTCTTGACAGGTTGCTCCTTCTTTGAGAAATCCTCTGATTTTGTGTGCTTGACTTCTCTTCATCCTCAGATCTCAAATCAAAAATCACTTCTTCAGAAAAGATATTCCTGCTGATCCTATTTAAGTCTAAGCACTTTATGCTCTATCCCAGAAACATGTTGCTCGTCTCTATAACATTGCAATAACATATTTATTAATTTTCTCACTTGTTATTCCATTAGTCTCTTACCCCTAAGTTTTCCCAGTGGCAGAAACGATTCTAAGTTCACTTACTATTGAATAAGCAACCCCAAATTCACAATAGATGTTACTCATTTAATTCCCACAATTATGTAATCACTAACAAATATATACATCCGTCTCTAACCTTTTTTTTAATTTATTTTATTTCTGGCTGTGTTGGGTCTTTGTTGCTGTGCGCAGGCTTTATCTAGTTGCAGTGAGCAGGGGCTACTCTTCATTGCAGTGCGTGGGCTTCTCATTGAGGTGGCTTCTCTTGTTGTGGAGCACGGGCTCTAGGTGCTCAGGCTTCAGTAGTTGTGTCATGCAGGCTTCAGGAGTTGTGGCATGCAGGCATCAGTAGTTGTGGCACGTGGGCTCAGTAGTTGTGGCTTGTGGGCTCTAGAGTGCAGGCTCAGTAGTTGTGGTGCACGGGTCTAGCTGCTCCGCAGCATGTGAGATCTTCCCAGACCAGGGCTCAAACTGGTGTCCCCTGCACTAGCAGGTGGATTTGTGACCGCTGCACCACCAGGGAGGCCCTGCCTCTAATCTTTTATACTGTACTACAATGACTTGCTTATCTCCACCAGAGTTCATACGATTACTACATCAGTGCTACATTTACTCAAACACTTGCTCCTCCATATCTTCCCTAGGTGCTCCTCTCCAATCCTACATAGCCGCAGAAACTTTCGTACTTCCCAGAGAATGATCTCAAATATTTTTCAATCATGCTAATATTGACAGGCTTATGAAATCCTGAGCAAAAAGGCGTGTGTAGATATTGAGTACAGAAGAATGGCTGTCAACTATGGAATGGGATTTGGTATCACCTGAGTACAAGAGAGTACAAATAAAGGCTATGTTAGATGTGGGCTTGAAGACAGTGACCCAGATGGGGGACTTGAGTGAAGAATATCTAAATGCAAATGAAGTAAGAAAAGAGATGGGAGAAGATGGGATAGGAGAGATAGGAAAGTATTTTTCTGTGACTACCGTATAAATGTATAAAACTGTTGAAATGACTCAAATCATTGCTTGATCACTGTGAAACAAAATGAGAAATAAAATCTTAAAACCAAGAGACATCTTCACTTCAAAAATTTAAAACTATTTACTAAATTTAAAAAAATTGAAGAATTTCTAGAATACTGAAAACACCACATTATCAAGAATCTATGAAATAGAGCTACAGATCTTAGAAGAAAATTCGTCAATACATTTAAATAGAGCAATAGAAATGAAAGAAAAAAATATATGAGTATCCCACTCAAAACTTAAGAACAACAAAATATACTGAGGAACCCAGGAGAAAATAAATTAAAATAAATGCAGAATTCCATTAATTAGATAACAGTAAAATAATGAAATTAATATGCAAGTGAAAAACCCAGGTTGTTTGAAAAAATTAAATGAAATATATTAACCAACTGCTAAGATAATAAGAAAAAACAGGAGGGACTTCCCTGGTGGCACAGCAGTTAAGACTCTGCCTGCCAATGCAGGGGACACAGGTTCAATCCCTGATCCAGGAAGATCCCTCATGCCATGGAGCGACTAAGCCCGTGCACCAAAACTACTGAGCCTGCGCTCTGGAGCCCATAAGTCACAACTACTGAGCCTGCGTTCCTAGAGTTCGTGCTCTGCAACAAGAGAAGCCACCGCAATGAGAAGCACATGCACCGCAACGAAGAGCAGCCCCCGCTCGCCACAACTAGAGAAAGCCCGTGCACAGCTACAAAGACCCAACACAGCCAAAAATAATAAATTAAAAAAATATATTTTTTTTAAGGAAAAAAAGGAAAGCATTCAAACAAAATAAAGAACAGCAACTAGGTATCAGAGCATATCTTGCAAGCAGAAACACTGACTACCTTTTTTCTGGACTATCATTTTGAGAATGTTTGTATAACAAATACCCTTGGAAGGCAGAGATACTCTCTCTCTCTAAATCAACCTACAGGTTTGCTAACTGTTCAATATAATAAAGGTAGTATCTCCCTCAAAGCAAAGGTCATGCATGTGTATTACCCATTATGAAAGATTTGGGTTCTCTAAACTCCGGGTCCTCTCCCATAATGCAGCTCACTGAATGTTCACGTATCTACCTGGACTATCTGCATCACCCCCATGGAACTTGTGGGCAAAGAGGAACAAGGCAAATATGTTGATGTTCATGTTGCTTGTTGTGCTTTGAGCAATAAAATCCTCTGCCTTTGGATTAGGAGTCTTGTGTCTTCTGCCAGCATCCATGACACTGCTGTAGGCTACTTGTTAGCTTGCAAGTAGGGTAAAATTTCAGACCCTTTACACTTCTTGACACTAACAAATTATTAATAAAACAGAATATTTTGAAAATCGTAAGGAACTACTGTGGCAATAAAGGGTAATTTTCTAAGAAAATATAGAGAAAGTAGTCAAAGACCTTCTCCAAAAACTATCTTGAAGATTATCAAAACTTTAGAAAGCATGTAGCACAATATTTAAAGTAGCCCAGCAAGTTAAAAATAAGAAAATAATTCCAAGTTATTTTTTTTCCAAGTTATTTTTTAAAGTTTATTTTATTTTTGGCTGCGTTTGGTCTTCGTTGTTGCACGTGGGCTTTCTCTAGCTGCAGCGAGCAGGGGCTACTCTTGGTTGCAGTGTGCAGGCTTCTCATTGCTCTTGTTGCAGAGCATGGGCTCTAGGCACTTAGGCTTCAGTAGTTGTGGTGCACAGGCTTAGTAGTTGTGGCGCATGGGCTTAGTTGCTCCATGGCATGAGGGATCTTCCTGGACCAGGGATCGAACCCGTGTCCCCTGCACAGGCAAGCGGATTCTTAACCACTGCGCCACCAGGGAAGCCCCCCAAATTATTTTTAAGTGAGTTTAAAAATGAAATCTAAACCTAGTAAAGGAAAGCTATATGCCAATATCACTTATAAAATTTCATGCCAAAACTCATAGCACACTAAAAGAAAATATATCATAACTAACTGAGGCTTACCCTGAGAATGGAAGGACAGTTCAACATTAGTAAATCTTCTAAAAAATTTATAATATTAATTATTCTTTTTTAAAATTTATTTTTATTTTATTTTATTTTTTTGGCCACACAGCATGTGGAATCTTAGTTACCTGACCAGGGACTGAACCCATGCCCCCTGCATTGGAAGCATGGAGTCTTAACCACTGGACTGCCAAGGAAATCCCTATAATATTAATTATTCTAAGGATTAAAATTATACACTTATTTCTAAAGACACTGGAAAGCCATCTGACATTAACTCAGCACTCATTATTTATAAAAAAAAGCACTCAAAATAATAGGAATATACAGTTACTTCCTTAACATGATAAAAAGTGTATTTCTTAGCCCAAAAGCTAGATTTAACTTAGTGAAGAAACACTGGGAGCATGAGGAGACTTAGGAACTGTTCTAAAAATTGATTGTAGTGGTAGTTACATAACTATATATGTTTATTCAAATGCCTAAAACTGGATACTAAAAAGAGTGAATTTTAATGTATGTCAATTATATATTCATCAATAAACTGAATTTTTTAAAGTATAAAAATGTAAACACAAAAAACATGTAGATTCCCACTAACTTATAAAAATAATGCAATCCTCAGGGAGTATGTGGAAAATTTCTGTACCTTCCATTGAATTTTGCTGTGAATGGAGACTATGAATGAAGTCCATTTAAAAAAAAAATGAATGTAAAGTGTCTTGTCCCTCTAACTCACCTATATTCTACTTCTTTTTATTTGTTCTGAAATATTTAATTATGAACTCTAAAAGTCATTTTTCTTTTTGCCCAAACTCTGTTCCAAAAATTAATTTGTAATGGCTTACTTTAGTCACCAGATTATCACCTAGAATGGAAAAAGCCTGTAGGTCAGAGATATAAGTGGCCTAATGCAATGCAATAATGCTACACTGATTCGAATTAAGGATCAACACTACACTTTAAATCCATTTGTGTAAATGGCTTTTAAGTATATGTTCTATTATTTTAAAAATTTTTTTAATTAATTAATTTATTTTTGCCTGCATTGGGTCTTCATTGCTGTGAGCGGGCTTTCTCTAGTTGCAGTAAGTGGGGGGTACTCTTTGTTGTGCTGCGCAGACTCCTCATTATGGTGGCTTCTCTTGTTGTGGACCATGGGCTCTAGGCATGTTGGCTTCAGAAGTTGTGGCATGTGGGCTCAGTAGTTGTGGCACACGGTCTTAGTTGCTCCGTGGCATGTGGGATCTTCCCGGGCCAGGGCTCGAACCCGTGTCCCCTGCATTGGCAGATGAATTCTAAACCACTGAGCCATCAGGGAAGCCCTTAAGTATATGTTTTAAAAGGATTAGTGAAATATTTTTGTTTGGGGTTTTCTACACAAATATATAGCTACTACTGAAAAACTGGGGTAACTGACACCCTAAATCCAGGTAAACCTCCACGAGATTACACTACACAGTCCCTATTTCTTAGGGTGACACAAGCAGACCCCAAAACATGGGAAGTCTGGAGGATGTCTCAGCAGGGCAACCAAAGAGATCAGGATATGACTCCACCTGAGCTGCAAAATTCTGAGACCTCCTGGATGAAGTGCTGCTCCTGCTTTGGAGAAAGCAGCTTTCAGAGAAATCAGCACCATGTGGTTCCTTCCTGAGAGATCCCAAAAGCATAAGAGGGGTGGCCATAAGGTGGCTTGCAGTTTTAACTGATACTCTGTGATTCTGAATCCCAGTGGAAAATTCTACTCAACAAGAGGAAGAAGAAAATAATTTCTCTTCTAGAACTAGAAAGTTAGTCTTTTAACAGAAATAATATGACAGTCAAATGATTTCTTTCTTTCTTATAATGCTCCTTAGAAAAGCAATCTTGCTGTAAGATCCAACAGATGCATTTTATGCAAACAGAGAGGTAGAATAAAATTAACACAATCCAAATTAAAAATACCAATGAATTTATTTTTTCCTAGAATTAGACATGTTAATTCAAGAATCTATATGGAGAAATAACCAATAATTTTTTAAAAACTGGAAAAGAAGACTAATAAGAAGGGAATACTCCAAAGGTTAGTAGAGGCACACTAAAAAGCTCCAGTAATCATACAGGGACTTCCCTGGTGGTCTAGTGGTAAACAATCCACCTTCCAATGAGGGGACGCAGGTTTGATCCCTGGTCAGAGAACTAAGATCTCACATGCCACGGGACAACTAAGCCTGTGCACGACAACTACTGAGCACGTGCGCCTCAAATAGAGAGGCTGTGTGTCACTAACTACAGAGCCCACGTGCCCTGGAGCCTGCACACCACAACTAGAGAGAAGCCCAAGTGACGCAACAAAGAGCCTGCGAGCCACAACAAAAAGATCCCACATGCCTTAACGAAGATCCTGTGTGCCTGCAACTAACACCTGAAGCAATCAAAATAAATTACAATACATACTTTAAAAAAAATAAAAAATAACAAAAATAATATTGACATTGATGACAAAAAACTGCATTAAAATATTAAAAAATTTTCAGGTTAAACATATTGTTGAGAAGCAAGAAGAACTATAATCCTGCAGCCTGTGGAACAAAAACCACATTCACAGAAAGATAGACAAAATGAAAAGGTAGAGGGCTATGTACCAGATGAAGGAACAAGATAAAACACCAGAAAAACAACTAAATGAAGTGGAGATAGGCAACCTTCCAGCAAAAGAATTCAGAATAATGATAGTGAAGATGATGCAGGACCTTGGAAAAAGAATGGAGGCAAAGATCGAGAAGATACAAGAAATGTTTAACAAAGATTTAGAAGAATTAAAGAACAAACAAACAGAGATGAACAATACAATAATTGAAATGAAAGATACACTAGAAGGAATCAATAGCAGAACAACTGAAGCAGAAGAACGGATAAGTGACCTGGAAGACAGAATGGAAGAATTCACTGCTGTGGAACAGAATAAAGAGAAAAGAATGAAAAGAAATGAAGACAGCCTAAGAGACCTCGAGGACACCATTAAATGCAACAACATTCGCATTATAGGGGTCCCAGAAGGAGAAGAGAGAGAGAAAGGACCCAAGAAAATATTTGAAGAGATTATAGTCAAAAACTTCCCTAACATGGGAAAGGAAATGGTCACCCAATTCCGGGAAGTGCAGAGAGTCCCATACAGGATAAACCCAAGGAGAAATACGCTGAGACACATAGTAATCAAATTGGCAAAAATTAAAGACAAAGAAAACTTACTGAAAGCAGCAAGGGAAAAATGACAAATAACATACAAGGGAACTCCCATAAGGTTAACAGCTGCTTTCTCAGCAGAAACTCTACAAGCCAGAAGGGAGTGGCATGATACACTTAAAGTGATGAAACCTACAACCAAGATTACTCTACCCAGCAATGATCTCATTCAGATTCGGTGGAGAAAACAAAAGTTTTACAGACAAGCAAAAGCTAAGAGAATTCAGCACCACCAAACCAGCTCTACAACAAATGCTAAAGGAACTTCTCTAAGTGGGAAACACAAGAGAAGAAAAGGACCTACAAAAACAAACCCAAAACAATTAAGAAAATGGTCATAGGTACATATCGATAATTACCTTAAACGTGAATGGATTAAATGCTCCAACCAAAAGACACAGGCTTGCTGAATGGATACAAAAACAAGACTCATATATATGCTGTATACAAGAGACCCACTTCAGACCTACGGACACATAGAGACTGAAAGTGAGGGGATGGAAAAAGATATTCCATGCAAATGGAAATCAAAAGAAAGCTAGCAATACTCGTAACAGAGAAAATAGACTTTAAAATAAAGAATGTTACAAGAGACAAGGAAGGACACTACGTAATGATCAAGGGATCAATCCAATAAGAAGATATAACAATTATTAATATATATGCATCCAACATAGGAGCACCTCAATACATAAGGCAACTGCTAACAGCTATAAAAGAGGAAATCGACAGTAACACTATAACAGTGAGGGACTTTAACACCTCACTTACACCAATGGGCAGATCATCCAAAATGAAAATAAATAAGGAAACAGAAGCTTTAAATGACACAATAGACCAGATAGATTTAATTGATATTTATAAGACATTCCATCCAAAAACAGCAGATTACACTTTCTTCTAAAGTGTGCACGGAACATTCTCCAGGATAGATCACGTCATGGGTCACAAATCAAGCCTCAGTAAATTTAAGAAAATTGAAATCATATCAAGCATCTTTTCTAACCACAACGCTATGCGATTAGAAATCTATTACAGGGAAAAAAACGTAAAAAACACAAACACATGGAGCCTAAACAATACGTTACTAAATAACCAGGAGATCACTGAAGAAATCACAGAGGAAATCAAAAAATACCTAGAGACAAATGACAATGAAAACACGACGATCCAAAACCTATGGGATGCGGCAAAAGCAGTTCTAAGAGGGAAGATTATAGCTATACAAGCCTACCTCAAGAAACAAGAAAAATCTCAAATAAACAATCTAACCTTACACCTAAAGGAACTAGAGAAAGAAGAACAAAACAACCCAAAGTTAGCAGAAGGAAAGAAATCATAAAGATCAGAGCAGAAATAAATGAAATAGAAACAAAGAAAACAGTAGCAAGGATCAATAAAACTAACAGCTGGTTCTTTGAGAAGATAAACAAAATTGATAAACCATTAGCCAGACTCATCAAGAAAAAGAGGAAGAGGACTCAAATCAGTAAAATTAGAAATGAAAAAGGAGAAGTTAAACAGACACCACAGAAATACAAAGCATCCTAAGAGACTACTACAAGCAACTCTATGCCAATAAAATGGACAACCTGGAAGAAATGGACAAATTCTTAGAAAGGTATAACCTTCCAAGACTGAACCAGGAATAAATAGAAAAAATATGAACAGACCAATCACAAGTAATGAAATTGAAACTGTGATTAAAAATCTTCTAACAAACAAAAGTCCAGGACCAGATGGCTTCACAGATGAATTCTATCAAACATTTAGAAAAGAGCTAACACCCATCCTTCTCAAACTCTTCCAAAAATTGCAGTGGAAGGAACACTCCCAAACTCATTCTATGAGGCCACCGCCACCCTGATACCAAAACCAGACAAAGATACTACAAGAAAAGAAAGTTACAGACCAATATCACTGATGGATATAGATATAAAAATCCTCAACAAAATACTAGCAAACAGAATCCAACAACACGTTAAAAGGATCATACACCATGATCAAGTGGGATTTATCCCAGGGATGCAAGAATTCTTCAGTATATGCAAATCAATCAATGTGATACACCATATTAACAAATTGAAGAACGAAAACCATATGATCATCTCAACAGATGCAGAAAATGCTTTTGACAAAATTCAACACCCATTTATGATAAAAACTCTCCAGAAAGTGAGTATAGAGGGAACCTACCTCAACATAATAAAGGCCATATATGACAAACCCACAGCAAACATCATTCTCCATGGGGAAAAACTGAAAGCATTTCCTCTAAGAGCAGGAACAAGACAAAGATGTCCACTCTCACCATTACTATTCAACATAGTTTTGGAAGTCCTACCCATGGCAATCAGAGAAGAAAAAGAAATAAAAGGAATACAAATTGGAAAAGAAGTAGTAAAACTCTCACTCTTTGCAGATGACATGATACTATACATAGAGAATCCTAAAGATGCTACCAGAAAACTACTAGAGCTAATCAATGAATCTGGTAAAGTTGCAGGATACAAAATTAATGCACAGTAATCTCTTGCATTCCTATACACTAATGATGAAAAATCTGAAAGAGAAATGAAGGAAACAGTCCCATTTACCACCGCAACAAAAAGAATAAACTGCCTAGGAATAAACCTACTGAGGGAGACAAAAGACCTGCATGCAGAAAACTATAAGACACTGATGAAAGAAATTAAAGATGATACCAACAGATGGAGAGATATACCATGTTCTTGGATTGGAAGAATCAACATTGTGAAAATGACTGTACTACCCAAAGCAATCTACAGATTCAAAGCAATCCTTAACAAATTACCAATGGCATTTTTGCGGAACTAGAACAAAAAATCTTTAAATTTGCATGGAGACACAAAAGACCCCGAAGAGCCAAAGCAGTCTTGAGGGAAAAAAACGGAGCTGCAGGAATCAGACTCCCTGACTTCAGACTATACTACAAAGCTAGAGTAATCAAAACAATATGGTACTAGCACAAAAACAGAAATACAGATCAATGGAACACGATAGAAAGCACAGAGATAAACCCACTCACCTATGGTCAACTAATCTATGACAAAGTCGGCAAGGATATACAAAGGAGACAAGGATATACAATGGAGAAAAGACAGTCTCTTCAATAAGTGGTGCTGGTAAAACTGGACAGGTACATTTAAAAGAATGAAATTAGAACACTCCCTAACACCATACACAAAAATAAACTCAAAATGGATTACAGACCTAAATCTAAGATCGGACAGTATAAAACTCTTAGAGGAAAACACAGGAAGAACACTCTTTGACATAAATCACAACAAGATTTTTTTTGATCCACCTCCTAGAGTAATGGAAATAAATACAAAAATAAACAAATGGGACCTAATGAAACTTCAAAGCTTTTGCACAGCAAAGGAAACAATAAACAAGATGAAAAGACAACCCTCAAAATTGGAGAAGATATTTGTAAATGAATCAATGGACATAGGATTAATCTCCAAAATACATAAACAGCTCATGCAGCTCAACAATAAAAAAACAAACAACCCAATCCAAAACTCGGCAGAAGACCTAAATAGACATTTCTCCAAAGAAGATATACAGATGGCCAAGAGACACATGAAAAGCTGCTCAACATCACTATTATTAGAGAAATGCAAATCAAAACTACAATGAGGTATCACCTCACACCAGTTGGAATGGACATCGTCAGAAAACCTACAAACAAGAAATGCTGGAGAGGGTGTGGAGAAAAGGGAACCCTCTTGCACTGTTGGTGGGAATGTAAATTGATACAGCCACTATGGAGAACAGTATGGAGGTTCTTTTAAAAACTAAAAATAGAATTACCATATGATCCAGCAATCCCACTACTGAGCATATACCCAGAGAAAACCATAATTCAAAAAGACATGTGCACCCCAATGTTCATTGCAGCACTATTTACAATAGCCAGGTCATGGAAGCAACCTAAATGCTCATCAACAGACAAATGGATAAAAAAGATGTGGTACATATATACAATGGAATATTACTCAGCCATAAAAAGGAACGAAATTGGGTCATCTGTTGAGACGTGGATGGATCTAGAGACTGTCATAGAGTGAAGTAAGTCAGAAAGAGAAAACCAAATATAATATATTAACGCATGTATGTGGAACCTAGAAAAATGGTACAGATGAACTGGTTTGAAGGGCAGAAATTGAGACACAAATGTAGAGAACAAATGTATGGACACCAAGGGGGGAAGTGGCAGGGTGTGGTGGTGGTGGTGTGATGAATTGGGAGATTGGGATTGACATGTATACACTGATGTGTATAAAATGGATGACTAATAAGAACCTACTGTATAAAAAAAATAAAATAAAATTCAATAATTCAAAATAAAATGATAAAGAAACATTGTTGATAACAATATTATGTACTTGAATAAAGTAAAGTAGAAGATATGTAAATTTCATTAGGACCCATCAGCCTTTCTTGAGGAATTCAGTAAAGAATAAATTAAGAAAAGAAAGAGAGATCTGGAAAGAAGGAAAATCAAAACTATGTCATAACAATTGGTATGAGTATTGAAACTTTTTAACTCTATGACTAATTTTAACAAAGTGTGTTAATAATGTGAGGATTAGGGTTACAGAACATAATTTACATGTTATTTACTCTAAAATATAGAAATACTATAAGAAGAGGTGGGAAAGGAGACTTCTGTTTCTGACTATGACAGAGAAGCTAGTTTTAGACTAACCCACCCAAGACAACTGAAATGGTTAATTAAAATAATTGTTTGATGATACTAATGAACAACCAAAGCAGCCAGGACTGGACAGCCAACGTCCTGGAGAGAAAGCAAACATGTTGAATTCAGCCAACACTCTGCATGGAATTTCCCCTGAGGTATTTGCTGACCCTCAAACTGAGCATCAATCAAGGCCATGAAGTTAAGCAGAAAGTAACTTCTAAAAGGCTAAAAGTCCAAGTAGAGATTTTGGCAGTCTCAAAGTGCTAGGGAGACAGAAATTGGAGTCCAGATCCCTCTAAAGAGGAAGTTTCCTAATAATCATCCAAGACTTTCAGCTGAGACCCCAGAAGAGCTACAAACAGGCAGTAAACAGACTATTCTTAAATGGATGAAGTTGATCAGCCCATGCTCTGTATGCCTACCAGAGGCAAATTAAATCATCTCTGAAGAAAGACAACATATTGTTCAGAAACTTTCAGAGCCTCTAAAAATTTTCAAACACAATGTCCAGAATTTGACCATAAATAATCAGGTATAAAAGACTGGAGAAAAATGACTAAAAAACCAAGAGGTTAAGCAGACAACAGAAACAGACCCAAGCTATTACAAAACTGTGATTAATATTCCAAAAAAACAGGGGCTTCCCTGGTGGCACAGTGGCTAAGACTCCGCACTCCCAATGCAGGGGGCCTGGGTTCAATCCCCAGCCAGGGAACTAGATCCCACATGCATGCCACAACTAAGAGTTCACATGCCAAACTGAGGAGCCTGTGTGCCACAACTAATGAGCTGGTGAGCCACAACTAAGGAGCCCACATGCCACAACTAAGGAGCTGGGGAGCCGCAAGTAAGGAGCCCTAGAGCCACAACTAAGGAGCCCTGGAGCTGCAACTAAGGAGCCCGCCTGCCGCAACTAAGGAGCCCACATGCTGCAACTAAGGAGCCCACGAGCCACAACTAAGGAGCCCACCTGCCACAACAAAGGCCCCACACAACCAAATAAATAATATTTTTCAAAAATTCCAAGAAAACAGATAGAAGATGGAGAATTTAACCAGAGGTAGAATTCATTAAAAATATTCAAACAGAATTTTTATAACTTAAAATTACAATAAGTAAAATTAAAAATTTAACAGATAGCTTTATGGGAATTCCCTGGCAGTCCAGTGGTTAGGACTCCATGCTTTCACTGCCAAGGGTGCAGGTTCAATCCCTGGTTAGGGAACTAAGATCCTGCAAGCTGCACAGAGCAGCCAAAAAAAAAAAAATTTTTTTTAAAAATCCCTTTGCCTGACAACAGAGCCTAAAGATTAAAAAAAAAAAATTTTAACAGATAGCTTTAACAGGGCTTCCCTGGTGGCGCAGTGGTTGAGAGCCCGCCTGCTGATGCAGGGGACACGGGTTTGTGCCCCGGTCTGGGAAGATCCCACATGCTGCAGAGCAGCTGGGCCCGTGAGCCATGGCCGCTGAGCCTGTGCGTCCGGAGCCTGTGCTCTGCAATGGGAGAGGCCACAACAGTGAGAGGCCCGCATACCGCAAAAAAAAAAAAAAAGAAAAATACTTGATTAATCCAAAAATAGGCAGGAGATGGAAAAAAGGAAGAAAGGACATGTTGAATAAACAGAAAAAACTAGGAAGACAGTAGATTTAAGCCCAAATATATAAGAAAATTACTTAAATGTAGATGGATAAAATATACCAATTAAAAGACAAAGATGCTCCTTATCTACATAGGGGGGAGGAGGCTGTGTGAGGAGTCCAATCTGGGTAAAGAGGACATCCACTTGTGGGGGCAGCCTTGTATAGGTTGTTCGGGAGTTCCAGTGAGAAGAGGAGAGGATCCAGACAGAGGAGCAGCCCAGTATCTTCTGGACAAACCCACCATGAGCCTAATATCTGTCATTCCACCAGTACCATTCAAATCAAAAACATTATCAGGGACTTCCCTGGTGGCACAGTGGTTAAGAATCCACCTGCCAATGCAGGGGACACGGGTTCGAGCCCTGGTCTGGGAAGATCCCACATGCCACGGAGCAACTAAGCCCATGGGTCACAACTACTGAGCCTGCGCTCTAAAGCCTACGAGCCACTTCTACTGAGCCCTCATGCCACAACTACTGAAGCCCCCGTGCCTGGAGCCCATGCTTCACAACAGGAGAGGCCACTGCAATGAGAAGCCTGTGCACCGCAACAAGGAGTAGCCCCCACTCGCTGCAACTAGAGAAAGCCCACATGCAACAACAAAGACCCAATGCAGCCATAAATATAAATTAATTAATTAATTAAAAACCACTACCATATTCCACTGGGACAAATGAAATAGCCTCCTAACTGGTCTTCCTACTATCCATTTTGCCCCCATTCGATCTATTCTCCATAGAGTGATAATTATAAAATAAACCAGCTCATGTCATTCCCCTGCTCAGAAACCTCCAATGCCTTTCTATCACACTTCAAAATCACATGCCAGGAGTTCCCTGGTGGCCTAGGGGTTAGGATTTCAGGCTTTCACTGCTGTGGCCCGGGTTCAATCCCTGGTTGGGGAACTGAGATCTGGCAAGCGGTGCAACAGGGCAAAAAATAAAAATAAAGTCACATGCCTTCCCCTATGACATACAAACGTTTACAAGATTTAGCCCTTGCCTAACTTACTGACTTCATCTTGTCACTCTACTTTTCACTTACCTTTTGAGTAATCATCCTGGTCTTCTTGCTGTTCCTCAAACATCAAAGCCTTTTTTCCTCCGACCCAAGACCTCTGCATTTACTGTTCCATTAGGACTGCTCTTGCTTCTTGCTTTAGATATTCATATGGTTTGAGCTCTTTTTTCATGTTTCCACTCGAATATCACCTTCTCAAAAAGCCCCAACCACCCTAAAACAAACCTGTTTACACCTGCCAATTTCTATCCCTCTTCTTCTCACTTTTCTTAATAACACTTGTCAGTATATAATATTGTTTATTCATTTACTTGTTTACTTAATGTCCTTTCTCCTATTAAAATGTAAACAGCAAGACTGCTGGGAACTACCACTCTTGCTCACAATTGTCCTACTGGTGTCTAGGACAGTGCTTGGTTCAGACTGGGCACACAAGTATTTGCCGAATAAATGAACCAACATATTTTTAGGCAAGCAAATACATATATATTAGTCAGACTGGAAAGAAACTTGATCCCATATAGATATTGCTATGGACCAAATTGTGTCCCTCCAAAATTATACATTTAAGCCATGACACCCAATGTGACTGTATTTGGAGAAAGTGCTTTTAGGAGGCAATTAAGGTTAAATGAAGTAATAAGGATGGAGTCCTAATTCACAGGACTGGTGGGTAGAATAGGATAGGACTGGTGGTCTTACAGGAGGAAGAGAGAGATTGTGCTCTCTCTCTTCACCATGTGAGGACAGTGTGAGAACAGGGCCATCTGCAAGCCAGGAAGAGAGCCCTCATCAGGCACAAAATGTTAATCTCAGACTTCTAGCGACCAGAATTAGGAGGAAATACATTTCTGTTGTCTAAGTCACTCAGTCCATGGTATTTTTTTATGGCAGCCTGAGCTGCCTAATACAGATTTAGATATAGATGAATTGTAGTCATTGATCAAGAAAAAAGAGTAGCTCCTCTCTTTGTCAAATCTTTTACCTATCACTCCCAACAGGACATTTTTATTTACTTTTTATTTTGAAATAACTGTAGATTCACAGGAGGTTGCAAAGAAATGTACAGGAAAGTCTCCTGCAGGCTTCACCCAGCCCCTTTCAATGTTAACATCTTACAAACTATAGTACAATATTCAAACCAAGAAATTACCCTTGGTATAATCCATAGGGCTTACTTAGATTTCACCAGTTATACATGCCATCACGTATGTGTATGTATATAGTTCCATGCAATTTTATCACATGTATAGCCTTACATAACCACTACCACAATGAACATACTCAACTATATCATAACCACAAGACTCCCTTGTGTTATTCCTTTATAGCCCAACCATCTCCTCCCCTCCCTATGTTCCTAACCCCTGGCAACCACTAATCCATTTCCCATCTCTATAATTTTATTATTTCATAAATATTAGACAATTAGAGTCATACAGTATATAACCTTCTGTGATTGGATTTTCTCACTCAGCATAATTTCCTTGAGGTTCATCCAAGTCGTTGTGTGTATTAATAATGTATTCCTTTTTGTTGGTGAGTATTATTCCATGGTATGGATGTACCTTTTACCCATTTTTTAATTGGGTTGTTCATCATTATACTGTTGAGTTGTAGTGTAGAGGCTGGATACTGGTCCTTTGTTTTAACTACTATTTTCTCTCAGTCTGTGACTCACCTATTCATTTTTTTATTAGTATATTTTGATGAGACAAAGTTTTTAATTTAGATAAATTGTGACATCAATTTTTAATTTTTATGGTTATTGCTTTCTCCTAAGAAACCTTTGCCTACTACCAAGTCATTCCCCTATGTTTTCCTCTAAAAGCTTTATATTTCTTATATATAAAATGTATACTTAGTTCTTAAATTTTCATTTTATTTTTTATACTTAGCTTTTATATTTGGCTTTTAAGATTTTTTAATGTTTAGTTTTTATATTTATGTTTAAAATACATCTCAAATTAATTTTGGAATGAGACAGAGTTCAAGATTTTTTTCCAGCTATTCCAGCATCAGTTGTTGAAGTCTTTCCTTTCTCCACTAGAATGCTTTGATGCCTTTGTCAATAAGTAAATGACCCTTTAAGCGCATGTGAGGTCTACATCTAGGGTCTCTGTTCTGTTTGTTGATCCTTAGCCAACACCATAATGTCTTGATTATTAGAGTTTTATAATATATCTTGAAGTATCTTGAAGTCATGTAGTCTAAGTTCTATAATATGCTCTTCCTTTTTCAAGATTGTTTTAGACATGCTAAGTCCACTGCTTTTCCATATAAATTTTAGAATCAGCTTGTTAATGTCTACAAAAAAAAAAAAAAAAAGGTTCCTAGGATTATGACTGGAATTGTGTTGAATCTATACAATAGACATTTTTACAATACCGAGTCCCCATCCCAAAAATGGTATCTTTCTATTCATTAGGTCTTCTTTTATTTCTCTTAGCAATGTTCCATCATTTTTATTATGGAGGTTTTACACATTTTGTCAAATTTATTCCTTAGTATTTTGTTTTTTTGACACTACTGTAAATTGACTTAATTGACTTTAAGTTTTCTTAATTGACTTTAATTTTCTAATTTTTTTCACTCTTAGTTTATAATAACACAATTGATTTTTGTAGCTCAACCTTGTATCCTGTGATCTTACTGTGATCTTCAAGTATTGCTTTGAGTATCTGTTATTTTGATTCCTTACAATTTTCTAAGTATATAATTATGCCATCTCCAAATAGTTTTACTTCTTCATTTCTGATCTTTACAATATCTCTTATCTCTTTTTCTTGCCTTATTGCAATGCTAGAACCTTCAATACAATGTTAAGTAGAATTGGGGAGACTGGGCATCCTTGCCTTGCTCACAATCTTGGGGGAAACTCTTCAATCAAGTATGATGAAGTTTATGATGTAGTATTTTTTCAGCAGATGTCCCTTATCAGATTGAGGAAGCTCCCCTCAGTTTCTAGTTTCCTGAGAATTTTTATTATGAATGGATGTTGAATTTTGTCATATGCTATTTTTACATCTATGGAGATGATCACATGGTTTCTCACATTTCTGTTAATATGTTAAATTACACTGATTAATTTTTTAATGTTAAACCAAGATAGGGTTTTCCTGGGATAAACCCTACTTGGTCATCATTTTTATATATTGCTGGATTTAATTTCCTGATATTTTTTAAACATTTTACATCTACATTCACAAAGGATAGAAATTACCAAAGGGAAAAAAATTATAGACTTATATCCTTCATGAACTTAGTAAAAGAGTTATAGTAGTCTCATAAAATGAATTGGAAGGAGTTCTTTCTTTTTCTGAAGGAATTTGTGTAATACTGTAATATTTCTTCCTTAAATATTTAATAGAATTCACCAGTGAAACCATTTGGGCCTAGCATTTTCTTTCTGGAAAGACTTCTGATAATGGATTCAATTATTTCAGCAGATATGAAGTTATTTATATTTTCTTTTTTCTCTTGTGTCAGGTCTGGTAAGCTACATTTTTCACGGATTTTTTCCATTTCATTAAATTTGTCAAATTTACTGACATAAAGTTATTCATGGTATCCTCTTTTTTTTTTTTTTTTTGCAGTACACGGGCCTCTCACTGTTGTGGCCTCTCCCGTCGCAGAGCACAGGGTCCGGATGCGCAGGCTCAGTGGCCATGGCTCACAGGCCCAGCAGCTCCGTGGCATCTCCAGGACCGGGGCACGAACCCGTGTCCCCTGCATCGGCAGGCGGACTCTCAACCACTGTGCTATCAGGGAAGCCTCTCTTATTTTTTTAATGGCTGTAAAAATGTGAAGTGAAAACCTCTCTTTCATTCCTGGTATTAGTAATTTATATTGCCTCTCTTTCTTTCTTGATTAGTCAAGCTGGTGTTTATCAATTTTGTTGATCTTTTCAAGAAATCAACTCTAAGCTTTATTAATTTTCACTTTTTTTCTTTTTCTATTTTGTTGATTTTAACTCATATTTATTATCATTTTTTTCCTTCTACTGAGAACAGTTTCTCTCTTTGAAGTGGGAGAGAAACATGAGACAAGAAACAGAGAGTTGTAATCGAGGCCAGTAGGAAGTTCCTTTGCTAGCCCAAAGATTAAAGATTAATTTGCTAGCCCAAAGGTTAAAGATTTTAATTTGCTTCCTAGGTCTCAGGCCTTTTCTCCACAGGCTATGTGCTTTTGAAGAGAGATGTGTAACATCTCGAGGGTATGTCTCTACTCTAACATACTTGGCTATTACATACAGTAATGACTTCCCCATGCCTGCTAAGCCCTCACTCACCAGGGTGATGTCTTCTTGTCCCTTCCCTTACAACCATCCAGGGCTCCTTCCCTTCATCCAATAAGGTAGTCACATCTGGTTTAGAAATGGAAGGTCCTGCTTAAAAGATAATGTGACATGAAATTATAAGCCCCAAAGTCCTTAGGTTCAGATTTGGTTAAATTTATAATAAACGATAGATCAAAATGGTACTTTATAAAGCCTAAGAGCAAAGAAATGCCAGGTAGTTGAAGAACACTCATACTAGGGTAACCTCAGGACCACAAGGAGTAGACACCAGATGCGTAAGAACAGGCCTTAAAACAATTTAAACTCATACCTCATACAAGCTCTGTTGAGAGGCAGTCTTTTGTAATAGTTGAAAACACAGAATATGGATCCAGACTGCATGGGTTCATATCCTGCCTTTGTTGCTATGTTACCTCTGCAAATTATTAACATTTTGTGCCTAAATTTTCTCATCTGAAATAAGGATAATAATAGCATATTTCTCATAGAGTTGTTGTGAGGATTAATTAATAACATACAATGCTCAGAATAGTATGTAAGTATATGCAGTTATATGTATATATACACATAATATGTGTGTATACTAGCTATTAACTTTTATTGTTATCAATTTGCTGAGAGAATAAGAAGCTTCCTCAGACATCCTCAGATTCTTATTAAGATATTCATTTAATGTTGAATGCAAAGTTCTTAGACTTTAACTTTCTACGACAAAGCAAGTAGAACTGAATATGTCTGTTATAGGAAACAGAATGCACTTACTTGAGTTTTAGATGAACTTTGTGGATCCACCTCATACTATGTAAGTTCTACAGGCTCCTCTGATTTTTAAAGAGACTCAGAATCCCTGAGTCTAGGTATTCTCTTTGCAGGTGGATAATAAAGGAGGGTTAAGCATCTACATCAATTCCGAGCCTGGTTTCTTGGAGAATGCGTCTGTTGTAAAAAACCCAGAATTCAAACCCAGCCCCTTGAATACTAAGGAAACATGGAAACAACAGAGCCTGGAAAGTCTGAAGGACCTAGCCTGCTGAACCTGAGAGTGGTGAAGTGTTAAAAGGAGGGGCCTACTTCCAACCTAAAAAAGCTTGAACCATTCCTTTGGAACAGAGAGAAAAATTTTATCTAGTTTCTCAAAACATAGTCCTGATATTGACAGAAGAGAAAGCCAGTATAATTGGGGATAAATAGCCTTACCTAGTGAGATGAAGTTGCTATAATTCTCCCACATGACATCCCTATATAAGTCCCTCTGAGCTGAGTCCAGGAATTCCCATTCTTCCTGTGAGAAGTCTATGGCCACATCTCTGAATGTCACTGAACCCTGAAAAAATAAAACTCATGGATAACTTGTGAAAATAAATGAAATATTTTTTAAATGGAAAGAGGGATCAATGATTGCATTGCAGAGAGGGAGGGAGCACACAGCAAGCAAATTTATGACATGTGTAAGGACAGTAAGAAAATTAGTATCACTGAAGCATAGTGCTACATGCCTTGAACAGTCCTGTGAGTGCAAATAAGATTAAATTTTTACCCAAAAATATCTGGAAAGGAATAAAATAACCAAAAGAAGTTCCAATTAAATGAAACAGTGCACACAAACCCTCTGCAAGCTGCATCTCCACCACAAATTCTTATGAAATATGAGGTCTTCTACCTTCTTTCCCCTTTACTGATCATGAAAAAACATTGATAAAAATGAAATGTACTATGAAATCTCTAAGAAAATAGACTCAAGTTCACCATAAAGTCACATTTTATTATAAGCATCTTCCCTGTTACGACCAATTCTTTAGTAAATTTTTAAAAATTTGCTACATGGCAGTCCACATTTCAAATGTATTAAATCCAATCTTTTTTTCCTCTCTCTTTAGATGTCTGGATTCAATACAGTCTCAAAAATCTTCCTCAACTCTCACATTCTACTTTATCTATTACTTATGCATCTGGATGATCTTCTTACTATTTATCATCCATCATCCCTCACTGAACATCTTTCCTCATTCCTGAGTTAGAGGATACCGAATGGTAAACGTATCACCCTGGACCAGTGGTTTTCAATGAGGAGTGATTTTACTTCCCAGAAGACATCTGGCCATGTCTGGAGACAATTTTGATAGGCACAACTAGGGTGAAGGGGTGTGAGTGTTAGAAGTGTCTAACTGGTAGAGGCCAGGGATACTGTTAAACATCCTACAATGCAGAGGACAATCCCCCACAATAAAATATTCTCTGGCTCAAAATATTAATACAGTTGAAACTTGAACAACACAGATTT
The DNA here is from genome assembly GCF_011762595.2 of Tursiops truncatus. Taxonomy (NCBI): domain Eukaryota; kingdom Metazoa; phylum Chordata; class Mammalia; order Artiodactyla; family Delphinidae; genus Tursiops; species Tursiops truncatus. Next base: position 43,802,359 of record NC_047052.1, on the reverse strand, counting down.
GAACTGCGTGGTACCAGTTATATGTATATTTTTTTCAATAGTAAATACTACAGTATTATGCAATTCTTGGTTGGTTGAATCTGTGGATGCAGAACTGCATATGATGAGGAATTCCAGATATGGAGGAACGGCATATACAGAGGGCCAGATTTTCAACTGCACAAAGGATCAGCGTCCCTAATCCCTGCGTTGTTCAAAGGTCAAGTGTAGTTCCAAGGTTGAGAAACCCTGCTCTAAACCAGCACATCCTGTAAAACTACACGATGGACTCTGCTCCTATTATCCTTCTCTCAGGGGTTCCTGGAGATGATTCTTCCTCTCTGTTTGCAGTTCTGTTCCAATCACCTCCTACTCACCCCATTGCTGAAGGAGGGATCCCTCACCCTAAATGGTATGAGATGACTGAATATCCGACACCTGACAGATGAGACTGACAGCAGGTTATTAGTCACATATACTCACAGCCCGGGAGAGGAAGACACCACACATCATGCAGGGCCACACAGGGGTTGCACTCAGGAATAAGGTGAACAAGCAGGATCTGTGGGAGGCAGGCTTTATAGTAAAAAGAGGATGAGGGGTCCCTGGCCAATGCAGGAGGATGTGATGAGCTTGTTTGAATAATTCTGTGGGCTGGCGAGGAGGTGAAACCTATTAGGTTGAAGACTAAGAGGGGTTTAGCTGGTCTAGCTGATAGGGAAACTAGCCAGGTAAAGAGTCTTTTCCATCGCATGGGGGCCACATCTGGGGAGAGCAGCGAACTCTTGGTTAGGTCTGATAATATATCAAGGCAGCAATATGAACTTTTAGGCCTCACAATACAAGGTCGCAATCATCTCCCTACCTTATCCACCCAATCCTAAAAGCCTTACATACCATAAGATCTCAACGCATACAAGGACTAAGACCAGCCAATACTAAATCTCATCTTATGTACTTAAAAAATTCAGGTCTGTGGAGAAGTTTGGAGTTTTCCCTATAAGCAGTCAAATAAGACCAAATTCTCTCTTTCATCAAACCACAAGATCATCAAGGAGTGTTCAAAACAGGGATCTCCCATTTAATATTAATAATCCATTCTTGAAAATCAAGACATTCTAACACTATTTTCCCACCATTTTGTGTGGGTGCCTATTTTCCCATCACTTTAAAGCAAAGAATTATACTGCATTATATATCAATTCCAACCCTCCAACTAGCTTCACATTTCCCCCAGGACAGAATTAGAGTACACGTGGGTCAGTGCACACATGATATCTCTGGCTTTAGTACTTTCACTGTCTCTTACCAAATTTTTTTTTCTCACTTGCTTTGCTTCTTTCTCTACAAGTTTCTTCAATACTTTTCCAACTTCTTAGGAACTCATTTTACAAAATGACAAAAACAGGGGTTACATGTGAAGTGCACTTTGCAAATGCGCTTCCAAGGAGAACATAATGGCAGGCCTGGCTCACACTCTGTATGATGCTCTGAGGCCTGCCTTATCACCAGCAGTACCACTTATACACATCCCCTTTAATGATATCTGCATGCATTTCAAAACATCTGCAGATGGTTCTGATGATCCAGCAATTGTATTTGGAATATAGCAAGACTTCCTACACATTGTTTTCTGTTTTAAAAAAAGTTACATTGAACTATAAAATTTCACTTACATAAAGTTCTAAAAATAGGCAACATTATTGTATGGTGTTCAAAGTCAGGATTACATTTGGTTACATTTGGACTGCGTAGGTAGAAAGTGACTGAAAGGGGGACACGTGAATGCTAGTAATATTCTCTTTCTTGACCTGAGTGCTGATAGCATAGATATACTCAATTTATGAAAATTCATTCAGCTGCACACTTCTGATTTGTGCACTATTCTCTATGTACGTTATACAGCAATACAAAGTTAAAAAAACTTTTAAAAGATGTCAAATTGTGTATCGGGGATGTCAATTTTTCCCATATAAAACTAGGCCCCAAATCACTGTAATTCAGAGAAATATGCTTTCTCTGAAGTTTAGGTATTAAAATCAAAAGCTAAAATCAAAAATGTTAACGGGGGGACATTCTGCAGAGAATACCCACATTCTTCTCAAGGCATTTCACTTTTGCTCCTTGATGACTCTTGACAGAAGATTCTGTAGATAGGAGATGGTCCACATTAGTGGAAAAAAGGGAAGGGGGCACATAGGGGACACTGGGCTATTTGTCCCTAACTCTGACAGGAATGAGAGGAACTAGAGTGGGTTCTTGGATGGAATTCTGTTAAATAGGAAGTTTCAGGATAATATTCCTTATCCTGAAACATGGCCTAGAAATTGGCAATATTTCAAAAATGAAGAAGAAACACCAACTTACATGGGCCATTGTTTCCAACTGCAAGAACCGGTCAGTCCTTTTCAAGATTTCTCTGTTCGAGAACTAGAGTCCAGATAAGCCAGATCTGGAAGAAGAAAAAGCAGCCATGAAACCAGATGTGCCTCAGAGCTCCCAAAATGACTTATGTTAGTATGAGCTTTTTTTCTCTTCCATTCCTGCTTCCAAACTACTCTTCACCATTATACCCACATTGCTCTCATACCCAACTGGAGGAGAGTATAGGGAGTCTGAAGAAATCCAAGCCCTGACAAAACTCAGCTAAACAATAATGATCTTTGTACAGAGCCCAGATACTTTAGCGGGAGGATTTCTATCCAGTTCCCCATCTGGCAGTGTGGATCTGGTCCTGACACTGGATTCCTCAGACTTGTCCTGAGCAGCATCTCCCCTTTCCAGTACAATTTTTTCAGGGCTGAGAAAGGGCCACACCATCCACACAGAGCCTCCTATGAGCCCCAGGATCCTGCCTGAACCTCCTAAACACAAAGACTGAAAACCACACAGATCGGGCCTGGCAGCTCCTGACACTGTAAAGCTGCACTGGTCTTTCCCCAGCCCGGACAACTCACTACTCTGTTTCCCAGTCAGAACCTCTCACACCATGACGTCCTTTTCCACCCCCTCTTTCAGTAGAGGATTCATGATTGTTGCAGTTAGTCAACAACAAACATTCATTGAGAAATTTCTTGTGATGGCTGCTTTAGGTACATCACTCAGCATTGTTCTGCAAAGTAGTTCCTCTCTCCTTTCCATAGTTCAGAAAACTGATGCTCAGGGGTCAGATCATTTGCCCAGATTCAGTTATTAAGTGGCAGAGCTTTGTTTTGAGTCCACATTTCTCTAACTAAAAAGCCATCTTTCAACTTTGGTTTTTGCCTCTGAAGGGTAGAATTTCTACTTCACTGAGAGAAACCTGAGCAAGGGCAATTCACTAAAAAATAGAAATAACCTTTCAAAAGATACTAGACCTCACTCTAATTAACAAAATGTGTTTAAAGCAACCAAAAAATACCTCTTTACAGCGACTGGATTGGGAGAGCTAAAAGATCTAAAGACTGATGATATTAGCAAGGTCACAGCACACTAGGTTGGTCCAAATTTAGAACTGTGTGAAACAGCATTTAAACCCCATAACGCTGTAAACCAGAAACTCCACTTCTGGGACTAAAGGAACTATTTGCACATGTACATAGAGATGTTTGCAGAGATGTGTGAACAGATTTGGTTTATAATGAATAAAAGCTGAAAATAATTAAACTGGGGAATGATTAAATAAACTGTAGTGTGGCCTCTTGCCTTCCAAGATGGCCCACACTCTGTCTATGAAGTGTGTATCTCCCTGAATAAACCTTCTTTCACTTTACTATGTCTTGCTCTTGAATTCTTGCCTGCACAAAGCCAAGAACACACACTTGGCGGCCATCCCAGGGACTCAGACATGACTTGGGATGTGACCATCCTCTCACACCCCACTCTCTTTCCTGCAACATCTTTTCTGGCACCCAATGCAGGGCCTCAAAGGCCATAATCTTGATCCGCCTACTGGGCTATGGCTCCCCTCTGAAGGGTGGCTGGGACTCATCCTGAGCCATGTAGATTCAAGTAGCCCGTTAAGTGGCAGCTGACGTCGACTGCAGGATCTGGCAGAGACCAGTTCTCTGGCCGTGAAGAAGCGCACTGAGGCCAAGGCTTTTCCCCCTCAGTCTTTCTCATTCTCCTATTGCTCTATCTCTTTGGACTTGAAAAGATCCACCCAGACGACCACCAAACATCCAAATTAAGACTGCGTGGCAAGTAACTGACAACTTGGTTGGGTCTAAAGAACTCCTGCCAGGGGGCTAACCTGGTGGTGCAGTGGTTGAGAATCTGCCTGCTAATGCAGGGAACACGGGTTCGAGCCCTGGTCTGGGAGGATCCCACATGCCGCGGAGCAACTAGGCCCGTGAGCCACAACTACTGAGCCTGCGCGTCTGGAGCCTGTGCTTAAGGCCGCGATAGTGAGAGGGCCGCGCACCGCGATGAAGAGGGGCCCCCGCTTGCCGCAACTAGAGAAAGCCCTCGCACAGAAACGAAGACCCAACACAGCAAAAATAAAAAAATAAATTAAAAAAAAAAAACACAAAAAAACTGTAGTGCATCTATACCACTGAAAACCATGCAAAGAGTAAAAAGTGATGATGTTGCCCTAACTTTGATGAAATGGGTAAAGCCAATATGTTAAATACAAAAAATCCCAGCATGTGTGGCCTTAAACTATTTTGACAGAAAAAAAAAAAATCACATGTATGCCTAGAAGGACCAGTTAAAATGTTTACAGTTGTAGCTCACAACACTCACCACCATATTAAACACAGTGTGACCCTAAAGTATGCAAATACTCCAAAGAAGGGAAAGACTTTCCCAATTCAAGTTTTCTTCCAGTCTTCTGTTGAAGAAAAAAGTTCAGGATACTCTAAAAACAGCTGTTGTTTTTCCTGAGTGGCTCTTCTTCTTTACTTCAGCGTCTAATTCATGATTTAATCATGAACCAACTCCATGATTTAATTTACCCATATGTTAGAGTACTACCTAGAAAAGGATGACGAAGTCTCTCATATCTTTTAGGCACTGATGGCAGTCTCATGGCTGCTTCCTTTCACAGCGTCCTGACAAATGGGTTTCTTTTGCTTCTGAACCAATCCTTTGGGCTAAGATGCCTATGAAGCCCTCCAACTGCTATTAGATCTTCTTGTCCTATTTTTCTAACCTTGCATGTAACATCATTAAAATAAAAATTGTAAGGCATAAATCTTACTGTATGAAATCCTCCTTTTACAGAGACCTCACAGCTATAATCTGGACATAACTTGACAGTGCTTGCTGTCATCACCTTAATATCACCCCCCTCATGATGGATTACTGAGTAAGGTGGGAAGGATTTGTTCAAGTAGATGTGATGATGAGATTTGGTATACTGTTGTAATTACTAACATAGGCTTTTCTGTCAAACTTCCAAGATATAAATCTCAGCTCTGACAGTTATTAAGTGTGTTACCTTGGATATGTTACTTAACTTTTCAGCCTTAGATTCCTCCCATATAAAATGGTGATAACTATAGATTCTATCCCAAAGCATTGTTATGAGTATTAAATAAGACACTACATATAATAACACACTAAAGTAGCAAATAAACATTTAATAAACGTCAGCTATATCACTGAAGATGAAGAATACTACATACTTCTTCCCACAGTTATTAAAGAAAATTCTCTTCTGAGCTTTCTTTTTTCTTCCACAAAAAGTTTGAGCTTCTCAGCCCCGCTCTTCCTGAGAATGCTAATAAATTTCAGAGCTTCAGACTGATAGGCAATTCCTCTTGATTAACAACAATTTACAAAGGGAGGGTATGTGGATGAAGCATACATGGCAAAATCCTCATAATTTTTGGATCTGGGTGATGAGGAAAAACATGGATCACACTTTAATAATATCAACGAAATCTACTGAGTACTTATGTATCAAGCATTATCTGAGGACCTTACATATATTAATTCACCTATTCTTAGCAACCCTACACAGTAGGTTCTATTATTATCCTCTTTTTACAGATGAAGGAACTGTGGCACAAAGAGATGAAATAAATTGCCCCAACTTCACCCAGCTCTAAGGGTGAAGGATTAGGGTTAGCACCCTGATAATTTGGCTCCATAACCCATATTGCAACTATACTAAACTGCCTGTCATAAGACCACATAAATATGTGGCCTGAAACAAACTCATGCCGTCAAAAACCTCAAACCAATTTTCAAATTTCTACTGATGTTTCCCTTCCCTCCCACTAGTAATCTCTTGTCTTGTTAACACAGAGCTCTCTGTTAAAAATCTATCACCTTACCACTCCTAAAAGCTTCAAAAGCATAAGACCCTGTCACCAATCAAACCATCTCCTATCTTTTCCTGCTTTTGACCTCAGGGCAGTGGAAAAGATCAAAACACCTAGTGTATGATTCCAACTAAACTGTAATAAATAAATCATAATAAATCACAGCCTAAAATAAAGCTCTGGGCTTCCCTGGTGGCGCGGTGGTTGGGGGTCCGCCTGCCGATGCTGGGGACACGGGTTCGTGCCCCAGTCCGGGAGGATCCCGCGTGCCGTGGAGCGGCTGTGACCGTGAGCCGTGGCCGCTGAGCCTTCACGTCCGGAGCCTGTGCTCCGCAGCGGGAGCGGCCACAGCAGAGGCCCGCGTACCATACACACACAAAAAATAAATAAAGCTCTACAGTTAGCCTCCCTGCATGAGGTTTACCTGCAGACCATTCAAACTATTAGAAAGCAGCAGCTCACAGGTGGAATTAAATGACTGCCAAATGTTCATCTGAATAGCCACTGGAGAGGAGAGGATACCCTTGGTGGAGGTGGGGGGGACTCTACCCTCATCCTCTCCACCATTCACTGGGAAGGAAGAACAAAGTACCACGCCAATGGATAGGATATTCCGGTATTAAAGCCTAACCAACTGAAGACTACCTGTAACAATTCTGTACAGTCCAACAAAATAAGATTTATTGACTCAAGAGAGGGAGGAAATTCTACAGGAATGGCTGGAATGTGATGGAGGAGAGGGATAAGAAAAGCTCTTTTGTAAAGAGCTGAATTCCAGCTGAAGGATTCTGAAGAAGTGGGGAACCATACTTCAGTGACTGCTGCTTCTGAGGTGAGAATAGGAGCGGCAGGGATTAATTGGAGATTAAGTGCTAGAAAGTGAAGTGAGGGTAATTTAGTAACTGGGTATCCCCAGTGATAAAATAAAATCAGCAAGGCAGGTCTGGGGCAACACTGGTAAGAAAGCTATAAGCTCTCAAAAAGGGAGTCTTTATGGCATTTTACAACTGCTGCATGACCTGGGCAGAAATAATGTTTTCTATTAACTCTGCAGCTTGCTTTATCTGTCTATCCTCTCCCATCCAGATTAATGGCAGGGCCGCTTTATCTTTTTTCAGTCCGACCTGATTTTTCACTCTTTCACAGGAGAAGCAAACGTCCCCACGTCTAGAAAAAAATAAAAATTACATTTCATGGAACAAAGAGGAAACATAAACTTATATATAATTATATACATATATATACACACACACACATATATAATTGTATATACATAATTATTTTCTCCTTTCTGACTCCATTCCTAAAGATCAGCAGGTTGGGGGACGGAGACGGGAATCTAGACACATTGCGCCTTTTTCGGAGCTCAGCCTGTCCAGATTAAGGACACACCCCCGCTACCACATTTGCTCCCGCCATCCACCACACACATAACCCGATGGAAGTAAGAGGGAGCCTGGGGAGAAGCTGACCCTTCTGGGTGAGAATGGCCAGAGTACAAAGACCAGGGCTGGAATACGTCTCCGAGTTCTCAAAAGCTGCCTTGGGAGGGAGCTCTGGCTAAGCTGTGGTTCTGAGAGCTGTTGTTCTGCGTCTTTTTGTTAGGGGCCTTCACTGTGAGGTTCATAAATCTAACTCGGAGCCATTCTGGGCCGCTGCAACTGTGCGGCCCTGAAGCAGGAGGACAGAGGACGCACCAGGGTGCCCAGTGTCCAGTCAGCGTCACAAACTACACAGTCACTTCAGCCCAGTGCACACAGAGGGCCGCGCCGCCCCCGCGCCGCCCCCGTGCCCATTTCCTCAATGCACAAGACCAACTCACCTCTCCGAGCCGACACCAGCAAGGAAGCCGGAAGGAAACTAGGTGCAGAGGCTTGTGGGAAATGTAGTCCCGGTAGGGAGGGCCGGGTCCTCGCCCCAACGGGCTGAGAGGAATGCGCAAGCGCAGGTGCGAGCGATTGGGGCGGGAGCGGGCGGTGGACCTCCGGACTTGGATTTTATGTATTAGTTCATAGATGGAAGGATTTTTCTCCTCTCAAAAAACTTTAGAAGTTATCTGAAAATATCTAGGCTAATCTTAAATCTCATTTTTCGAACAGCAAAATATGTATGAAGTAGGAGATACATGAAAACTGCGATTGTGGATTTGTCTATTTCTACCTTTAGTTCATTCAGTTTTTGCATCATGTATTTTGAAGCTGTTATTATAGCATACGCACATTTATGATTGTTTCTCCCCAATGAATTGACCCTTCTATTATGAAACATTTCTCTGTCTCTTGTCTTTTTTTTTTTTAACATCTTTATTGGGGTATAATTTCTTTACAATGGTGTTAGTTTCTGCTTTATAACAAAGTGAATCAGTTATACATATGTTCCCATATCTCGTCCCTCTTGCGTCTCCCTCCCTCCCACCCTACCTATGCCACCCCTCCAGGCGGTCACAAAGCACCGAGCCGATATCCCTGTGCCTCTGTCTCTTGTCTTGACATCTGTTTTATCTAATATTAGTAGAGTCACTCTAGTTTGCTTGTGCTTACTGTGTGCACAAGTATATCTTGTTCTACCTTTTTCCCTTGAACCTATCTGTGATTACATTTTTTTTTTTTTTTTTTTTTTCGGGACGCGGGCCTCTCACTGTTGTGGCCTCTTCCGTTGCGGAGCACAGGCTCCGGACGCGCAGGCTCAGCGGCCATGGCTCACGGGCCTAGCCGCTCCGCGGCACGTGGGATCCTCCCGGACTGGGGCACGAACCCGTGTCCCCTGCATCGGCAGGCGGACTCTCAACCACTGCGCCACCAGGTAAGCCCCTGTGATTACATTTAATATACATTTCTGGCAGATAGCATGTAGTTTGGGTTTCACATTTTTTATCCAGTGTGGCAGTCTTGGGGCTTTTCACTGAAATATGTAATCAATTTATATTGATGTAATTATTAATTTGTTTGGATTTATGTTTACTGTTTTGTTGATTTCTATTTGCCACATTTAAAAAAATTAACTATTTCTCCTTTCCTGCTTTTTTTTGAGGGGGTTGATTAATTTTTTCTGGTATATTTGAATTCTGTTGGCTCTTCAGCTATACCTCTATGCATCTTGTTAGAGGTTGCTCCAGGGATTAAATATGCATCTTTAATATAGTTTACACTAGAATTAATATCATACCACTTCATGTAAAATATAAGAACCTGTAACAATATCATTTCATTTGCACTCCTCATTCTTTTTTTTTTTTTTTTGGCCACACTATGGGGCATGACGATCTTAGTTCCCCAACCAGGGATTGAACCCACACCCCATAGGGGAAGCATGGAGTCTCAACCACTGGATCACCAGGGAAGCCCCTGAACTTTTTATTCTTTGTCCTACTGTTGTCATTTCAACTACATACCTTATAAAATTCACCGTACCATGTTACATTATTTTGCTTTAAACAGTCATATATTTTAATAACATTTAGGAAAGAAAACAAATTTTATAGTTACCCACATATTTTCCATTTCTGATACTCTTCTTTCCTACCTGTTGGTCTTTCCTTTCTGTATCATCCAATGTCAATTCCCTTCAACCTGAAGAACTCCCTCTAGTGTTTTCTATACTACAGTTCTACTGGTTATGATATAAATCTTCATTTATCTGAAAATATCTTCATTTCATCTTCATTTTAAAAGGATATTTTTCTCTGGGGATAGAATTCTGAATTCACATTTTTTTCTTTAATACTTTAAAGATGTTATTCCATTGTCTTTTGGCTTTTATTGTTTCTGATTAAGTCAGCATTATTCATATTTTTGTTTCCCAATATGTTATGTATTGTTTTTTTCTATCTGCTTACAGGATTTTCTATTTATTAGATTTGGGGGATTTTGGTCATAGTTTTTGTTCTACCACATTCTATCAATCCTCTCATTCTAGGACTCTATTTACAAGTACAGTAGGTCACTTAATACTGTTCCATAAATATCTTTCTTTTTTCAATCTTTTTCCTTTTCGTACTTAGGATTGAATAATTATTACTGATCTATCATGGAGATTACTGACCATTTCTTCTGATGCCCCCCATCTGTTCTTATGCTCATTCAGTGAAATTTTTGTTTGTTTTTTCAGCTATAAAACTCTCATTCCCAATTCTATTTTATCCTTTCCATTTTTCTGCTGAAGATCCTGTCCATTTATTCATTATGACTGTATTTTCCATTAAGTCAATAAACATATTTATACTGTCTCCTAATTAATTCCAATATCTGGGTAATCTCATGTTCTATTTCCATTGGTTGCTTTTTTCCTGCTTAGGGATCACATTTTCCTGCTTTTTTGAATGAGTAGTCATTTTTGATTGTATGTTGTACATTGTGGATGCTATGTTGTTGAGAGTTCAGATTTTGTTATCTTTCTTTAAAGATTATTGATTTTTTTTATAGCAGCCAGTTAATTTACTGGCAGAACAGTCTGATCTCTTCAAGACCTATTTTAAAACTTTCTTCCCTTAGATCTAGAGTAGCCTTTGCTTAGGGCTAGCATAACCGTACTCTAAAGGTGTGGCCTTTTTAGGGTGTGAGCTGACTACTACGGTGTCCAGAAGTGTCTGTCCACTCTGAATGTTTGGAATTTCCTTTTTCCCAGCACTTCTAGAATCTCTGTGAAGCTCATAACTCCCCAGAAGCTGTTCTCTGCTAGGCTTTGTGGAGTCTCTCCCTGTACATGCACAGATTAGTATTAATTAAAAATGTAAGAAGATCCCTATGCACAGTTCTGGGACTCCTTCTTTGCAGAAAACTATTCTCTTGACTCTACTCCACTAATTCCAGCCACTTAGCATCCCCAAACTCTTAGTCTTAGGCCAAATTCTTAGCCTACTCCGCTCAGTGAGGCTCTGAGTTTACTTGAGCTATACCTCTCCATACCATACTCCAGAAAGTAGCCCCAGGCAGAAAGCAGAGACAATCATGGGCTTACTTCATGTTTTTCTCTTCTATCAGTGATCACAGTCCTGCACTGCCTATTGTCCAAAGTTTGAAAACCACTGCCTCATATATTTTGCCTAGTTTTATGATTGTTTTTGGCAAGAAACCTAGTTTGATATCAGTTACTCCATCATGGTCAGGAGGCTTTAAAATTTTTTAAATTCCTGGAATCCATACCTCTCTTGTATTTCTAGTTCACTAGGATTGTTGGTTGGAGACTGAACCAACATTCTTTGCTAGTTCACAACCTTAAGTAAGTTAATTAATTAATCTTTTAGTACATTTGACCTATCTAGCACTTAGGAATACATTGCTTTTATTACAGTGTTCATGATGTACTTGATTGGATTCAAGAAAAAGAATCTGCAGTTTCAGGCATCTCAGTGGAAAAATGAAACCGTGTCCTGCAATGATTGTATTTTATTTTTTTAAATCTAAGATAACTGCATTTTTCTTTTACTCTAATGAGACAATTAGGCTTTTGATACCACCCTGTGTTTAGGTGTGATTTTTAAAATGTTAATACTTTCTCTTACTCACATTTAACTGAAAGAAAGTCCTTCATAATTTATTCACCAAATACTTATCATACACATAGACCAGGCGTTTTTTTTTTTGGCCATGCTGTGTGGCACAGCATGTGGGATCTTAGTTCCTAAACCAGGGATCGAACCCGTGCCCCTTGCATTGGAAGCACAGAATCTTAACCACTGGACTGCCAGGGAGATCCCAACCAGGCATTATTATGCATCAGATACATTAATTAATTAATAAGTAAAATCACACACAAAGGCCCAGTTTCTACCCTCAATGAGCTCACAACCAAGAACTAAAAAATTACCATTTTATATTTATTTATTTTTATTTTTGCCTGCATCAGGTTTTAGTTGTGGCATGCAGGATCTTCCATTGTGGCATGAGGGCTCTTCATTGTGGTGTGTGTGCTTCTTTCTAGTTGTGGTGCACAGGCTCAGTAGTTGCGGTGTGTGGGCTCTCTATTTGTGGCACACAGGCTCTAGAGTGCATGGGCTCTGTAGTTGCGGTGCGTGGGCTTATTTGCCCTGCAGTATGTGGGATCTCAGTTCCCTGATCAGGGATCGAACCTACATACCCTGCATTGGAAGGCAGATTCTTAACCACTGGACCACCAGGGAAGTCCCTGAAAAATGACCATTTTAACACAATATGTTAAGTACAAAATTAATCTGACAAGACTGGCTTGATCAGGACTCTTATTCACCATTTCATCAGCAGCATCTCACCTAGTTCCTGGCAAATATCAAGTGCTTAAACATATGAAAAATGAACACATGGAGACACTAGGGTATAAAAGTCTCCTTTTAAGATTTGAGTATATAATATAGCCAATTATTGGGTGAGAATGTTTACATACACAATTCAGATATCAGTTTGTTCCATTGAGAACAGTAGATATTTCTTGACTATCGAGTTTGGTAACACTGGTAGATTCTGGGCATAAAAATTATAGAAGGAGATTATAAACATAAGGTCTAGAAACCAGTTGCCCATCATTTGAATTCACAGGATGATGAGAATTCAAATGATGGGTAAATGGTTTCTAGACCTTATGTTTGAACTGAATCTTAAAGCACAAGTATGATTTTTTCAAGAAATATATATGTTCCAACCAAAAGCATGGAGTTATATAAAAAGATAATGTTTGGAGAACTCATATTACTGATTTCAAGATTTTCTATAATGTAACAGCAGTTAAAACAGCATAGTATCAGTAAAAGAATAGATAAAATATCAGTGGTACCAAAGAGAGAGCTCAGCAATAGATCCACACAAATATAGTCAACTAACCTTTGACAAAGGAGCAAAGGAAATTCAATGGAGAAAGGATAATCTTTTCAACAAATGGTGCAAAACAACTGGATGCCCATATGCAAAAAGAACAAAAAGCAAAATAATACAAAACCTTGGTACTCAAAATGGATCATAGCCCTAAATATATAACACAAAACTATAAAACTTTTAGAAAAAAAATAAGAGAAAATCTGTGTGACCTTGGGATGGTTGATGAATTTTTAGGTACAACAACAAAAGCATGAGCCATGAAAGAAAAGATCAATAGGTTAGACCTTATTAAAAATCAGGGCTTCCCTGGTGGCGCAGTGGTTGGGAGTCCGCCTGCCGATGCAGGGGACGCGGGTTCGTGCCCCAGTCCGGGAAGATCCCACATGCCGCGGAGCGGCTGGGCCCGTAAGGCATGGCCGCTGAGCCTGCGCGTCTGGATGACTGTGCTCTGCAACTGGAGAGGCCACAACAGCGAAAGGCCCGCATACCGCAAAAAAAAAAAAAAAAAAAAAAAAAATCAAAAACATTTGTTGTGTGAAAGACACTAAGAGAATGAAAAGACAAGCCATAGACTGAAAGAAAATATTTGCAAATACATATCTAATAAAAGATTTGTATCCAGAATATATTTTTAAAATCTTAAAACTCAACAATAAGAAAATAACCCATTTGAAAAATGGGCAAAAGCTTTGAGCATATACCTCACCAAAGAAGATATACAGGTGGCAAATAAGCATATGAAAATATTCTCAACATCATTTGTCATTAGGGAATTGCAAATTAAAACAACGAGATATCACCACTATCTTAGTTTGGGCTGCTATAACAAATTAGGATAGGGACTTCCCTTGTGGTCCAGTGGCTAAGACTCCACGCTTACAATGCAGGGGGCCCAGGTTCAATCCCTGGTCAGGGAACTAGATCCCACATGCCACAACTAAGAGTTCTCATGCCACAACTAAACATCCCACATGACACAATGAAGATCCCGCACGCGGCAACGAAGATATCGCAGGCCGCAACTAAGACCTGGCGCAGCCAAATAAATTAATTAATTAAATATATTTTTTTAAAATAAGGGGCTTCCCTGGTGGCATAGTGGTTAAGAATCCGCCTGCCAATGCAGAGGACACGGGTTCGAGCCCTGGTCCGGGAAGATCCCACATGACGTGGAGCAACTAAGCCCGTGCGCCACAACTACTGAGCCTGCACTCTAGAACCCATGAGCCACAACTACTGAGCCCATGTGCCACAACTACTGAAGCCCACGCGCCTAGAGCCCGTGCTCTGCAACAAGAGAAGCCACCGCAATGAGAAGCCCACGCACCACAACGAAAAGTAGCCCCTGCTCACCGCAACTGGAGAAAGCCCATGCACAGCAATGAAGACCCAATGCAGCCAAAAATAAATTAATTAATTAATTTTTAAAAAAATTCTTAAATAAATAAAACAGCTGCTCCATATAAAATAATAAACAAAAACCAAATTAGGATGGACTGGGTGGCCAAAGCAACAAACACTTATTTCTCACAGTTCTGGAGGCTAGCCAGCAGATCAAGATCAAGGCATAGGCAGATTTAGTGTCTAGTGAGGGCTTGCTTCCTGGTTTGCAGATGGTTATCTTCTTGTTTCATCTTCACATGGCAGAAAGAAGAAAGAGCTTAAGCAAGCTCTCCTGTCTTCTTATAAGGGTACTAGTCTGAAAAGGCTACATACATACATACATACATTTTATATGACATTCTGAAAAAGGCAAACTATTAAGACATTAAACAGTTCACTGATTGCCAGAGGTTTAGGGATTTGGAAGAGTTGAACATGTGAAGCACAGGGAATTTTTTAGAATGGTGAAACTATTCTGTATGTTACTGTGGTAGTGGATATATAACACTATGCATTTGTCCAAATCCATAGAACATAACAGCACAAATAGTGAAACTTAATGTTTACTCATAAAAAAAATAAATTAGGAAGTTGATCCTGAGGGATCCCAGGATGAAATTCAGACAATGACAAAAAATCCAATTCAATCCAATTGAATCCAGTTGTATTAAAAATTTATGATAGGGCTTCCCTGGTGGCGCAGTGGTTGAGAGTCCGCCTGCCGATGCAGGGGACACGGATTCGTGCCCCGGTCCGGGAAGATCCCACGTGCCGCGGAGCGGCTAGGCCCGTGAGCCATGGCCGCTGAGCCTGCGCGTCCGGAGCCTGTGCTCCGCAAAGGGAGAGGCCACAACAGTGAGACGCTCGTGTACCGCAAAAAAAAAAAAGTATGATAAACCTCATTGAAGAATATGGGGGGCGGGGAAAGCTGACTTAAGTAACTTTGGGAATGAGTAGAAACTGTAAGTCTAAAGACAAGTGTACATAAACGGTGTATGGGTAAACAATTCTGAAACCACTACATGTAAACAAATAAATAAATGGATGAAAGACAATGAAAGCCAGGTTCCTCAGTCTTGGAGTGGGAAGTTCCAGACCACCCAAGGCGGGGAGATAAGAGGGTTCTAGTCACCAATTACAATGTGTGCCACCAAGCAATTTTCGGACACCAGCTGGATGTCCTACAATTCAACCCAATTCTGACACCATTTTCCCAGAGATAGCATCAGATTCCACAGGCTGAGGGCTCAGTCTTATAAGACTGCGTACTCCTCACCACTTCAGATGCCAATTGTAAGCCCAGATTGTTACCTGTGCTTCTGACCAATTGGAAGCTAGGTTGTTACCTGTTCCTGACCAATTGGTTATGGTCTCACAACCCCTTCTTCAGGTTTGATTAATTTGCTAGAATGGCTCATAGACCTAAGGAAACCCGTTTACTTACTAGATTACCGATTTATTATGAAGGATATTAAAGGATATGAATGAACAGCCAAGTGAAGAGATATGGAGGGGAACATCCCAAAGGAGCATCTATTCTCATGGAGTTTGGGGCCGGGAACAGTGGCACATGGAAACATTCTGGTTCCCTAACTTAGAAGCTCTCTGAACTCCCTCCTTTTGGGTTTTTATGGAGGCTTCATTATATAGGCATGATTGAACTCAATCTCCAGCTCCTCTCCCCTCCCCAGAAGTGGGACGGTAGTGAAGGAGAGGAAAAGGGGGACTGAAAGTTTCAACCTCTAATCACATGGTTAGCTCCACTGGCTACCAGATCTCATCCTTAGGTGCTTTCCAAAAGTCACTTCCTTAACACAACAAAAGACACCTTTATCACTCTCATCACGTAGGAAATTTCAAGGGTTTTAGGAGCTCTGTGCCAGGAACGAGGTATAAGACCAAATATATATTTCTTATTATAACACAATATCACAGAAGGCAGAATGAACTATTTGTTGCTAGATTAGAGTCAGAGAAATCAATATGAATTCATATTTAGCTTAATACATACACATATATAAATAATATAGATTTGTATATATACCTGCGTTAGTATACACAAATATGTTCTCCAGCTCTGTCTGCTGAGAGGGCCTAGAAGCAATCCCAGGAAAAATGAGCAATTCCTATGCCCAGCATTTGGTTTCTAATATCATTCAACAATGAAAGAAGTGTGAAATATGAAATAAAGTGGAGTCACTAATGTCAAGGGGTTTTAAAATGGAGCCAGAAGGCCATTAGAAGGTGGACCTTATGCACGTCCTCACCAGGTGGAGCCAGGTGAGGCCAAACCACAGATATTCCAAGGACTCTGCAAGAACACCTGCAACTTGTCACAGTAACGGACTTTTACCTCACTGCAGTGGTAGCCTTAGTACCCAATCATGTTTAGCCAAAACTAGCTTCTGCCTCCAACTCCAGTTAAGAGTCTGTAATGCAAACTTCCTTTCTTCGCCTTTGAAATTTCCTGACTTTTACTGCCTAGCGGGACACTGGGTTGTTACCAGAATCTACGTGCCTCAAATTGCAATTCTTCGATCCCAAATAAATGTTTTTTTGCTTGATTATTGCCTCTTAGGTTTATTTAGGTTGACAGGAACCAGAACTCCTTGGAGAAATGGCTGATTCTAAGGCTGGGCAGGAAATATACAAGATGAGCCTGCAATGTCTTGTAGCACCGGAAAATAAAGGAAGTGCTTCAAAAAACAAAACGATGGGGTATGTCAAAGGGACACAGGAGCTAACTGAAAGAGCTCACAATAGCCAAAGCTGGAACAATTTGAGAAAAACAAACAAAAACAAAAATACATAATATTGAATTATAACCCAAAGTATAAAATAAATATCAGTGAGTCCATCCTGACATAAATAAATAGTTGAATAAATAAATGGGGGAGATTGACCAAATCTCCCACATAGAAGAATTCTAAATAATTTGTGTGGATTACCCCTCCTCGAGTAGTTGAAGCATTAGTCCCCACCCCTTAAGTGTGGGCTGTGCATAGTGACTTCTTTCCAAAGAGCATAGTCTGGGAAGAGGGATAAAATAACTGTACAGTGGAGAAATCTGGCAAACACTACCTTGGCTAGGAATTCAAGGCTAATATCATCAGTGATAAGTTATGTTGATAGCATATACCTCTAATATGATGTTGTAACAGTGGCAGTTAGTGTGGTCTACCTCCCCCAAATTCAAACTCCCAGTCTAACTAGGAAAAAAACATTAGACAGTCACAACTTCAGGGACATTTTATAAAACAACTGACCAGTACTCCTCAAAACTGTCAAGGACATCAAAAGCAAGGAAACTCTGAGAAACTGTCACAGTCTTGAGGAGCATAAGGACACAGAGGAATAAATGTAATATGGTATCCTGGATAGGATTCTGGAACAGAAGGACATTAGGTAAAAACTAAGGAAATTTGACTGGCGTATGGGCTTCAGTTAATAAGGATATACAAATGTACCATAGTAGTATAAGCTGTTAACAAAAGGGGAAACTGGGTGCTCATTATTCGGGAACTCTGAACTATTTTTGCAACTTTTCTGTAAATCTAAAACCATTCTAAAAGAAAACCTCATTTAAAATAAAGTAGGGACTTCCCTGGTGGTCCAGTGGTTAAGAATCTGTCTTGCAAATGCAGGGGATGCCGGTTCGATCCCTGCTTGGGGAATTAAGATCCCACATGCTGCAGGGCAACTAAGCTCGTACGCCGCAACTAGTGAGCATGCGAGCCACAACTAGAGAGCCCACGCACCACAGGTACTGAGCCCACGTGCTCTGGAGCCTGCGCACAGCAATGAAAGATTCCTGAGTGCCACAACTAAGACCTGACGCAGCCCATAAATAAATAAATAAATAAATATTTTAAAAAATAAAATAAAGTATGAGACTATAGAACAAGACAATGGGTGCAGGAAACTTGCATTAGACCTTTTAAATTAAGGAGTAACAGTGAAAAGTGAGATTTATATAACTATACTAGAGTGTTTTAAGGATCCCAATGGCAAAAAAGTGGCTGGACCTCAAGAATTTGGAACAGAACTTTAAAAACTCAATTAGGCCTCTGCCTTGCCCCCCACCACTGCCCTCCACCTCACTCCTTACCTTCTGAAACACCAGAAAAGAAAGAGTATGCATAAACCCAGATTAGGCTTTTCTAAAACCAATCTACTTTTTTGGAGATTAAACACATGAAGTAAATAACTCAACAGCTTGGCTGAATAGTAGAATTGGAGATATGTGGAAGAGTAACTATAAGAATAGAAAAATCATGCTCAGAGTTTCTCCCAAAATTCTGTACAAAAGGATAAAAGTGTAAAACATGAGAGAAAATGACATGTGAAAGGCAGTGCCAGAAATTCTAATGTCTAATAGGAATTCTACAAGGAGAAACCAATAATAAGGAAGAAAAGGGAATTTTAAGAAAGAAAGGAAGACAGAGAAAACATTTTGGAGGTGAAAAAAGACAAATTTTCAAGTAAAAATCATAAAAGCTAAAATTTAAGTGCTCTTTCTTTTCTTTTCTTTTCTTTTTTTGCAGTACGCGGGCCTCTCATTGCTGTGGCCTCTCCCGTTGCGGAGCACAGCCTCCGGACGCGCAGGCCCAATGGCCATGGCTCACGGGCCTAGCCGCTCCATGGCATGTGGGATCTTCCCGGACCAGGGCACGAACCCGTGTCCCTTGCCTCGGCAGGCGGATTCTCAACCACTGCACCACCAGGGAAGCCCTAAAGTGCTCTTTCTTTTACCAGGCCTAGTTTTAAGAATGTTACATGCATTAATTATTTTTCATAACAATCCCATCACGTGGGTACTATTTCGATCCTCATGTAACAGACACAGAAACACAGAGAGGTGAAGCGACCTGTTCAACATCACAGAGCAATTAATGGAGAAGGCAGAATGCAAACCTGCTTTCTTTGTTAATGAAACTTTTTATTTTGACATAATATCAAATGTACAGAAAAGTTGCAAGAATAGCACAAAGAATTCCTGTATACCCTTCACACAGATTCTGTAAATGCTGACATTTACTGCATTTACTTTACGATCCTATTTTTTTCTGAACACTTGGAATTTCATTCAGAAAAGTCAGTTACCCACGTAAGGCTCCTTTATCCCTAAATGCTTCAGTGTATACATCCTAAAAGCAAAGACATTCTCTCCCATAATCTCCATAATTACAATGATCAAAATTATGAAATTTACATGGATATAATACTTTTATTTTAATATTTACCTTATTCAAATTCACAATTGTTCCAATAAAGCCTTTACAGAAAAAAAAAAATTTCTGTTCCAGGGTCATATATTACACTTGTCATGTCTCTTTAGTCTCCTTTAACCTGAAACAATTCCTCAAGCTTTGTCCTTCTTGACTTTGACATTTTTGAAGAGCAAAGGCCAGTTATTTTGTAGAGCATTGCTCAATTTGCATTTTCTGTGATTTCCTTATGATTAAATTCTGGTTATGCATTTTGGCAGGAATATCACAGAAGTCGCTCTGTTCTGGATGTACAGGATGTCATTTTGTGCCACACTGGTTATGTTAACTTTGATAACTGGTCAAGATTCTGTCTGCCAGGTTTCTTCACTGTAATGTTACTACTTTTCCCTTTGTAATTAATATTTGTGGAGAGAGACTTTACAATGGCATCAAATTCTGTTTCTCATCAAATTTTCACCCATTGGTTTTGGCATACATTGATGATTCTTACCAGAATCAATGATTACTGTGATGGTTGACTGATGGTGATTTTCTAATTTCGCCACTCCTACATTTGTAAGTTGGCATTCTAATATAAAGCATGTTTCATGGATTCTTCTTTTAGTCACTGTGTTAGTCAATGGTTTTACTCAATCTGCTACTATTATGACCTGTTTTGATGCTCAGATTGTCCAGATTTGGCCAGTGAGAACTCCTTGAGATACTGTGACTTTTTGACATATTTCAACCATTTTTTGAGCGCTTCCCTACTTTCTACCACCTCAGAATGTTCCAATCTCACCTTGTGTTTTCTCTGCTCAGTGTCTTATGCTATTTCTCCAAGGAGCCCTTGTTCCTGGGATCTGGGTGCTGGATATTCTCATTGCTATGGCGGTGTAATTGCTTCTATGTCCTCTCTGCTAGGGGGACATACATACACACACCTTTATATGAATTTCTAATTTTTTTTTTTTAAAGCATGACTTTGTAGTGATACCTCCAATTGCAATCCAACACCACAGGGTTCATCCTAGCCTCCTGCTCTCCCTATTGCAACACCCTTCTCCAGCAACAACAAACTTGGCTCCCATTATATTTACTTACTCCCAAGTACAGTTACTTTTTTGCTTGATTCTAGAATACATGAAATAGTTCCAGAATTACTAATCTATATCACTGTGTAAATCAATCCTACTAACAAGAGTTAATTACTTGTTTACGGGTTTTTTTTTTTCTTCTTCTGTTTTTATCCTGAGGGAATATAGTCAAATTGTCTTCAAAAGTTGCTTGCCGGGCTTCCCTGGTGGCGCAGTGGTTGACAGTCCGCCTGCCGATGCAGGGGACACAGGTTCGTGCCCCGGTCCGGGAAGATCCCACATGCCGCGGAGCGGCTAGGCCCGTGAGCCATGGCCGCTGAGCCTGCACGTCCGGAGGCTGTGCTCCACGACAGGAGAGGCCACAACAGAGGCCCACGTACCGAAAAAAAAAAAAAAATTGCTTGCCTAAGTCTTTTTTCCCCCTTTAGTGTGAAGGAAACTTTATTTTTTTTTTTTTTGCTTATATTTCAACTTAGGTTCTCTTCTCTGTTATTCACTTAAAAAAAAATTGAACTATAGTTAATTTACAATATTGTGTTAGTTTCAAGTGTACAGCAAAGGGATTCAGTTATACATATATATTCTTTTTCAGATTATTTTTCGTTAGAGGTTATTATAAGATATTGAGTATAGGGCCTTCCCTGGTGGTGCAGTGGTTAAGAATCCGCCTGCCAATGCAGGGGACACTGGTTTGATCCCTGGTCTGGGAAGATCCCACATGCCGTGAAGTAACTAAGCCCACAAGCCACAACTACTGAGCCTGCATGCCACAACTACTGAAGCCCACGTGCCTAGAGCCTGTAATCCGCAGCAAGAGAAGCCACCAAAATGAGAAGCCCGCACACCACAACTAAGAGTAGACCCCGCTCGCTGCAACTAGAGAAAGCCTGCGCGCAGCAATGAAGACCCAACGCAGTCAAAAATAAATGAATAAAATAAATTTATTTTTAAAAAAGATATTGAGTATAGTTCCCTGTGCTATACAGTAAATCCTTGTTGTTTATGTGTTTTATATATAGCTGTATGTTAATTCATACTCTTAATTTATCCCTCCCCACTTTCCCCTTTGGTTGTTATTGACTTTTAAAAATATTTATTTATTTATTGGCTGTGTCAGGTCTTAGTTGCAGCACGCTGGATCTTTTGCTTCAGTGCGTGGGCTGTTTGTTGTGGTGCGCGGTCTTCTCTCTAGTTGTGGCATGCGGGTTCAGCTGCCCCGCAGCATGTGGGATCTTAGTTCCCCAACCAGGGATCGAACCAGTGTTCTCTGCATTGCGAGACGGATTCTTAACCACTGGACCACCAGGGAAGTCCCTGTTACTGACTTTAAAAATTTGTAAAACATTAATATGGTCCCTAAAGTAAAAAAACACAAAAAACAAAAAAATAGAATGTGTCACGTCCCTGTCCCTTTATGTACTAAAATCCCCTATGTATTTGGGTCTACTTATGGAATTCTGTTCTATTCCACTGGTCTGTTCATGCATGAGTACCACATCGTTTCGATTATAGGGACTTTTTAGTATTTTTAATTATCTGGTTGGACTAGTACCACTTTGCAGCTTTTCTTTTTCAGTGTTAGCCTGGCTATACTTACATAAAACCTGTATTGCTACCACTATAGATACTGTATACACTTCAGGTGAAAAGATTAACTGAATTGTCCCCCTCCAGTAATTCTCCTTCCCAGTATCTTTCTCTTCATGACCCTTATCAATATGTGAAGTTTTCTTAGTTACGTACTCACTGGTTGTCTGCTTTCCAGATTTTCCTGGAGATTGGGGATCTTGTCTTTAATATCCACTAGCATATTGAAATAGCCAGAGCACACCATGGCACCCTCCAGGTATGCATTATGCACAAGCATTTGCATGCATTTTTTTTATTAGCTATTCTGGTGGGTGTACAGCCATATCACATTGTGGTTTTAATTTTTCCATTTTCTTGATAATTAACGAACATGAGCACGGTCTGATATCTTTATTGGCCATTTGGATATCCATTTTTTGGAAGTGTTTATTTTATTTTTGGCCATGCTGCACGGCCTGCAATGGAAGCACGGAGTCTTAACCACTGGACCGCCAGGGAAGTACCCCCATTTCTTATTTGGTTGTCTGTCACTTATTGATTTGTAGTGGTTCTTTATATATTCTTGGTCAAATTTATGTATTGTGAATATAGTCTCCCAGTCTGTGGCTTGCCTTTTCACTTTAATGGTGTCTTTTGATGAAAGTAGATTTTTTAATTTAATATAGTAAAATTTACCTTTTTTTCTCTATATGGTTAGTGCTTTTTGTGTTCTGTTTAAGAAATCTTTGCTATCCCAAGGCTAGAAAGATATTCTATGTTTTCTTCTAAAGTCCTTATCTTCTACAATTACATCATTAACACATCTGGAATTGGTTTGTGTGAAGTGTAAGATAAGAGCCAAGGTTAATTTTTTATCGATATGGATATGCAGTTGATCCAGTGATACTTATTGAAAAGAACATCACTTCCTCTGCAACCATACTGCAGAGGAACCTTTGTCATAAATCAGATGACCACATGTATGTAGGTCTGTTTCAGGGCTCTTTATTTTATTCTGTTGGTCTACTTGTTCGTTTTGCATCAGTATCATGTTGCCTTAATGACCAAAGTACACCTTATCACATTAACAAATTCAAGAAGGAAAATATATCAGTGTGCCAAAAAGGCATCTGACAATATTCAGCAGGCTTTTTTTTTTTTTTTTTCGGTATGCGGGCCTCTCACTGTTGTGGCCTCTCCCGTTGCAGAGCGCAGGCTCCGGACACGCAGGCTCAGCGTCCATGGCTCACGGGCCCAGCCGCTCTGCGGCATGTGGGATCTTCCTGGACCGGGGCACGAACCCGCGTCCCCTGCCTTGGCAGGTGGACTCTCAACCACTGTGCCACCAGGCAAGCCCCAGCAGGCATTTTTAATTTAAAAAAAAAAAAGTTAAATAGAGACTGAAGGAAACAAGTGAACCACACAAGGTCTGTTTACCTCAAACACAGAGCAAACATTACACTAAGTGATTTCCATTATGTTGGGAAAAACAACTAGATGCCCTATATCACCACTAATCCTAAGTCTTGTTCTGGAAATTATTTCTGTTAGAGTAAGAATAATAAAATAATCACTATATTCAGGAAAAAATCATATCTATTTGTAGTTGACATAACTGATTGCCTAAAAAATCAAGAGTTTAGTAAAAAATGAATTTTAAAGGTTATTGGGTAATAATGAAAGCAATGATTGTATCCATATTTAAAATTTTAATATGACAATATCACAATAAAAACAAATAAGCCACAGTCTGGGAGAAGGTGAGTCCATCATAATACTAGGTAAAGGATTACTATCTAGAATGTTATTTTTAAAAATCCCACTATTTTTATTTATTTATTTTATTTTATTTATTTATTTTTCTTAAGTCGGAAAAAGGAATCTTTTTATTTAACCCATACCTAGGTTAGGGGTGGGGGAGGGCAGCAGGAGGGGTCAGGGCCGAGGGGCGGCCCAGAATCCCACTATTTTTATATGAATGCTTTTTAAAAAAGGAACATGGGCAATACATATGAATTGGCAAGCTATAGTATTTAGCAATAAACATGTGAAAAGATGCTCAAGTCATTATTTACCAGGAAAATATTAAAGCACATACCAGAAGTGGGGATATAAGGAAATAGTATTTCACTGGTTGAAGGGGTTGTAAATTGGTACCATAAGGATGTTCTCCTCTTCTACAGCAATATCTAACGAGGTTGAACATGAACATAACCTCTGACTTACCAATCTCACCTTTTGATAAATACCTCAGAGAAACCCTTGTTATGTATAGCAAGAAACTCAGATATTCAACAAGATATTTTTCAGTGAGAAATTATATATAACCTAAATATTGACCAATAAAAGGCCTCAATACATATGGTGTATTTATATAAAGAAAAGGACTAGGGGTTGTCTATTCTACTGAAAAGAACCATGTTAAATCCAAAAATAAGCAAGCAGCTGGTTGGACAGCATGCTGAGTTGCTTGCCTTGCTAGATAACCATACACCTGCCACAATGCTGACATTTCCATCCTTGAAGCCTCTCCTTTTGGTTAGGGCAACATCTGCCAAAGTGGAATTACACCTACAATAGGTATTGGGAATGGGAGCTCTATAGCAAAGTATGAGATACATTGAGTTAGATAAAATGAAACATTTTTGATAGTCTTTTGATAGGCACTTAATGTGATTTTTTTCTTCCAAGAAATATAGAATATAGAGCTTGCATGCTTGTTTGACCACAAAATCATTTTCTTCAAGAACCATTAAGTACTGGTGTTTTGTGGAACATACTTTAAGAAATTTTGAGTTAATGTACTGTCCCCAAAAGACTTCAGTTAACAAGAAAATGTTACCAGGGTGAAGAAACACATAATAGCACTTAAAATGCTCATTGTGTATGTTACATTTTTGTGTAAACACTGTGTAATGTCCACAAATTAAAAGCAATTTGAAATCATGAGTGGAAGAGATTTATTATTCTAGATGGTGACTGATTATTCAATGACATCTGCCCAATCTGCCCACTCTGAGCAAAATGGACTTAGAGGTACAAGTCAGTGTATGACAGTGACATTCATTTGGTTGAAAATAAAGTGCTGTGGCAATACTTGTTTTTCTTTTGTAGAAGGTAATAACTTTTAAGTATTGAATGCCTATTTTTCAAATAATCTTTCATTCCTTTTATAAAATTGATGAAGCTAAAATAAACGAGAAAAAGAAGAGAAATAAATGAAAGAAATTATTGGGGCAGGATCACATCATTTTTCCCAACACTGTTACACCGCTCAAGTTAGAAAACCTAAATGTCTAACTAAATCACAAAAGGTAAGGCCCTGGGTATTCCTGGTAAATCATTATATGTTTTATAACTGTTTTATTAGACTACTGAGTTCAACTTACTGAACTTTACTTGGAATGTCTGCATGTATCTTAAATGATACTGGTCTAGATTTTGCTGTTGAGGGATTACCCTCATCTAAAATTTTATTATTGGGATATCTGCCTTATAGAATGATCCTGCAAAATTTTGTTAGAAGTTATCTATTCTTTAAAATTTTATTGCCTGAAAAACTATCGATTCTAGTTTTTAAAAAAACAAGAACATAACTCCATTTAAATTTCCTTTGTTTACAGATCTCATACATTATAAAACTATAAATTATAAAATCTATAAATTATAAATTGTTTCAAATATAAAATAAAATATAAAATCTATAGATTGTTCAGGCTTTCTATAGTCTCTTGAGTCAACTTTGATCATTTTGGTTTCTCTAGATAGCTCATTCTCTATATTTTTATACATACTGAAATATATGTATATAGTAACACATAAATTTTAAAACTTTTAAATCTCTTTGATATATGTACCTATTTCACCATTCCCATACATAAAGCTGTAATTGAATCAACTTTTGTCCTTCAATAATAACTGCTGATTCTATATTAATGGTCTTTTCAAAGAGAATATTCTTGGATAAAATCTACTACTTTATTAACTATTCTTTTACTTTTTTAAAAAAAATTTATTTTTAAATTTATTTTTGGCTGCATTGGGTCTTTGTTGCTGCATGTGGGCTTTCTCTAGTTGCAGTGAGCAGGGGCCACTCTTCGTTGCAGTGTGTGGGCTTCTCATTGTAGTGGCTTCTCTTGTTGCGGAGCACAGGCTCTATGTATGTAGGCTTCAGTAGTTGCGGCACACGGGCTCAGTAGTTGTGGCTTGCAGGCTCTAGAGTGCAGGCTCAGTAGTTGTGGCTAAGTAGTTGGGCTTAGTTGCTCCGCAGCATGTGGGATCTTCCCAGACCAGGGCTCGAAGCCATGTCCCCTGCACTGGCAGGTGGATTCTTAACCACTGCACCACCAGGGAAGTCCCTCTTCTACTTTTTTAAAATTGTACTTTTATTGTATGAATTACTTCCTGCTATTTACCTTAATTAAAAAAAAAATGGGGCTTCGCTGGTGGCGCAGAGGTTAAGAATCCGCCTGGCAATGCAGGGAACAGGGGTTTGAGCCCTGGTCCGGGAAGATCCCACATGTCAGGGAGCAACGAAGCCCATGCGCCACAACTACTGAGCCTGCACTCTAGAGCCATCGAGCCACAACTACTGAAGCCCACACGCCCAGAGCCCATGCTCCACAACAAGAGAAGCCACCACAATGAGAGACCCGCACACCACAACAAAGAGTGGGCCCCACTCGCCGCTAGAAAAAGCCCGCGCGCAGCAACAAGACCCAACGCAGCCAAAAATAAATTAAATAAATAAATAAATGTTTTCTGGGAATTCCCTGGCAGTCCAGTAGTTAGGACTTCATGCTTTCACTGCTGAGAGCCCTTGTAAAAAACATGTTTTCTGGCTTATGTTAATGCTTTTTTTCCCCAACACTTTTGCCAACTGCCTGCTATGTGACAGGCACGGTATGTGTGGTAACAGAGTCGTGAACTAACTGCTCAATCCAGGTTTTCTAAATGCATTAAGGTTGTTAATTTCCTACAACGTAGAGCTTTGGTGGCTTCCCACAAATTTTTTTTTAAATTTATTTATTTAATTATTTTGGGCTGCATTGGGTCTTTGTTGCTATGCACGGGCTTTCTCTAGTTGCGGTGAGCGGGGGCTTCTCATTGCGGTGGCTTCTCGTTGCAGAGCACAGGGTCTAGGCGCCCAGGCTTCAGGAGTTGTGGCTCATGGGCTCTGGAGCGCAGGATCAGTAGTTGTGGCGCATGGGCTGAGTTGCTCCGCGGCATGTGGGATCTTCCTGGACCAGGGCTTGAACCCGAGTTCCCTGCATTGGCAGGTGGATTCTTAACCACTGCGCCACCAGGGAAGCCCTTCCCACAAATTTTTATCTGTAGGGATCAAATTATCATTTATCACTAAGTAGTCTAAAATTTCAGATTTTCCACTTAAACAAAAACTTTATTATGGAAGTTTTCAAATATATGCAAAGTAGTAAGAATAGCACAGTGAACCCTATGTACCCATTACCCAGCTTCAACGATATACAGCATTTTTCTGATCTTGTTTCATCTATCCTTCCCATTTTTTCTTTAGTATTATAAAGCAAATCATACATATAATTTCATCCTTGAATACTTCAGTATGACTCTCTAATGCATAAGGATTTATACACACATACACACACACACTCCCATGCCATCATCATGCCTAACAAATGAATAATAATTATTTAATATAATGTAATACCCACTCCAGCTTTACTTTTTCACAATAATGTAAAAAGTTGTCTTTTTTTTATTTGTCCAAATCAGGATTGTATTGCCTGTATTTTCTTATTTTCTGTATTCTTGATAATCTGGCATTTGGGGACTTGATCTTGGAGAGACTACCACTTCTAGGGCTAGCAAATTCCTTGACAAACGACCCTCCTGGCAAGCATGCCGTTGATATACAAACCAACCAATCCAAAGTCCACACCACTTTATCAAACATCTCCTTTATCAAACTCTCATACACCAAGCCATTATTTCTCCTGCCCTAAATCACCCCAGGGCCAGGTACTGGACAACTGAGGACCACCACTGGAGCTCAGAGCCCACAAAATTATTCAATCTACCCAGTCTTAAACTTGCTCAGTGTACCTACCTGGCATCACGTCACCCATTCCTTCCTGGGAAAACTCCAGTAAAGGTTCTGAGTCATGCTCTGCCCTCTTCCGCCTTCTGCCTCCTAACAGGACTAGGTGCTCCTTCCATGTTCTCCTACGTATACTCGGTTCCTCCTGTTTGCAGAAATCTCCGCGTATAAGCGTCTTCCTTCATGATAATCATTTCCATGTCTTCGTGACTTATCAAACCTGATTAAAGCAAATCCTGGGTACATTTTAACACAAGCATCTCAATACATTCCATACACTGTATTTAATTAATATGCCTCAAGTCTCTTTTAATTTGTAAAATTCTGTTTTTATTAACTTAACATATATTGGTTAAGAAACTAGGCCTTAAAAAAAAAAAAAGAAACTAAGCCTTTTATTTTGTGGAATTTCCCACATTCTGGATTTGGCTGTTTGCTTCTTTGTGTTATGAATTTGTTCATTTATTTCCCAAGTTTCCTGTAAACTGGTATGTTTAGAGACTAAATTACACTTCTTCTTTTTTTTTTTGTGGTACGCGGGCCTCTCACTGTTGTGGCCTCTCCCGTTGTGGAGCACAGGCTCCGGACGCGCAGGCTCAGCAGCCATGGCTCACGGGCCCAGCGGCTCCACGGCATGTGGGATCCTCCCGGACCGGGGCACGAACCCATGCCCCCTGCATTGGCAGGCGGACTCTCAACCACTGCGCCACCAGGGAAGCCCTAAATTACACTTCTGAATCAATATTTTGGACAAAAATACTCCACAGGTAGTATACATCCATTGCATTACATCAAGAAGCACACAGCCTTGCTGATTTAATTTAGAGATGTTACTATAGGTTAGCGGGTTGTCATTCTGCTCTGTCCTTTAAAACCTTCGAATAATCTCTCACCTAATGGTTTTCACATCCACTGATACCATCAAGATCCATTATTTCATTAAAAAAGTGTCACTTTTTGGATTCTATCATTCCTTTGACCTTTATTAGCTAGAATTCTCTAATAATAAAGAACTTTCTTTCACCAACTTTTGGCTGTCTTGAAATATAGTTCATAGAGGAAAGGCAGGATAAATGCTCCATTTTCCCCCTTTATTTATTAATAGATGCCCTAATGTGCTCTGTAGCTGACCAATGCATCTTGTTAGGAAAAAAAGAAGCTATCACAGGCTACAGTAATCATGATAAAAGGACACAGGATCCAAATTGAGGGGATTCCCACTGGCCAAATATAGGACAATTCGAGCATTTTTTAAAAAGGCTACAATGGATTTTTAAAAATTGATTCTGGACTTATAATATAGGTAATTTTTAATTTCCAAATAGTTTCTTTTTATCTTATTCTTTGTTAATTTTATTTACTTAACTGAAGTATAGTTGATTTACAATATTGTGTTAGTTTTAGGTGTACAGCACAGTGATTTGGTTACATATACACATGTATATGTATATACAAACATACAGTGTATATATATATATATATATATATAGATATATATATATACATTCATACATACAGTGAATATATATACATATATTCTTTAAAAAACTTATTTTCCATTATAGGTTATTACAAGATATTGAATATAGTGCCCAATGCTATACAGTAAATCCTTATTGTTTATCTATGTTATATATGGTAGTATGTTATCTGTTAATACCATACTCCTAATTTAAATTATCCCCCCCACTTCCCCTTTCATAACCATGTTTGTTTTCTATGTCTGTGAGTCTGTTTCTGTTTTGTATATAAGTTCATTGGTACTATTTTTAGTTTCCACATACAAGTGATACAATATTTGTCTTACTCTGTCTGACTTACTTCACTTAATATGACAATCTCTAGGTCCATCCATCCTCTCTTAATTTTAAATCAAATTTATATAGAGGCCAGAGAGTATAGATTGTAGAATATTTTTTTTTATGAAAAAATTGAAAAAGGATTTCTCACTTTCACTATTTTAATAAGAGTAAGTTATCTGACATTCAATAATGGACGAGTGTTGGTGGAAGGCATTTCTATATTCACTGTGCCCATAGTCATTCATATGGATTTTCAAGAGAGCAATATTAATGATGATAATAGTAAAACAATAGTTAGGAGTTTAAAACAACAACCATTTAATTGTATCTCATGATTTTGTGGGTCAAGAATTTGGGCAGGGGCTCAGTTGGTGGATTTTTCTGTTCTACATGGCATCAACTGAGGTTATTCACTGGCATTGAGTTGATGGCTGGTTTGGAGGATCCAAAACTATTTCACTCAGATGTCTGGTGTTTTCATGGGCAATCTGGAAGACTGGGCACAGCAGAGTGCCTCTCCTTCTCTATGTAGTCTCAGGGCCTTTCCATGTGGTCTCTTCAGCAGAGTAGCCAGACTTTTTAACATAACAGTTCAGGTCTGAACTTGAGAGAGTATTCCAAGAGATGAGGCAAAATCTACCAGTAAAGTCTGGGTCCAGAAACTAGCACAGCAGTACTTCTGCTATTCTACTGACCAAAGTAGTCACAGTCTGCCCAGATTCAAAGGGAAAGGATGTGGATTCCACATCTTGATGGGTGGAGTACCAAAGAATCTGCAGTAATCTTTATTCTGCCACAGTATTATAATTTTATAAATCAAGAACTTATAGCATCAAGCAGTTAAACATTCTGTTCAATATAACACAGGTAGGAAAGTGATGGGCTAGAAATGATGATAAGTGTCTTTCCCACATTTGTTATATTAATAGGATTAGTTTCTAGAATGAATGTGAAGATTCTCAGGTCTGAGTGATGGTGGAATATATTAAATTAACACATTCTTTATGATATAAACCCCATTATGCCAAGTCAGGTGCATGGAGGAAGCAAAAGGAACTAATTATTACATTCATAGACTAAAAAGTCTTTCTTATATTTTTACATTATGAATTTTCAGATGATGGGTAAGGTGTGAATGTTGTCTAAAGGCCTTCTTACATTCCTTACATTCATAGGGTTTCTCACCAGAATGAATTCTCAGATGCTGAATAAGAGATGAATTAAGCCTAAAGGCCTTCCTACATTCCTTACATTCAAAGGGTTTTTCACCAGTATGAATGCTCTGATGTAGAGTAAGTTTTTGGCGCAATCTAAAGGCCTTCCCGCATTCCTTACATTTATACGGTTTCTCACCAATATGAATACTCTGATGTTGTGTAAGTTGTGAGAGTAGTCTAAAGGCCTTACCACATTCCTTACAGTCGTAGGGTTTAACACCAATATGAATACTCTGGTGTGAAATAAGTTGTGAGTAACGACTAAAGGCCTTCCAGCATTCCTTACATTCATAAGGTTTCTCACCAGTATGAATTCTGTGATGTAGAATAAGATGATAACCACGACTAAAAGTCTTTCCACATTCCTTACATTCATAGGGTTTCTCACCAGTATGAATTCTCTGGTGGAGTGTCAGTTGCTGTCGTACTCTAAAGGCCTTCCCACATTCTTTACATTCATAGGGTTTCTCACCCGTATGAAGTTTGTGATGTACCCTAAGGCCAGAGCCACACAAAAAGGCCTTCCCACATTCTTTACATTCATAGAGTTTGTCAGCAATATTAAGCTTCTGATGTCGAGTAAGGTGTGCATACTGTCTAAAGGCCTTCCCACATTCTGTACATACATAGGGTTTCTCACCAGTATGAATCCTCTGATGTAGAGTAAGTTGTCCACGAACTCTGAAGGCTTTCCCACATTCTTTACATTCATAGGGTTTCTCACCAATATGAATTTTTTGATGTACTCTAAGGTCTGGGCCACATATGAAAGATTCTCCACATTCCTTACATTCATAGAGTTTTTCACCAGAATGAAGTCTCTGATGTCGAGTAAGATGTGCCGTCTGTCTAAAGGCCATCCCACACTCCTTACATTCATAAGGTTTCTCACCAGTATGAATTCTGTGATGAAAGGTAAGTTGTTGGCGTACTCTAAAGGCCTTCCCACATTCCTTACATTCATAGGGTTTCTCGACAAAATGAAGTCTCTGATGTGAAGAAAAAGATGAGTATTTTTGGTAAGAGGACACTTTTTGAGATGTAATTTTCACTTGATTGAAATATTCCTCTTGTCCTTCAAATTTTCTTTTGGACTCCCAATCATTTTTTAAAATGAGTCTGTTAAGGCCATGGTTTTTAATTCTCTCCATTACCTTCCACTGGGATAAGTTTATTTCATGAATGTCATTTTCTGAAGATAACTTCTTGGTCTCATAGTTGGTCTCCAAATCTGAAAGAAAACAAGAGAGCAAACATGTAGTTCTCTTTTTCTAAAAGAAGTAAAATTTCTACAGTAGAAGTAAAAGACAACTAAAGTACTACCCAATGAAATTCTAAAAATAGTTACATAATTAAAAAAAGCAAAAGGCAACACCAGGAAAATGAGAGTTCATGAAGGAAAATGAGATTAGTGACTAAGTAAATATTTTAAGTCAGTGGTTCTCAAACTGAAACGTGAATCAGAATCACAAGGGAGCTTGTTACAAATACTATGATTTAGATACCACCTAAACCACTTGGATCAGATTCTACAGTCCTGGGCAGTCCTATATTTAATATCCTCCATACAATGATTTTGATGGAAATGAAAGGTTGGGAATTCATGCTTAAATTCTTTCAACTATTTCTCTTTATTCTTAGAATAAAATCAAACTTGTTAAAAGGTCTCTGCTTACCTATAACGCATCATCTCAAACCACTGTTCTCTTTACTGCTACTTGGAGAGGCCTCTTTTCAGATATTAGAACATGTTCCCACTTACTTCCATTGGACTTTTCAGTCTGCTCTATTTCCCCACAAATCTGTTTGGGCTCTTTGCATGGCTGGCTCCTTCTCACTCTGAGGTCTTAGATTAAGTTACTTACTCTACAGCTGAATCTACTGACAGTACTTAAAGCTATGTGCTTATTATACAGTTGACCCTTGAACAACATGGGTTTGAACTGTGCAGATCCACTATATATGGACTTTTTTCAATAAATATACAAACATATATGTGTAGAACATCGTGTGCAAGACTTGTATTGAAGTGGATAACCTATCCTTACATAGGCATAAGGTGAGTGATATTTAGTATAAAATTAATAATGTGTTAGCTTTCTTACTGTTTTACAACTTTGCTTTCAAAGAATTACATTACTATATAGTGTGCTTCTGTCTCTTGTGACTGGATAAACTGCATATCAGCCTATCATCACAGGTAAGTGGTTTTTTAAAACATGTAACAATGTTTCCAATACTGTTTTATAAATGTGACTGTAATATTGTATGCCATAAAAGTTTTATGCTGATTCACTCATTACTGTATAGGCTAGGCTACTGTGAAGCATTCATATCAATTACACTAGGTTACCGTAAAGCAATCATATTGCTGCTTCTTCATTACCAATGCATAAGTCATTATATCTGTAAATAAATATAAAATTTTTTCACATTATCTTTTCATTTCTGATGTCCAGTGTTAGTAATACATATAATATGTAATGTGTTTATCATATAGGACAATACTGATGTAGGTACTGACAGAAAATTTATCTTATAAACAGACAACATAAACTTATGGTATCAATAAATACAGTACAGTACTGTAAATGTATTTTCTCTTCCCTGTGATTTTCTTAATAACATTTTCTTTTCTCTAGCTAACTTTATTATAAGAATACAGTATATAATATATATAACATATGTGTTAATCGACTATTTATGTTATTGGTAAGGCTTCCAGGTCAACAATAGGCTAATAAGTAGCTAAGTGTTGGGGGAGTCAAAAGTTATATGTGGGGACTTCCCTGGTGGTCCAGTAGTAAAGAATCTGCCTTCCAACGCAGGGGACACAGGTTCAATCCCTGGTCAGGGAACTAAGATCCCACATGCCACGTGGCAACTAAGCCCATGTGCCACAACTACTGAGCTCATGCACCTCAAAAAGAGAGCCTGCATGCCACAAACTACAGAGCCCACGTGTTCTGGAGCCCACGTGCCACAACTAGAGAGAGAAAACCCCCATGCCACAGCTAGAGAGAAGCCCGCATGCCACAAAGACGACCCAACAAAGCCAAAAAAATAGAAATAAAATAAATAAATAAATATATTTTTTTAAAGTTATATGTGGATTTTTGCGTACGCTGGGGGGGCAACACCTTAAACCCTGTGTTGTTCAAGGGTTAACTGTATATCTGCATAGTTATTATACATATATTACATACAACATAGAGCTATGTTGAAATTATCTATTTATTAATTTTTCCAATTGTTATTCTGCTTATTTTCTTACCCCTAAACCTCATTAAGGGCAGAAACAATCCCTGCTTTATTCTCCATTCAATAATAAATCCAGAGCACAAAATAGATTTCACTCATTTAATTCCTATACTTATATATTTATTCTGAATATATTTCTCGGCCTCTAACCTCTCACATCTTACTACAATGATTAAATATCTCCTTTATTCATTCAAGCTAGCCCAGCTGACTATATAAATGAAAAATGGTGGTTGTATTTTCCCGTACATCCTTCCGTTGTTTATACCCTTATTTATGCAGTATTCTCTACATTGCCATTCCCTTCTTCACATAGCTATGGGTTGCTCTTTGTTTGTCTCCACATCACAACAAAGACACTGAGAAACTCTTACGTACTTCAGCTCCCTTTAAGCTTATTCTACTACTCATCCATTTTGCAAATGCTCAGTGAGTTTTGTTCCTTCATCCCCTTATTCTGGTCTCCTCCCTTCCATCCCCTCAGAGGCAAGATTATTCCTTATTTTGTAGAAATGTGACTTTCAGAAGGAAAATATGTTTATACCTTATTGAAGTTTATGAAATCCTTAGCAAAAAAAAAAAAAAAGACGTAATTTGTAAGTAACTCACTAATAGGGTCAAAGGGTTTTGCAATAACTTGAGTGTGAAGAACTTGCTAACAAAGGTCATGATAGATGTAAACCAGAGGATGGTAAGCCAGGAGGAGAAATAGCCAGAGGGGAATTTAAGTGCTGAATGAGCTGTGTATGAGAGAGAAAAATGATGATGTTTTCAAGTATTATAATATAGCCTGTATAAGAAAACTGAAATCATATAGGTTCTACTAAAACTGGGAATTAATAATAACAACAAAAAAGTAAATCCACTTGGAATTTTAGAAGTCTATCTTAAATAACTCTTAGATCAATAGAGAAATAAGATCCCAAATGGTATTTGTTTAAAAAAAACAATAGTAACAATAAAAAAAAACTACATTAAATTACCTGTAAAACTATAACCACAGTGCGTAGAAGAAAATTCAAAAACTTAAATACATGGGACTTCCCTGGTGGCGCAGTTGTTAAGAATCCACGTGCCAATGCAGGGGACACGGGATCGATCCCTGGTCCGGGAAGATCCCACATGCCGCAGAGCAACTATGCCCATGCGCCACAACTACTGAGCCTGCACTCTGGAGCCTGAGAGCCACAACTACTGAAGCCTGCGTGCCTAGAACCCGTGCTCTGCAACAAGAGAAGCCACTGCAATGAGAAGCCTGTGCACCGCAATGAAGAGTAGCCCCCTCTCACCACAACTAGAGAAAGCCTGTGCACAGCAATGAAGACCCAATGCAGCCAAAAATAAATAAATAAATAAATTTATTTTTTAAAAAATCTTAATACATACAGCAAAAAAAAGAAAGAAAAAATTAACTAAAAATCCCACTCAAAAATATTAGAAAAGCAAGCTGAAGCAAAGCAGAAAAAAGAAATTAACTATATAAAAGCAGAATTAGAATAGTTAGAAAACAGAAAAAAAGAACTAACACACAAAGTAAAACCAGATTCTTTTTTTAAAAATGAATCAGCAAAACAGATAACCATTAGTTAATATAATAAAAATAGTAATAAATAAATAAATAAATAAATAAAAATAGCAAGAACGCACAGACGTAGAAATTTAAAAATGGCAAAGTGAAAATAAGCATGATTAAATACAGAACATAGTTGGAAGAAAGATTACTTTGCCAATAAATTTTAAAACACAGCTAAAATGAATAATTTTCTAAGAAAATATAATTTACCAAAACTGACCACAAAAGAGATACAATGTTTCAACAGATTAATTTCCATAAGGCAAACAGAGATTGTAGTCAGACTTACCATCTCCTTCTTCAAGGAAAAAGTTTAAAAAGGTTATTAAAGCTTTAAAGAACAGGCCATACAAATTCTGTTTAGACTGAGAACTAGGAAAAAGGAGGACTTCCAAACTATTTTCATGATGTAATAATATCATACTAAATCCTGCTCATAAAAAGAAAACTACACACCAGTTTTCTGAAAACTGATGTAAAAATTCTAAGCATCTAATAAAACAGTGTGTCAAAAGACCCAGTGTTGTTTATTCAAAGAATGTTAAAGAGGTTCAGTATGGGGAAATTTATTAAGATAATTCAACTCATTTAATACAGCTGAGGAAAGGGAAAAATAAAAATCACATGATCGGGGACTTCCCTGGTGGTCCAGTGGCTAAGACTCTGTGCTTCTTATGCAGGGGGCCCAGGTTCTATCCCTGGTCAAGGAACTAGATCCCACATGCCGCAGCTAAAGATCCTGCACGTGTCAATGAAGATCCTGCATGCCACAACTAGGACCTGGCACAGCCAAATAAATATATTTTTAAAAATATTTATTTGGCTGTTCTGGGTCTTAGTTGTGGCTCACTGGCTCCTTACTTGAGGCATGTGAACTCTTAGTTGTGGCATGCATGCGGGATCTAGTTCCCAAACCAGGAATCGAACCTGGGACCCCTGCATTGGGAGCTTGGAGTCTTAACCATTGCACCGCCAGGGAAGTCCCAATATATTTTTTTTAATTCACGTGATCAACTCCATAGACGCTGAAAAGGCAACTAAAAAAGGGAAACATACCTGAGTTTTCAAAAAAGCTCAATAAAGGAGGAATAATTACCTCCCTAAAATGATAAAATATATAATACCTTAACAAAAAGACAGCTTTGGAGTTATTAGTCAAGACACTTAAATATCAGAAAAAAGTGAGCGGTAGTCTTAAGAATTTAAAAGAAGAGATAAAACTGTATTTTCAGATGATAATTCATAATTGGAAAACTTAAGAGGTTTAAATAATATAAATAACAGAATTTAATAAGGTAGGAGGATATAAAAAACAAAAACTAATAGCCTTTATACATACATTTAATAATAAAATATGGAGAAAAAAAGATTCCAGTCACAACAGTTTCAAGAGTAAACTTAAAATATATATATAACCTTTATGAAGAAAACACTGAAACACTCATGAAGCATCTGGCATTAGATTTTCTAAAGATATCACACACGAAATCACAAGAGGGAGATTACTCTGCACAAGGGGACAGCGGTCTATCAAGGGTGTTCATGCTGATAAGCTGAGCAGGTATGGAGACAATGGCAAACAACAGGGCAAATTCTGTATTCAAAGTAGCCAGGTATATCGAATCCTGCAGATTATCACCCCTGGGCCAGATAGCAACTTCTGCTGTCTGCCTGCAGAGTAGGCAACAGATATGCGGGCTAGGGCATGAGAGACAGGCCAGTGGCCTGTCACGTCCAGGGGATATGGCCCCCTCCACAGGCCCAGTTGACAAAGCACTCCTATCTCACAAGAGTTAACTGTGTTTGTTCCAAACAAGTTTAGGCCAGTCTCACATTTTCCTGAAAGTACCCAATTTAATTAAACAATATGTAAACTTATAAGTAACTATGAGAAGAGATTGGTTCTATGAAAGTGAAATTGAATACTTTGGAAAAACTGGTTGTAAATACATTGTTAAAAATCATGGCTAACAGGGATATCCCTGGCGGTCCACTGGTTAAGACTCCGTGCTCACAATGCAGGGAGTACAGATTTAATTCCTGGCCGGGGAAATAAGATCCTGCATGCCACATAGCACAGCCAGAAAAACAAAAAACAAAACGTGGCTAACAAAAACTAAGTGTGGGAGGGACAACAGTAAAAGATGGGGAAAACATAATAATCAAGAAGTGTTCTGTACTTGTTGCAAATTTTGTTCTTGTTCTACTTAAAAATTTTTTAACTAGAAATAGTAATAGACTATAAATTGTATGTGTGGTTTAGATGAAAAATTAAATAAGAGACACAATGGAAAGAAAGCCTTAGACATGTTGAAAGTATTGACAAAGAGCTATATTTTAATGTTGAGAGTAAAAATATTACTTTTATGGTATGTACATAAAATATCTAACCCTTTTTTATGAATAAACAAACCAAATACCAGTCCCAATTCTGTTGGACCAAAGGATTTCTATTCTATTACACAATGCTGATGAGAATATAGAAAAATATAAGCCCTTTCTTTGATCAGTTAAAAATATATAAATATAAAAAATCACAAATGTGATTCCCCCGTTTCAGAGAACCAGCTTTAATTAAATGGAAAATGTCAAATAAATTACCTGAACTTAGTATTTAGTCTGTTTAGGCATTTTATTATTAACCACCTTGCTTTGTTGATACAAGACTAGGATATAGAAGATTTGGTTCCAAGGTAATCCTATTTGCATTTCAACACTGTGGACAGAGTACAAAGATCTGAAAATAATAAAACCTAACATCCGAGGAACTGTACTTCTGAAGTATCAATTTTAGTCACATCCTGAATAAGGCCATAGTGAATGCTACCATTGAATAATCCTCATTCTATTCATGATCATCTTTCTGATTTCACTGAGGAAATAACAATAGAAGAATATGCTGTCCTCTCTCCACTACCCAGACCAACTTACTTGCATTCATAACTACATTGTTTTCCCTTTAATTCTCTCTTGTTCCCTGGATCCTATCCCCTTCCTCCACTCTCACCTCAAGGACACTGCTTCCAAATTTATGCTCTCTCTACTGCATCAATTTCCCCCACTTACAGAATCATTCCCATGGGCACACAAACATGGTCTATAATTGCACACCATAAACTACACTGCTTATAACCCAAATCCCCAGTGTAACTACCAACTCTATTTCCCAGCTTCCCTTCATACATACTTCTTCCAGAGTTGTCTTACACCCATCTCATCACTGCCTTACCTACTCTTTTTTTTTTTTTTGCGGTACGCGGGCCTCTCACTGCTGTGGCCTCTCCCGTTGCGGAGCACAGGCTCCGGATGCGCAGGCTCAGCAGCCATGGCTCACGGGCCCAGCCGCTCTGCGGCATGTGGGATCTTCCCAGACTGGGGCACGAACCCGTGTCCCCTGCATCGGCAGGCGGACTCTCAACCACTGCGCCACCAGGGAAGCCCTACCTACTCTTATTAAGTCACTCCAATCAGGTTTTCAACCTGACTCCACTAAAATCACTCTTGACAAGGTCACCAGCATTCTCCATCTTGCCAGAATCTGGGGTCAATTCTCACCCTCATTCTCTACTCCTTCCATTTTGAAACATTTTCTTTTGTTTTTATCAGTGCCTGCTCCTTCTGCATGTCCTTTGCGGCCCCCTCTTTCTAACGTCTGAATAGGGGAGTATCCCATGAATCAGTCTTTAGGCCTCTTCTCTTTATCTGCTTTCTTCTACCTGCATGTGTTCCTTAGATGAACACATTCAGACCCATGGATTTCAATTTTAACCATAAAGTGAAGACACCCAGATGGACATCAGGCTGTAACCTCTCCCTGAGCTCCATGTGTATATACATATTCAGCTGCCTACTCAGCATCTAAAACTGGAAAAATAAAAGACAATTCAAACTTAAAATACCCAAAACAGAAACTCTCAATGTCTACCTGCCAACCTGCTCTTCCTATCTTCCCTACCTCAGTAAATTGTGCTTCCATTCACCTAGCTTTTCAAGCTAACACCCTTATCTCCTCCTTTGATATGTCTGTCTTACTTACTGCATTTATAAGTCCATCAGCATGTTCTTTTGGGACTCCCTTCATACATAACCTGAGTCTAACAGCTTCTTACTACCTCCTACGGCTGCCAGCTTTATCCAAACCACCATTACTTCCAGTCTGAACTGAAACTGCTTCCACACTGGTCCTTCCTACTTTTGCACTTGACCAGATGGATCATTTTAAAACAGAAAGCAGAAAGCAGAAAGCAGAAAGCAGAC
The DNA here is from genome assembly GCF_011762595.2 of Tursiops truncatus. NCBI lineage: Eukaryota > Metazoa > Chordata > Mammalia > Artiodactyla > Delphinidae > Tursiops > Tursiops truncatus. The sequence continues at coordinate 43,761,896 of NC_047052.1, read as the reverse complement.
TATAGCTTCCAATTTCTCTTAAAGATTATATTATATGGCCCTTGACTTACTCTGATCTCACCTCTTATTACTTTACCTTCCTCTCCCCCATGTTCTAGCCATAATGGCTTTCAAACATGCAAAGCTAACTTCTTCCTTAGGCCTTTTCTATCTGCGCAGAATGCTCTTCCTCTAGAGTCAAATGGCTTGAGCCCTTACTTCACATCTCTCCTCAAATACCGTCTCCTCAAAAAAACCTTCCTTCATTTGTTCACTTTTCTATATGCATTTATACTTCAATAAAACTTAACTAAAAAGAAGAAAGAAACAAAGAAAGAAAAGGAAAGGAAAAAAATAATGACCTTGTTTAAGATGTCTAACTTTGAATCAACAGTTGTTATTTTGGCTAAATATTTCCTGACTAAACTGATATTATCTTATTCACTTTGAGCCACTGTATTTCATTATTTTTGTAGTATTAACAGTTGTAAATATCATTTAATCAGATGATAGAAAATAAGTTAGGATTGGGAAAAACAGCATATTTTTCTTTCCTTTGGTAGAAGGTGAATCAGAAGACATAACCTTATAAACATTATGGGCACTGAAATGGCTCTGGTGTTACAAAAGAACTTTTAGCCTAAAATGAGTCTCCTCTGTCAGACCTGAATATAACACAAAGCAAAATATAAAGTGACAACATATATCTCTATATCAAGAGTTTTAAGGATCTTTCTTTAACAAAAGGTCCAAAGAGAGATGAAAATAGCACAGAGGTAGAAGCTAAACCAAGGGATCATTTTCCATATAGTCTATTACATTCATGTTTCTTCCTGATGTGAAGGTAGATATAAACATACATGGAAAAAGGTAAATAAAAATGATATTCTGTAAACTAAGGATCTATCTTCTAGAGTAATTCACACGAAACTTCAGTTGCTGATAAAACGTATGATATTATTACCACGTCAAGAACACTCATCTCCATAGTCTTCTATTTCCCATTTTTAATTTTATGAGAAAAGTTAGGGAAGAAAGGCTTTCCTGACCATAACTAAAACAGTTTTCCCATCCCATACCATTCTCTATTCCCTTACTGTGCTTACCTTTATTCATAGTACTCCCTTATTACCTAACATTATATTTTCTATTTACTTACTATGTTTCTGTAAATCAGGGTAAATCCTCATAGGGACAGGGATTCTAGTGGTTATATTTACCATTGTATTGATGGTGTCCAGCATAGTGCCCGGCTCAGAGCCCAGTTGGTCGATCGATCTATCTGTCTGTCTGCCTATCTATCTATACATGCAAAAGAAGAAATCAAAATATAGATAGAATAATATTGGGAACAGAGAGCACCTTTCCATACCTTATGCCCCCTTCAAAGGGGAGGAAAATTAGAGAGAACAACAACAATGAAAAAAGGAGAGTGGTAAATAGGATACAGTAGTACTATGAGTAACCCCAGCTAAGTCCTTAATTTGCTCCCAGGGTCTCAGACCTTTTCTCCTTAGGCCATGGTCTTTCAAAGTGAGTTTTCGAAACAACATCAGAAGGGTGTGTCTCTTCCTTAACTAGCAGGGAAGTTTTCTCTGGTGATGGTTTCCCCTACCCTATTGGCCCTCACTTACCTGGATATCGTCTTCTTCCTTTCCTCACTACTTTCCAGGGCTCTTTTCCTTGCTCCAATAAGAAAATCACATCTGGTTTAGAAACAAAGCATCCTGGACAGAAGAAAAGAAATGTAAGGTAACGTGGAAATAAAAAATAAATTCACAATTACTTTGATTCAGTTTTGGTTAAATTTTTAATAAACTATAGGTCAAATGGTAATTGATAAAGACTTTAGAACAAAGAAAAGTGAGGTGATTAAAAAACATCATGTTAATATTACATAAGAAATGGAGATTGCAGAGGGAGGGAAAAGGTCTTATTTTCATTTATATTTACACAAGTACTCCTTTTCTTGAGAGCAATAGTGGTTGACAGACGTCTGGGTTCAAATTTTGCCTTTGCCATAACCCAGTAGTGTGACCTTGGACAAGTTACCACTCTGCTTTATTTTCCTCACCTATAAAATAGGGATAATTATAGTACCTATCATACATGATTGTTGTGCAGGTTATATTAATATATATCCATATCTAAACATTGCCTAGAATATACACTAAGCGCTACATATATTTTATTAGCTATTATTTATTATAATTGCATTTTTTTTTTTTTTTTTGCATTATGCGGGTCTCTCACTGTTGTGGCCTCTCCCATTGCGGAGCACAGGCTCCGGACGCGCAGGCTCCGGACGCGCAGGCTCTGGACGCGCAGGCTCAGCGGCCCAGCCGCTCCACATGTGGGATCCTCCCGGACCGGGACACGAACCCGCGTCCCCTGCATTGGCAGGTGGACTCTCAACCACTGCGCCACCAGGGAAGCCCCTATAATTGCTTTTTTAAACATCTTTATTGGAGTATAATTGTTTTACATTGTTGTGTTAGTTTCTGCTGTATAACAAAGTGAATCAGCTATACGTATACTTATATCCCCATATCCCTTCCCTCTTGTGTCTCCCTCCCACCCTCCCTATCCCACCCCTCTAGGTGGTCACAAAGCACCGAGCTGATCTCCCTATGCTATGCAGCTGCTTCCCACTAGCTATCTAATTTACATTTGGTAGTGTATATATGTCCATGCCACTCTCTCACTTCGTCCCAGATTACCCTTCCCCCTCCCTGTTTCCTCAAGTCCATTCTCTATGTCTGCATCCTTATCCCTGTCCTGCCCCTGGGTTCATGAGAACCTTTTTTTTTTTTTTAGATGCCATATATATGTGTTAGCATACGGTATTTGTTTTTCTCTTTCTGACTTACTCTGTATGACAGACTCTAAGTCCATCCACTTCACTACAAATAACTCAATTTCATTTCATTTTATGGCTGAGTAATATTCCATTGTATATATGTGCCACATCTTCTTTATCCATTCATCTGGCGATGGACACTTAGGTTGCTTCCATGTCCTGGCTATTGCAAATAGTGCTGCAATGAACATTGTGGTGCATGACTCTTTTTGAATTATGGTTTTCTCAGGGTATATGCCCAGTAGTGGGATTGCTGGGTCATATGGTAGTTCTGTTTTTAGTTTTTTAAGGAACCTCCATACTGTTCTCCATAGTGGCTGTATCATATAATTGCTATTTTAATGAGAGGAAAATAAGAAGTTTCCTGAGGCATTTACTGTTTTTTCTTAGGATATTCATACAATGTTACATGCAAAGTTCTTGGATTTTTAACTTTTAATCATAAAAGTAGGTTGGAGTGAATATGTTTGTTTATTAATATAAGACATGAGTTCTCTTGAACTGTAAATAAATCCGGTTGATACCACTTACCACTAAAAAAATTATGTGTTCATTTGAGAGTCAGAGAAAAACCAAGATATAAGGTCTAGCTATTTTCCTTATAGGTATACCAACAAATAACAAAACACCTATAGCAATTCTGAGTTCAGATACAAAGTGAAGCCTGCTTTCTTTGACACTGGTAAGGTTGTAAATCACCCAGATTTCAAACCCAGTCCTTTCATCATTAAGGAAGGCCTGAAGGCCACATAAGGATGGCCAAGATGAATATGCTTAGTGAAGGTGCTCACTTCCAAACAAAAAGAGCTCAAACCATTCCCTTGAGAACAGGGAGCAAAAATTTGGATCGTTTCTTGAAAGATATTCCTGAAATTTCTAGAGAAGAAAGCTAATTTTGCAGAGAACAGAGTCTAAATTTCTAGAGGCAGATAACCTTACCCAATGAGACCAAGTTGCTGTAGTTCTCCAACATTACATCTCTATACAAATCTCTCTGTTCCAAGTCCAGGTAGTCCCACTCCTCCTGAGAGAAATCTATGGACACATCACTGAACATCACTGATCCCTGAAATGACAAACCATACAACTGAAATTAAAGAATATTTGTTTTAAGATGGGAGAATAAAATGGAAGAGATACTGCAGGAAATGGATCATAGAGCAAGCAAACAGGCTTGGGCTGGAAGCCCGTAACACAGTAGTTAGGAAATGAGTGTGCTTGAAGCAGGATGCCTATATGTTCCTGAAGGATCCTGTTGCTACAGATACAGCCTCTTGTATACTCTAGCATATCTTAACTATCCAAACACATCTGGGAAAAAAATAATCAGTATGTATGCATGTATTTATGTATGTATGTATGTATTTATTTATTTATGCTGTGCAAGGTCTTAGTTGTGGCATGCAGGATCTTTAGTTGCAGTATGCAGACTTCTTAGTTGCAGCATGCGGACTCTTAGTTGCGGCATGCATGTGGGACCTAGTTCCCTGACCAGGGCGCAAACCCGGGCCCCTTGCACTGGGAGCGTGGAATCTTACCCATTGGACCACCAGGGAAGTCCCTCAGTTTTCTAATTAAATGAAATACTGTGTATAAGCCTTCTGTCTGTTGTATGTCTCCCTCACAAATTCTCAAAAAATGTGTTCTTCCACCCTTTCCCCTTAAAGAACAAGATTTTTTAAAAAAAGTTTTCCTATGATATCTCTATGTTGGAAAAGGATCTGAATACAATTAAAACTTTCTTCCAAGTTCACCATTGAATCAGATCATAAACATTTCCCCATTTATGATAAATTCTTTTATGAAATTAAAAAAATTGGTTGTATAATAGTCTATGCAATAGATATCTGCATGATCTTATTTATCATTTTCCATCCCTCACTGTATGCATTCATTATTCCTGAGTTAGAGGATACTGATGTAGATTCTGGATACTGGTGATCCAGAATCACAAAGATGTCATTCTTGACTAGCTCATCCAGTTCCAATATAAATGGTATACAACTCTTAGGGATTTCCAGAGGAGATACTTGAGCTCCCTGCATGCAAGACCCAACCATAATCCTACCTAGTCCTAAAAGCCTCATAAAGCATGAGATCTCACCATGTACTGAGGCTGAGGTCAACCAACAGCAAATCTTACCTACTTGGAAAACTCAAGTTTGGAAAAATTTAGCGATTTCCCATGAGCAGTCAAATGGGCCCATACTACTCAACTACTCAAAAGAGATGGTGAAACATCTCCCTAAAGGGATTTCATTTCTGTTCCACTGCAGCTTTTAGCAGAAGACTGAGCACATATAACAGATGCTGAATGATTTGTTCAATGAATACATGAACAATGACTGGAAAAAAGAGGACTCACAGGGAGGGCATTGTACTATTTATTTGGCCTCATCTCTCACTGGATTTGGAGGAAATGGGTCCTTAGATGGGGCTCTGATAAGTAAGAAGTTTCAGGATAAAGAAAAGTTTATAGGAACTTAACTTCCAGAAGGTGAAAGAAACAGCAACTTACATGGGCCATGGTTTAGAAATTCAAGAACTGGTCAGTCCTCCTTGGGGTTTACTTGCCTGGAGAAGCACAGTTCCCAGAGGCCAGAGCTAGGGGGAGAAAAAGGGGGCTATGAGATAGGCCTCAGAACTCTCAAAACAACTCAGTTTAATATATTCTTTCCCCTCCCTGGACCTCCCCACCACACACACACACACACACACACACACACACACACACACGGAAATTTGAGGATGTATGGACAAATCTAATCCCTACTTATAAATTTCAGGGCTGATAAGGGACCACATCATCTAAACCAGAATCTCTTTCAAAACCTCACAAGCCTGCTTAAATTAAACAGATACAAAGAGAGAAATCCATAGGACCAATGCTAGCAGCCGTTACCACTGAGAAATTACTCACTGGCAGCCCTGCCTGCCTGCAGTCAGAACAATAACTTCCAGAATCCTCTGGGCTCATCACTATTTTCAATCAGAATCATCCACATTGCTTTCCTGGATGACTTCATCTGTCATTCTGTTTCTTACAACCTAGGCTGAAGAGGTGTGAATTCATGTTGTCAGCAGTTAGACAATAACATATATCTATTTATCAAGACTTTTCACAAGAAAATGAAATAAAAGGCATCCAAACTGGAAAGGAAGAAGTAAAACTATCTCTATATTATATATAGAAAATCCTAAGGACCCCACAGGAAAACTGTTAGAATAAAAGAATTCAGTAAAGTTGCAGGATACAAAATCAATTTACAAAAATCAGGTGCATTTATATCTACTAATAATGAACTATAAGAAAGAGAAATTAAGAAAACAATCCCATTTATAATTGCATCAAAAGAATAAAATAACTAGGAATATATTTAACCAAGGAGGTTAAATAGACCTGTACACTGAAAACTATAAGACACTGATGAAAGAAACTGAAGATGGCGCAAATAAATAGAAAGATATTCAATGTTCGTAAATTAGAAGAATTAATATTGTTAAAATGTCCATACTGCCCAGAGCAATCTACAGATTAAATGCAATCTCTATCAAAATTCCACTGGAATATTCCACAGAACTAGAACAAACAACCCTAAAAGTTGTATGGAACCACAAAAGGCCCCAAATAGCCAAAGCAATCTTGAGAAAGAAGAAAAAATCTGGAGGCATCATGCTTCCTGATTTCAAACTATATTACAAAACTACAGTAATCAAAACAATATGATATTGCCCCCCCACACACACAAAAAAAAACAGCTATATAGGTCAATGGAACAGAATAGAGAGCCCAGAAATAAAACCCATGTGTACATGATCAATTAATTTACAGAAAGGAGCCAAGAATATACAGTGGGAAAAGGACAGTCTCTTCAATAAATGGTGTTGGGAAAACCAGACAGCCACATGCAAAAGAATGAAACTGGACCACTATTTCATACCATGCACAAAAATGAACTCAAAATGGATTAAAGACTTGAATGTTTAAGACCTGAAACCATAAAACTCCTAGAAGAAAACACAGGAGGTAAGTGTCTAGACATAGATCTTGGTGATGATTTTTTGACACTAAAAGTAAAGGCAATAAAAGCAAAAATAAACAAGTGGGACTACATCAAACTAAAAATCTTCTGCACAGCAAAGGAATCATCAACAAAATGAAAAGGCAACCCACTGAATAGGAGAAAATATTTGCAAATCATATATCTGATAAGGGATCAATTCCAAAATATATAAAGAATCCATACAATAGCAAAAAAAAAATCTTGATTAAAAAATGGGCTGATCTAAATAGACATTTTTCCAAAGAAGTCATAACAGATGGCCAACAGGTACATGAAAAGATGCTCAACATCACAATTGTCAGGGAAATGCAAACCAAAACCACAATGAGATATCATCATACACCTGTTAGAATGGCTATTATCAAAAAGACAAGAAATAACAAATGTTGGCAAGAATGTGGAGAAAAGGGAACCTATGTGCACTGTTGGCAGGAATGTAAATTGGTACAGCCATTATGGAAAACAGTATGGAGGTTTCTCAAAAAATTAAAAACAGACCTACCATATGATCCAGCAATTGCACTACTAGGTATTTTCTGAAGAAAATGAAAACACTAATTTGAAAAGATTTATGCATCCCCATGTTCACTGCAACATTATTTACAACAGCCAAATTATGGAAACAACCTAAATGTCCATCGATGGATTAATGGATAAAGAAAATGTGAAACACACACACACAGGAATATTATTCAGCCATAAAAAGAATAAAATTTTGGCGTGGTTGGGGTTGGTGGCTGACTTCGCGGGCGCACGCCCCGGCCCACCGGCCGGATGGATTTGGACCCCCTGCGAAGGAAGGTCGCTGGGGACGTGTCTCCCGCCGGGCGGAAGGGGCGGGGGCGAGGCGTGCGCATTGCCGCTTCTGCCCCCCACCTTGATTTTATTTATTCAAGAAATAAGGGAATAAAGGGAAATTTGACAAAATACCCTGGCTGTTTTCAGAGTTGAAGGCATCCACCAGGGATACTTCTGTCCCCAGCATCTACCCGGGCGGCACAAGTGGCACTGGCTGGAGCCCACCTCGACTCCGGGGGATTATCCCTCGCGCTGGATCAACACCAGCCTCAGGCCTCACCCCCATGTCCCAGCTCCGCCCGTCCCCTGGTCAGCAGTTTGGGTCACCGGCCGTGCTCCTTGACCCGTCTCTGCAGAGGTCACTGAGCGACCTTGGGGCGAGACGGACGGGCTTATTTTTCAAGGCGGAAGAATAGTAAGCGGTTTCAAGATTGCAACTTTTTCAAGAAGGGGAAAGTCCCTTCTACTTTGGCCCGTTAAGTTTTTTCTTCTTTTTCAGTAAAATTTATGGTAAGAAAAAAAAAAAGTATAAAATTTTGCCATTTTCAGCAACACAGACGGACCTTGAGTGCATCATGCTAAGCGGAATAAGTCAGACACAGAAAAACAAATACTGTATAATCTTGCTTATATGTAAAATTAAAAAAACACAAACAAACTCTAACCAAGCTCACAGATACAAAGAACAGATTAGTAGCTTCCAGAGGTGGGGGGATGGGAGGGGTGGAGAGGGTGATACGGTTGAAGTGGGGGGCAAAGGGACAACCTTCTAGTTTTAAAATTAATGTCATGGGTTGTAATGTATAGCATGGTGATATAGTTTATATATATATATATAATATAGTATTGCATATTTGAAAGTTTCTAAGAGAGTAGTTCTTATCACAAGAAAATTGTAACTATGTATGTCTACAGATGTTAACTAGACTTACTGTGATCATTTTGCAATATATGCAAATATCAAATCATTATGTTGTACACTTGAAACTAAAACAGTGTTCTATGTCAATTATACATCAATTAAAAAAAAGAAGAGAAAAAAAGGACTTCTACATGATAGGTATTTTATATGTTAATTGTATCTGCAGGATTGCTATGTAGTATCGTAATTATCCTATCTATGCAATGGATCAGAAAATTCACACTAAAAGAAGTGAAATCACTTGCAGAAATTCAGTTAATAAGTAGCAAAGCTGCATTTGGAATCCTTATTTTTCTAACCACAAAGTCAGCTCTCTTTCACCTCTAGCTCTTGCCCCTGAAACCCAGAATCTCTTGTTCCAGTGAGAGAAACATGAGGAGGTATGACTCACTAAAACATAGAAATAACACATCAAATTACCTAAAGATATTAAACCTCATTTTAAGAGTACTGATGCCCATATTAGCAAGCTTGTAAGGATATGAACATTCTAACCTGTTCTAGACTGCACAAAATTTAAAGTAGGTACAAGCAGCATTTAAACCATGAAAACCCTTTGATGCAGAAATTCTAACTTATGGGATTAAAGAAAATATTAAATAATTGTATATATGGACAAAAATGTAAAAGTGTGCTGACAGACATTATTCCTAGGGGAAAAAGCTTTCCAGAACTGAAGCATCCTTCAGTAGAAATAGATTTAATAAATTATAAAGCATCCATAGAGTGAAAAAACTTTCCATTTAAAAATTATGATGTAGGGCTTCCCTGGTGGCGCAGTGGTTAAGAATCCACCTGCCAATGCAGGAGACACGGGTTCAAGCCCTGGTCCGGGAAGATCTCACATGCTCCAGAGCAACTAAGCCCGTGTGCCACAACTACTGAGCCTGCATGCCTAGAGCCCACGAGCCACACAACAAGAAAAGCCCCCGCAATGAGAAGCCTGCACACCACAATGAAGAGTAGCCCCCACTCGCCACAACCAGAGAAAAGCCCACACGCAGCAACGAAGACCCAATGCAGGCAATATAAAATAAATTTTTAAAAAAATTTTAATAAATAAAAATAAAAAAATTAAAATTATGATGTAGATCTTTAATAGGAAAGATGGAAATATGTTTACTACATGTTGCTGAGTGAAGAATGCAGGTAACAACAGTTGTGAGTACTGTGATCCTGTCATGGCAGGTAAAAACACCTATATGTATCTATATATTCATGTATGTGCAAAGTAATCACTAAATGCTAACCTTCATTATTAAAAATATTTTTCGATTGAGGCATAGTTGATGGAAAATATTATATAAGTTTAAGCTTTAGAAAGTACACAGACATACAAAATATTCAAGATATGCAGTCTTTAGAAAAATAAAATGAAATGGTTATTATAATTATATTTGTAAAGTATACATATATATTGGCATAAAGAGGTACTAACAGGCATCAACAGACAGAAAAAAATCTGCAAAGATTGCTATTTCTACATTTTTTCTTCTTTTTGCTTACATGTACTAATTTTCTTCTTTTTGCTTACATGTACTTCATAATTTTCTTTTTTGCTTACATGTACTTCATAATTTTCTTCTTTTTGCTTACATGTACTTCACATATACCCTTGAAATATATATATATTTTAAAATTTTATAAACAGGAACTTCTTCTTCAAGTAGGTGAAAGAGATTTTTTAAAGCAGTCATCCCTTGAACCTGGAGAAAAAAGGTGCTATTTTTTAATTTATTTCAGCTCCCAATATCCGAACCAACTCTATGATTTCTAAGTTTCTGCTGCCTCTCATAACTTTTTGACTGATGAATTTATCTTGGTTCTGAATTAGTCATTTTAGTCACGATGCCCTCCAAAGAGCTAATGAATTGTCTTTCTTCTGTTGGTCTCGCCCTGCATCAACATCATGAGGAAAAAATAAACTGTGAGACAAAGCTTATTACATAAAATCCAATGACCTCCACAGAAATCTGATGGGTTTGGTACTATTTGGTCACAACTTGATAGTGCTTGCTATAATCAGATGATGTCTCCTTTCCAGGAACTCCCAAGCCATGCCATCAGACTTCTTCATTGACTTTATTTTAGTCTTATTCCCGTAGAGGTTTATCTACCTTGATAGATAAAAAGCAACTTAAGGATTTTAGTTACTGTATTTTCCCCAAGCACTAGCACAGGATCTGGCATGATATGAGTTCTTTTTAAATGTCTGATAATTTAACCTAGAAATTCCAATTCTAGGAATTTATCCTTAGGGAATATTTGTAAAAGTATACACAAAGAAGTATATGCAAGGAAGTTCTTCAAAGAATAATTTATAACCAAAAGAATACCTAACAATAGTCAACAAGCTAAATAAATTATGTTCCACTGTATGATGGCATATTATACAATTATTAATAATGATGATACTGGTTCATATTAATTAATGAAGAAAGATATCCATGATAAACTGCCAAGTACACTAGGCAGACTAAAAAGAATATGCACAATGTTGGGAGGTGATTGACTCTCACATATGAAAAACACAGGCTTTGTTGTCAGGATCCAGTATGTGAATCTAAGCTCTGACAGTTATCAACTAGGAGGCTTTGGACACGTTACTAATTTTCAGTGCCTCTGTTCCCTCATAGAAAAACTGGAGAATAATAACAGTATCTAGGGGACTTCCCTGGTGGTCCAGTGGTTAAGACTTCGCCTCCCAATGCAGGGGGTACAGGTTCGATCCCTGGTCGGGGAGCTAAGATCCCACATGCCTGGAAGCCAAAACATGAAAACATAAAAACAGAAGCAATACTGTAACAAATTCAATAAAGACTTTAAAAATGGACCACATCAAAAAAATACAGTATCTATCTTATAGAGTTGTTGTGAACCGTTAACATAATACATATAAAGAACTTAAAGCAGCTTATTATAAGCACTGAATAAAATGAAAAACATGACATGTCCATTCTATTTATTAAAGAAAATTATCTTTAACAATTTTTAATTAAAAATTTTTAATTTTTGATAAATCATCTCAAATAATTTTTTTTTAAGGAACATTTATTTTTTGGCCGCATTGGGTCTTCGTTGCTACGTGCAGGTTTTCTCTAGTTGCGGTGAGCGGGGACTACTCTTCGTTGCGGTGCGTGGGCTTCTCATTGCGGTGGCTTCTCATGTTGCGGAGCATGGGCTCCAGGCGCGCGGGCTTCAGTAGTTGTGGCACGCAGCCTCAGTAGCTGTGGCTCATGGGCTTGGTAGTTGTGGCTCGCGGGCTCTAGAGCGCAGGCTCAGCAGCTGTGGCGCACGGGCCTAGTTGCTCCACGGCATGTGGGATCCTCCAGGAGCAGGGTTCAAACCCGTGTCCCTTGCACTGGCAGGTGGATTCTCAACCACTGAGCCACCAGGGAAGCCCTCTAATAATTTTAATACTAGCATGCCCTTTCTCTTTTTTTCTTAACAGTAAATTTCTTGAGATTTTCACAACTGGCCTTTCTTAACAGCATCAATAAATTTTAGAACTAGGCTTAAGAAAGTAATTAACAAAAATCAATGCCTCCATAACTAAAAAGTGTAAATTCTTGAAAAGTTTTTCAAATTAGAGGGGAACCATTGCACTCCCCTTTACCCTGCATAGGCATAATAATATAATAAATCTTATGACTGCACTGGATTGCTTTTTCATAGTGTTGGAGAGTCTTTATCTTTTTAAATAACCAATTTTTATGATTCTATTTTGCAAACCAAACATATATACACAAGTGCACAAAAAAAATTTGGAAAAACAAACATCAGAATTGTAATATTCATTAACTCTGGATGATAGGACTAAGGGCATTTAAAATTTTCTTCTTAAAACTTCCTTAGGTTCCTGCATTTTTTTTCTTTTTACAATAAACCTGCATGAATTCTATCATCAGAAACAAAAATTAAATTACTATTTCCATAAAAATAAAATAGAGTTGGGAGAGGGAGTACCTTCCAGTTGTTAAGAGAAATGTGAGTCATAGGCCTGTGACATGAGAGGGTTCTACACACACACACACACACACACACACACACACACACACACGCACACACAAATTAGCATGGCAGAAATAAATAACTGTTCTTTTACTGTTCATCAAAACGATAAGCTATCTTCACAATCCTTCTCCTGTAACTGAACACAATAAAGGTAAATAGCATTCCCAAATTTAGAAAGAGTATACCAAAGCAGACAGAACAGTATTTGGTATACAACGGATGCTTTACCTCCTCCTTTCTCCACTGAATAACTATTAAATTTTCATATTAGATATATCATTGCAAAATGTCACACAAATCCCTAGTTTATTAAAAGGAATTCATACATAACTAAAAATGTCTTGAGTCATCTTGTTCAAAACTGTCACTATTGCTTAAAATTAATCATTTTACTTCTTTTCCTTCTCATGAGTCAATACCAATGGCATAAAATTGCATCACATGGATGGAATGTGATTTATTTAATAATTTCCTATAATTAGACACACTTTAATTGATCTTATCTTACCTTATTTTATTTATTTTTGACTGCACCACGCAGCTTACAGAATCTTAGTTCCCTGACCTGGGATTGAACCCAGTGGCCCACGGCAGTGAAAGCGTGGAGTCTTAACCACTGGACCCCCAGGGAATTCCCATAGATACTAATTTTATATAGTTCTTATTTCAAAGAACATTCTCAGACATTAGCCTTTGATTCTAGGCCAATGGATCTGAATCTTTTTGGGTCATGTTTGATAATCTCATTAAATTATGGACTTCCTTCCCAGAAAAATGGCATATTATCAACTATTATAATTTCATATACAATCTCAAGGGGTTTCTGGTAAAGTGAAAGCCCCAAATGGATTTAAATTACCACTAGTTAAGAATTCCTATTCAAACCATTTGAGTACATCATTTTTTTTTTTAATTTTTATTGGAGTATAGTTGCTTTACAATGTTGTGTTAGTTTCTACTGTACAGCAAAGTGAATCAGCTATACCTATACATATAGCCCCTCTTTTTTGGATTTCCTCCACATTTAGGTCACTGCAGAGCATTGAGTAGAGTTCCCTGGAGCACCTCAATTTTTTAAACTAGGAAATGTTCAACACAATTAGCATGGTATTTCCATTTTTCCTGATCTATTGGAGGCCGATGGGGAATTGCTCCAAATCACCACTTAACAACAAATAGCTAATGTTTATTAAGTACTTATGAAGTATCAGGCACTGTTATAAGACCTTTACACATAGTTAAAAAAAAGAAAGCTCTCAGAAGTAAGGGGAAGTATCTGCCACATGGATATATGCATATAGGCACTAGGGAGGGGAGCTACATATCAAATTAATGGACAGGTCATACTAAGCAGAAGGAAGCAAATGTTTACAGGTTCTAAAAAATAAAAATGCATTTCACAGAACAAGTGGAAATATCCACTCGTCTTGACTTTGACTTTTAAGTGGGCAATAGCAATTCATTCCTCCTCCTCATCAGAGCCCTTTTCTTAGTTTGACAAGACTGAGGAAGGAGGGAATCTTAAGACAATATAGGCCTTTCTTGGAGCCCTGCCCACGCCGGCTAAATTAGGGCACGCCACGACCGCATCTGTCCCCACCACCCACCACCCACGCACGCCCAGAGTAAGGAAGAGGAAGGGTACTGACTCTTCCCAGTAATAGAGAAAAGCCAGGGTCACGGTTGTGCGGAGAGGGAATTCCGTGGCTCCGAAACCTGCGGGTGGAAAGTGCGGAGCTGTGTGAGCAACCGTGCGTGTGTCCGCGCGCGCCCGCCGGAGAATGTAGTGCGCTGGGAATACTCCCAGGAGCCAGCCTGGGGGGCACCTTCAGTTCTAACATTCTTATCCCAAGACGGGTCTGAGTCTTTTTGCTGGGAGTCTTTTCTCTGGCTCTCAGTTACCTGACTGGGGGCCGTTTCTCTGCGGCTGGCAGAAGATTCAGCCGTGACGCTAGGGTCGGAGTCACCCAGTGCACGGCAACCGACGGTCACACAAGAGGCTCTGCACCCCATTCAGTCACACAAACGCCATCACCCACTAGTTCCGGCCTCACAACCGCACATAGTCCCGATGCCATACCCCGGTGCAGTCACGCCCACAGACACACCACACCGTTACACCTCCGCGGTTCTCACGCCCACTCGGGGCTGAGATGCTGGGCTCCCAACACTCTGAGGTGCTGCAGCGCTTCCCTTCCCTCTCCCTCAACCCCGGGCCGCAACGCCTTTCCTACCGATGGCCAGAACAAATGCTCCGAGCCAGGACTGCTCACCTGGGGCACCGAACCCTTCTCACGGTGATGCCCAGTGGAAGAGAGCGCGCGACACCTCAAGTAAGTCCACAGCCCCCGGAGCCTAACGGGCCGCGCGCGGGGCTTGTTGGGAGAACAGGCTGCACGCACTGAGTGCGCAGGTGCGGCCGAGCCCCAGGGGGCGGAGCGACAGTGAGTGAGCTGCTTTGCGTGGGATGTGTCGAGTGAGCCCGAGATCCAGTCGCTCCGCAGTGGGGCGGGGTTCTCGGCTCTTTGTCCTGAGGAAGTCGCGGCTGGGCCGGAGCGGGGCGGGGACGGACTACAGGCGCAATAAAGAGGGATGTGTATGCGAAAACAGGACTCTCCGCGGGGCCAACCGGAGAGGTCCATGACCAAGGACCGCGCTTGTGTATCTGTCTTTGGAGTGGTTCCGGATGCGATTTTTTTCATTGAATGTGGCTGGTTGTGTTTGAGATGGTGCGACTGCTGGGATTGGAATGCGGTTTATGAAGATTTTATGACTGGAATTGTGTCGGGCTGTGTCGGACTGAGAATGTTGTGAGGGCCTGTGAGATAGTGGAGCTGACTGTGAGTGCATGAGGTTGCGTTTCTGTGAACGTGTCTGTAATTGAGCATTTATGTGGCTCGGTTTTGATAGATTTGTTTTCCTTGGGCCTTGTCTGCAGACCCTGGATGTGAGTCACTCAGTGTGTGTCTTAGAAACGACCTGCCTGATTGTGTGGCGAGTGTGTGTGCTTCTGGTATGTTCCTGCAGGACTGAGGAGGTGGCTATCTGGATGATTGGATGTGACCAGGAGCCTCATTCTCCTCAGCTCTGAAGAGGGAAAGGAATATTGCATCTTCAAGGAGCATCAACTTTACTGAAGGATTTAGTGAAAAAATGGATTTTTCTGGGAAATTATTTCACATTTAATTACAGGTTTCTTATGGAGAAAAATGCAAATAAGCATTACTTTAAAAATAAGATTTCAAAGGAAATTTCTGCATAGAGTAGTTGATTTGCTTCTGCCCCAAATTCCCATGAGTGGGCTTTCCCTCTCATGGGAAAGGGGGTTTTGTTAGGAAGATTTAAGAAGCCCTAGTCTATGCAAAAACATCTTTACACAAAAGAGAAGCAGTATGGCTAGAGCAGACAGTCCAGGATTAGGAAGTCAGATATCTTGAGTCCTGGATTAGACACTATTTTCCCTATGTTCAAGGAGGGCAAGAAAGACTCAAAGCATGAGTCCATACTGACATTACTAATTCAAATTTAACATTACAGAGTTTTATTCTTACTTTTTATTTTATATTTCTGCTTCTTTTCTCTAACAGAAATCCTAGTTCCTAGTAATATTAACATATTTATTTATTTCCCTTAGCCTAGAATTGCTATAAAATAGTTTAAAATTGTAATACCAATATTATTACTAACAATCAAGCCAGTAAATATAATTTTAGACTGTAGTTCTTTTAAAGCAGGGGTTGGCAAGCTATAGCCTGCAGGCCAAATCTGGCCTGCCACCTGTTGTATAGCTAGTGAGTGTCTATGGTGTCTGTGTTTTTTTAATGGTTTAAAAAATCAACGATAATAATCAAGAATATTTCATGAGGTGTGAAAATTATATATTTCAATTTGTGTCCTACACAGTTTTATTGGGACATAGCCATCCTCCTTTATGTATTGTCTATGGCTACATTTGAACTACAAGGGCAGAATTGAGAAGTTAGTGTAGACTGAATGGCCTGTGGATTCTCATTATTCATGGTAGTTATATTCTATAAAATTGTTGCAAACACTGAATTAGTGAACTGTTGCTCCTAGCAGAGAAACAAAGTTAGTTTCCTATAAACATCTGGTCACAACATTTTCCTCAACCAGTCAATACATAACATTGTTTTATGTGTTTCTATTTAAAGACACTTTTTATATGTTATTGATTTATTGACACTGAACTCAAGGCCAACAACAGCATAACTCATTCCTGAATGAAGTTTATCTAACACATGTATTGTCTCTGTAAGGCACATCTCTGTAATCCTTCTTGCCCTCAGGAACACTAGATAGCACTTCAGCATAAACTTGGGGACCATTTTAAACAGCAAAATCACCAACAAAAAGCACAAAGATGAGGGACTTCCCTGGTAGTCCAGGGGGTAAGACTCCGTGCTCCCAATGCAGGGGGCCAGGGTTCAATCCCTGGTCGGGGAACTAGATCCTGCATGCATGCCACAACTAAAGATCCCACATACCACAACTAAGACCCAGCACAGCCAATAATAATAATAATAAATAAATAGAATTTTTTAAAAGCACAAAAATGAGAGGAATAAATTAATACTAACCACACTGAGAAAAGGATACTTGTTTATGGTATAAGAACAGAAACAAGGGCTTCCCTGGTGGCACAGTGGTTAAGAATCCACCTGCCAATGCAGGGGACACAGGTTCCAGCCCTGGTCTGGGAAGATCCCACATGCTGTGGAGCAACTAAGCCCATGCGCCGCAACTACTGAGTCTGCGCTCTAGACCCTGCAAGCCACAACTACTGAGCCCGTGTGCCACAACTACTGAAGCCCGCGCACCTAGAGCCCATACTCCACAAAAAGAGAAGCCACCACAATGAAAAGCCCGCACACCGCAATGAGGAGTAGCCCCCATTTGCCGCAACCAGAGAAAAGCCCGTGCTCAGCAACGAAGCCCCAACGCAGCCAAAAATAAAATAAATAAATAAATTAGAAAAAAGAACCGAAACAAGAAGGCAGAGGGTCCCCTATTTGACTTCAGCTGAGAACATGTGTGTCGGGAGACTCATTGGTCATCAATTTTCACATGCCAATGAATGACCAAAAAGGTTCTGGGAGTATTGACTCTGGGGTTACAAATGAATTTTAGCAAGTAGGTTAGTTGCAAATATGGAATCTGCAAATAATAAGGATAGACTGCATTTACTATCTGGCCTTTTACAGAAAAAGCTTGCTGTCTCCTGTTTTAGAGTATATCCTTCTTAATTATAGAGTGTTTAAAAACTACTTGAAATAATTCTTTTCCTGTGCCATCAATAAATTCCGTAATTAATTATAACCCATTAAATAAATTAAAATCCATAAACAAGAGAAAAAGAAGAATGCCAGCTAATAAGTTTGTTTTACATGGCTGTGAACTCTGCTTCAAGTACATTTACAATATTTGGATTTGATGAAGATTTTTGTATAGAATGATGTTTTCCTTTAAGTTCACATTCATTTCTATTGTCTTCTCTCATGTCACCTACCATCTGCAGTTAGGTAAGATAGTGACATTGTTAAAATGGATACATCTTCATGGCATGAAGGCTAGCCATTGGTAGGATAATATTATAGCACAATTTATCAGGCAATACTGAGTTTTCTTTGAAGTCAGTCTCTATCTGATTTTTCCCAATGCTTAGTGTTTGCCTTGCCTGCTGCTGACCAGCACTTCTGCTTCTTTACAGAGTCTTGACACTCATAGTGCCACTTGCATTGGTAGAAACAAGGTGCCCAGAGAATAGCTTTTCCAAAGCTGGGCAATAGCTGGATGAATGAGTTCTAATTACAGAAGATGTGCTGGTAGTTTGTGTGCATCCTCAAATGTATTTCTACTGGTCACTCTCCAGGGAGGGAGGGCACTGTTGCACTGCTCACTCCTTAGGTGTAGATTGCCTAGACTAAACCACATATTTGCTTACTAAAGAGTTCTGTATCCAATTTCAGTGTGTGTATGTGTGTCTCTGTGTGTGTGCGCACGCGCGTGTGTGTGTGTGTTCCCCACACTGCCAAGCAATTCTCGGACACCAGCTGGGTATCCTGCAGTTGGACTCAATTCTGATTCTGTGTACCTGGAGATAGTGTCAGATCCCAGAGGTTAAGGACCAAGTCCTACACCTCCCCACCCCCAAATTCAGATGCCAGTTGCAGGCATCTGACATCCAGGTTATCACCTGTGCCTCTGACCAACGGGTTATAGATTGGAGGTTCGAACAACCCCCTCCTTGGGTTTGATTAATTTGCTAGATCAGCTAACAAAACTCGCAGGAACATTTTACTTACTGGATTACTGGTTTATTATAAAACGATATAACTTAGGAACAGCCAGATGAAGGAGATGCATAGGGAAAGGGCACATAGCTTCCATGCCCTCTCTGAATCTCCATGTGTTCTTGCACCACTATCCCTGAATCTCCACGTTTTCACCAAATCAGAAGCTCTCTGAACCCCATCCTTTTGGGTTTTTATGGAAGTTTCATTACATAGGCATGATTGGTTAAATCATTGGCCATTGGTGATTGATCCAACCTCCAGCCCTCCTCCCCTCCCTGGAGGTCAGGGGTGTGGGACTGAAAGTTCTGACCCACTAATCACATGGTTGGTTCTTCTGGCAACCAGCCTGCAGCCTTAGGTGTGGTTCATAAGTTACCTCATTAACATACCAAGAGACATCTTGATCACTTTCAGCACAGGATATTCCAAGGGTTTTAGGAGCTCTGGTGCCAGAAACAGGAAAAAGACCAAATATTTGTTTCTTATTATAAATCACAATATCACACTTACTCTCCAACATCATTGTTGCCATGAGCAGGTATGTTTCTGAGTGTGAAGTGCTACTCAGAACTGGCAGGACAAGGCATTCTCTTAGTGACTTCAAAGCCTATGAGAAATTGCAGGGAATTCCCATTGCGGTCCAGTGGTTAGGACTCTGCACTTTCATGCCGAGGGCGCAGGTGGATCCCTGGTTGGGGAACTAAGATCCCTCAAGCCACAATGCGCAGCCAAAAAAAAAAAAAAGAGAGAGAAATTGCAAATGTATTCGTATCTTTACTGCAAATTTTCACATATTATTTAATGCAATGAAAGAAAGCAATAACAAACAGTTGAACATAGCAATGGAAAACGGATATGAATAGGCAACTAATAAAAGAAAAAATGCTGCTAATAAACACACAAATTTAATCAAGTTAGTGAGAAGAAATATCTCAAAAGAAATAGCTAAAATGAATTTTTTTTAATTAGGAAGAGAAAATTTTAAAAGATGTAGAATACCAAGGTAGGCATAGAAGTGGAAAACAGCCATACTCATGAGCACTGTTTAGTAACATGTCTCAAAGGCCAGTGATTCAACTTTTAAGAAGTTATCCTAAGGAAAATTGGGACAAATGAACAAAAATATGTGTGAATGCTTGTTCACCACAGCATTGTTTATAATACTGGAAGTAATACCTGATCAGGGAAGTAGTTAACTTTGGGGGTCCCAATATAAACTATTAATCTAGACAAAAGATACTATATATAGATTTGTCTGGAGATGAATGATGTATAAGTATATATTATTTCCAGATTAAATTAGATTGTGCAAATCACCTAGACGAGAATGACCTTTATTTTGTTCTCAGGGAAAAATTTACTTCCTAGATATCCACAATAAAAGAAAAGAGTAATGAATCTATTTGGTATGTTATAAAATCTATTCATGTAATCAGTGTTTAAATGTCACTTGAAATTTTCTTATATATTATGAATAACACACTTAAAATAACATAATGAACATTTAATTTATTGGATACCCTTAATAAATACGCAATTTAATGGATAAATAATTTTTTTGTACTGGATGTGGCTCTTTATTTTATACCTACATATTGATACATTTTCCCTTGATAGGGAAGTGGTGTCATTCTTTCTAATGTAAGGAAAAGTTAGATATTTGACATTGTTCATAGTCCCTGGAAAAGAAAATGTGACTCCATCTTCTGCTTGGTTTTTTTAGGTTTTGAATTATATCCTGGCCTGAAATTCATTTCATACAGAAAATGACTGCAAAGGTTCATTTTCCAAATAGATGATGCCTTCAGTGCATTCTTTGTCTAGCCTATGTGCTGGAAAAGGGACCAAGGAGGAGGTTACCAAAGCATAATTAAGGTATCGGGAAGATGAGCTTCCTAGCATTTTAGAATAAACCTGGGCTACAGGCAGAATTTTTGGCTTCTTGCAAGTAGAAAATACACTTGTGTTCTCTTGTGAGCTAGAAGATGAGTCCAACTTACCTTATTAGAGATTTTTCCCATTTCTCTGTTCAGGAAACCACCTGCTTTCTTGTCTGTATTTCTCCTCTAATGGAGATATACCAATATAAAGAAAAATTAAAGTGATTTGACTTGATGCCTCTGCTGCAATTTGGACATTATTTTTCCTCTGATACAACAGTTTTCTCAGCCTAAATACCATTTCAGGCCAAGTGATTCATAAACAAAAACATAATCTCAAACTACGTAGGAATATGAGTGCAGAGTAAAGTTTTACATACGCTGTTTAGGCCAAGGCAGTGAGATACAACAGAGAGAGAGAGAGAGAAAGCTCTTTGGTTTGAGACTGTGGATTTCAGGTTGGTGGTCATGGTGGGAGATTTCAGCAATTGGTTTCTGAGCTAACATAGCATATTGTTCATCTATAGCTATTTGAGAATCCTTGGAGATTTGCTGGAGAGGGATGACAAGTGGCCATTCATTGTGTTCAAGTAAGTACAAATAATTGTTATCACTCTGCTTCCTTTAGATTTTAGTACTTAGAAAAGCAAACTGCATCTTTTATCTTGTAGACAAATGTATGACCAAAATTCCAGTGTCCCTCCTATGCATTGCGGAGCACTGGCTCTAGGCACTTGGGCTTCAGTAGTTGCAGCATGCAGGCTCAGTAGTTGCAGCACATGGGCTTAGTTGCTCCGCGGCATGTGGGATCTTCCCAGACCAGAGATCATACCCGTGTCCCCTCCATTGGCAGGTGGATTCTTAACCACTGTGTCACCAGGAAAGTCCCTTTTTTATTTTATTATTATATTTTATTTTGGCTGCACTGCACAGCTTGTGGGATCTTAGCTCCCTGACCATGAACTGAACCCCGGGCCTCAACAGTGAAAGAGCCACATCCTAACCACTGGACCGCCAGGGAAATCCCCGTTTTAACTATTTTTAAAGTGTACCATTAAGTGGCATTCACAATGTTGTGCTTCCATCACCAACATCTAGCTCCAGGACATTTCATCATCACGCCCACCCCACCCCCAAACAAAAAAATCCCATATACCCATTACATAGTCACTTCCCATTCACTACTTCCCTCCAACCACTGGCAACCACTAATGTATATTCTGTGTCTATGGATTTCTTTTGATGGTGTTCCATTAAGTTCCAGACTGGATAATTTCAAATGAGGTGTCTTCTACAATAGTTCACTGATTCTTTCTTTTTATTGGTCTACTCTGCTATTGAAGATCTCTATTAAATTCTTAAGTTCAGACACTGTATGCTTTAGCTCTAGGATTTTTTTTTTTATGATTTCTGTTTCTTTGTTGAACTTCTCATTTTGTTCATACATTGTTTTCCTAATTTAGTTTAGTTGTCTGTCTGTTCTTGTAGTTTGCTGAACTTCTTTAAGACGATTATTTTGAATTCATTGTCAGAGTTCATAGATCTCCATTTCTTTAGGGTCAGTTATTGGAGCTTTATTAGTTTCCTTTAGTAGTGTTATGTTTACCTGATTTTTTGTGATCCTTGTATCCTTGAGTTGGTAACTGCACATTTGATTAAATGGTCTTCTCTTCCAGACTTTACATCTTTGCTTCAGCAAGGAAAGAACTTCACTAGTTTACTCAGCTTGGGGTACTGGATTGGTGAGCTGGTAGCACCCATGAGCAGCTGGGGCTTGCAATCAGGGTCTCTAGATGGGTGAGGCCACTGCCCATGCTCTGAGGTCAGGAGTTGCCACTGCCTAGGCTCTGCTGTTGGGTGGAGTCACTAGCTGGG
This sequence comes from Tursiops truncatus, assembly GCF_011762595.2. NCBI lineage: Eukaryota > Metazoa > Chordata > Mammalia > Artiodactyla > Delphinidae > Tursiops > Tursiops truncatus. The sequence continues at coordinate 43,739,190 of NC_047052.1, read as the reverse complement.
CTCTGCAATCACTTCTGGTCACATGGGGGTATCAGGCTGTGTTCCCTGACAGGGCAGTGCCACTGGTTGGCTTCTGTGATTGGGCAGGGTGGCAGGCTGTGCTCTGTACTGATCTTGGTTGGCTGGGCCTCAGGCTGTGCTTCCTGACTAGATGCTGCTACTGGCTGGAGTCTAAGTTCAGGTAGGGCCATAGGCTGGGCTTCATGGTAGGTTGGGGCCTCAGGCTGTACTCTGCAATCAGCAGGAGCTGCAGGTTGTGCCCCAAAGTTGGGTGGGGCTTCAGGATGGGCTTTGTGACTAGGTACACCATTGGCTGTGCTCCACTATTGGGCATGGTCACTGGACAGGCTCTCTTGTCAGGCAGGGACTCCTGTTGTACCCCACAGTTGGGTGGGTCTGGAAACTGTGCTCCATGGTTAGGCTGGGTCATTGTTCAGGCTCTGTGACTGGGTGGGGCCACAGCCTATGCTGTGCAATTGGGTGGCATCACTGGCTGAGCTCCCTGCCTAGGCAAGGACCCAGGCTGTTTTCAGTAATTGGGCAGGGTTGTGGTCCGGGATCTGCTACTGGGTGGAGATGTAGGCTGGGCTCTGTGGTTGGGCCATAGGATGTGCTCTGCAGCTGCTGAGCATCTGTGGCTATACTCCCCAGAGGAATGGAACTAGATGCTATGCTCAGCTGTTTGGTGGTACTGTTAGTTTGCAACCCTGCCTAGGTAGGCCAAAGAATATGCTCTGTGGGTCCTAGGTGTCTGCAGTCAGGCTTCCTGGTGGGGTGAGACTGGTAACTATGCTTAGCAGTTCCTCTCCTGCCTGAGTGGAGCCACAGAATGGGCTCCATGGCCAATACAGCTTATTGGCTGGGGATCCAAATCAGGTAGAACTGCCGACTGAGCTCCCTGGCCATGGGACCACTAGCTCAGTTTTACAGGTGGGCAAAGCTACTAGCTAGGATCTTTGCTCAGGCACTGCTGTAAGCAGGAATACAGTCTGTGAAGATCTACATGCTGGTTGCTTCTTTGTCCACCTCCCTTCTTCATCTCTATCTGATCACTTATGGTAGAACTCTATAGGCTTCCCCAGTGAATCCCATGAGGTAAGACCTGAGTGGGTTTCCTGGAAAGTGTCCCACAATGCTGGGGAAGCTACATGTCCACCTTGGGTCCTCTTTTTCCCAATGGAATAACTGTAGGCCTGGGGGGCCCTTCTTGGTACAGTGTTGTGCTGGCCTGGGGGAGGGGCAATGTGGTCAAAAGGAAGCCACTCTTCTTACCCTTCTATTGTGGTTCTTCTCATTCTTTGTGATCAAGCAGGGGTGCTTCAGCTCAACCCTGGGTTCTGGGATTTTCAAAATAGTGTCTTGTCTATGGATAGTTTCTCGTTGGTCTTCTTGTGAGGGGGATTGAAGTTGGGAATGATCGATGATGCCATCTTATGTGCCCAGTCTCTAAAATGTTCAGTTTCCAAGAAAAAATTGTGACACATGCAGAGAAACAAGAAAGTGTGACCCATACACAGGAAAAAAGCAAAAAACAGAAAATTTCACTAATAAGGTTCAGACAAAAACTTCAAAGTAGCCATTAGAAATATCTCAAAAGAACTAAGTTAAACCATACTTAAAGAAGTAAAGGAAGTTATGACGAAAATGTCTTACAAAAATAGACAACCCTCAGAACGCAGAAAATATTTGCAAATGAAGCAACTGACAAAGGATTAATCTCCAAAATTTACAAGCAGCACATGCAGCTCAATATCAAAAAAACAAACAACCCAATCCAAAAATGAGCAAAAGACCTAAATAGACATTTTCCCAAAGAAGATATACAGATTGCCAACAAACACATGAAAAGAATGCTCAACATCACTAATCATTAGAGAAATGCAAATCAAAACTACAATGAGGTATCACCTCACACCAGTCAGAATGGTCATCATCAAAAAATCTACAAACAATAAATGCTAGAGAGAGTGTGGAGAAAAGGGAACCCTCTTGCACTGTTGGTGGGAATGTAAATTGATACAGCCATTATGGAGAACAGTATGGAGGTTCCTTAAAATACCAAAAATAGAACTACAATACGACCCAGCAATCCCACTGCTGGGCATATACCCTGAGAAAACAATAATTCAAAAAGAGTCATATACCAGAATGTTCACTGCAGCTCTATTTACAATAGCCCGGAGATGGAAGCAACCTAAGTGTCCATTGACAGATGAATGGATAAAGAAGATGTGGCACATATACACAATGGAATATTACTCAGCCATAAAAAGAAATGAAATTGAGCTATTTGTAATGAGGTGGATGGACCTAGAGCCTGTCATACAGAGTGAAGTAAGTCAGAAAGAGAAAGACAAATACCGTATGCTAACACATATATATGGAATTTAAGAAGGAAAAAAAATGTCATGAAGAACCTAGGGGTAAGACAGGAATAAAGACAGAGACCTACTAGAGAATGGACTTGAGGATATGGGGAGGGGGAAGGGTAAGCTGTGACAAAGTGAGAGAGTGGCATGGACATATATACACTACCTAATGTAAAATAGATAGCTAGTGGGAAGCAGCTGCATAGCACAGGGAGATCAGCTCGGTGCTTTGTGACCACCTAGAGGGGTGGGATAGGGAGGGTGGGAGGGAGGGAGATGCAAGAGGGAAGAGATATGGGAACATATGTATATGTATAACTGACTGACCTTGTTATAAAGCAGAAATTAACACACCATTGTAAAGCAATTATACTCCAATAAAGATGTAAAAAAAAAAAGATGTGGCACATATATACAATGGAATATTACTCAGCCATAAAAAGGAACGAAGTTGAGTTATTTGTAGTGAGGTGGATGGACCTAGAGTCTGTCATACAGAGTGAAGTAAGTCAGAAAGAGAAAAATAAACACCATATGCTAACACACATATATGGAATCTAAAAAAAAAACAGGTTCTGAAGAACCTAGGGGTAGAACAGGAATAAAGATGCAGATGTAGAGAATGGACTTGAGGACACAGGGAGGGTGAAGGGTAAGCTGGGACAAAGTGAGAGAGTGGCATGGACTTATATATACTGCCAAATGTGAAATAGATAGCTACTGGGAAGCAGCCGCATAGTACAGGGAGATCAGCTCGGTGCGCTGTGACCACCTAGAGGGGTGGGATAGGGAGGGTGGGAGGGAGATGCAAGAGGGAGGAGATATGGGGATATATGTATATGTATAGCTGATTCACTTTGTTATAAAGCAGAAACTACCACACCATTGTAAAGCAATTATACTCCAATAAAGTTGTTAAAAAATAGATAATATAAATAAAGAGAAAGAAATAAGAAAGCCAAATGGAAATTCTGGAGTTGAAAATAACAATAATCAAAATTAAAAATTTACTAGAGTGGCTCAGTAATAGATTTGAATTGGTGAAGAAGGAATTAGCAAACTTGTAGATTGAGAGAGATCTAACAATCCAAAGAACAGAGAGAGAAATGAAGAAAAGTAGACAGCGCCTCAGAGAAATATGGGACACCAGTAAGAGCACCAAAATATGCATAATGTGAGTAACAGAAGGAAAGGAGAGAAGGAAAAGAGCAGAAAAATATTCAAAGAAATCACAGAAGAAAAATTCCTAAATTTGATGAAAAACATGAATTTACACAGCCAAGAAACTTAATGAACTGCAAGATGGTCAATCACAAAGATATCGACACATAGAAACATCATAATAGAAACACTGAAAGCTAAACACAAAGAAATCTATTGAAAGCAACAGAGCAAACCAATTTGTAATGTATAAGAGAACACCAATAAGATGAATAGCTGACTTTTCAATAGAACAAATGGAGAAGAGCTAAAAACTGAGAGATTTATTTACTAGCAGATACACCTTATAAGAAATACTACAGGGGGACTTCCCTTGTGATCCAGTGGTTAGGACTCCGTGCTCCCAATGCAAGGGGCCCGGGTTCGATCCCTTGTCAGGGAACTAGATCTCGCATGCTGCAACTAAGAGCCCACATGCCGCAACTAAAAGATCCTGTCCGCGTGCCACAACTAAAAAGATCCCACATGCTGCAACGAATATCCCACATGTACCAACTAAGACTCGGCACAGCCACATAAATAAATAAATATTTTTTAAAAGATAAGAAATACTACAGGAAGCTTTTCAGGTTAAAAGCAAGTGACCTCATACAGTAATTCAAATCCACATAAAAAAACAAAGAGTACCAGTAAAGATAATTACATAATTATAAAAGTATATAAATGCATATTTCTTTTCTATTCTTCTCTTTACTCATTTAAAAAATAATTGAATAAAACAATATGTATATAATAGTATTTAGGACCTATAACATATAGAAATATATTTGCCAGTAACAGCACAAAGAAGGTGAATGGGAGCAAAGATGTACAAGGCTAAGGAAACAACACCCAATAAAGGGTGGAAACTCAAATCCACAGGAACAAATGAGACCCATAAATGGTCAACAAGGTTACTATAGCAAACTCTATAAATATATACTTCTCCTTTCTTACCTCAGCTTCTTTAATAACCATAAAATCATGTAAAGCAATAGTTAAAATAATGTATTGTGGGTTATGTAGCATATATAAGTATAATATGTATAACAATATAGCAAAAAAAGCGGGAGAGGGAGGGACTTCCCTGATGGCGCAGGGGTTAAGAATCCATCTGCCAGTGCAGGGGACACGGGTTCGATCCCTTGTCTGGGAAGATCCCACATGCTGTGGAGCAACTAAGCCTGTGTGCCACAACTGCTGAGCCTGTGCTCTAGAGCCCGTGAGCCACAACTTCTGAAGCCTGCACACCCTAGAGCCCATGCTCTGCAACAAGAGAGGCCACCACAATGAAAAGTCCATACACCAAACGAAGAGAAGTCCCCACTCGCCGCAACTAGAGAAAGCCCACTCGCAGCAACAAAGATCCAATGCAGCCAAAAATAAATAAAATAAAGTAAATAAATTTACACAAAAAAAGAGGGAGAGGGAATAGAGCTATATAGGAGTAACATAACTATATCTCTAAATATGAAATAGATTCTGATAATGTAAGATATGTATGGTAAGCCCTAGAGCGACCACCAAGAAAATAACTTTTAAAATACTGTAAAAAAAAAAAAAAAGATCATTAAAAGAGGGCTTCCCTGGTGGCGCAGTGGTTGAGAGTCCGCCTGCCGATGCAGGGAACACGGGCTTGTGCCCCGGTACAGGAAGATCCCACATGCCACGGAGCGGCTGGGCCTGTGAGCCACGGCCGCTGAGCCTGCGCGTCCAGAGCCTGTGCTCTGCAAAGGGAGAGGCCACAACAGTGAGAGGCCCACATACCGCAAAAAAAAAAAAAAAAAAGTCATTAAAAGAATTTAAATGTTATGTTAGAAAATATTCACTTAATGCAAAAGAAAGAATAATAATAGAGGAACAAAAAGGGCATAAGACATAGAAAACAAGGCAGCAGTAAATGCAACAATATCAATAACATTAGATGTGAATGAATTAAACAATCCAATCAAAAAGCTGAGATTGTCAGATGGTATTTATTTTTTAAAGATCCAACTATATGTTGTCTACCTGAGCTACACTTTTTATTTAAAGATACAAAAAAGTTAGTTGTAAACCAACCATAACAAAGCTAGATTGGCTATACTAATACCAGTCAAAGATAGAGTTAAACATGGGAATTCCCTGTTGGTCCAGTGGTTAAGACTCTGCGCTTTCACTGCCATGAGCCCAGGGTTTGATCCCTGGTCGGAGAACTAAGATCCCACAGGCCCCACGCATGGAAAAAAAAAAAAAAAGTAAAACAAAAATGTTACTAGAGATAAAGAGGGACCATTTATTATGATGAAAGGGGGCTTCCCTGATGGCACAGTGGTTAAGAATCTGCCTGCCAATGCAGGGGACACAGGTTTGAGCCCTGGTCTGGGAAAATCCCACGTGCCGCAGAGCAACTAAGCCCGTGCACCACAACTACTGAGCCTGCGCTCTAGAGCCTGCGAGCCACAACTACTGAGCCTGCAAGCCACAACTACTGAAGCCTGTGGTGCTCTGCAACAAGAGAAGCCACCACAATGAGAAGCCCACGCACCGCAACGAACAGTAGCCCCCACTCACCGCAACTAGAGAAAGTCCGCGTGCAGCAACAAAGACCCAACGCAGCCAAAAATAAATAAAATAAATATTTAAAATTTTTTTTATCTATGTTAAAAGGGTCAATCCATCAGGAAGATATAACAATTTGAAACGCATAAGCACCTAATAATAGAGTCCCTAAATACATGACTTAAAAATTAGAAAAAATGGGCTTCCCTGGTGGCGCAGTGGTTGAGAGTCCACCTGCCGATGCAGGGGACATGGGTTCGTGCCCTGGTCCAGGAAGATCCCACATGCCGCAGAGCGGCTAGGCCCATAAGCCATGGCCGCTGAGCCAGCATGTCCGGAGCCTGTGCTCCGCAACGAGAGAGGCCACGACAGTGAGAGGCCCACATAACGCAAAAAAAAAAAAAAAAAAAAAAAAATTAGAAAAAATGAAAAGAGAAATACACAATTCAACAATAACAGTTGGAGAATGCAATACCCCATTTTCAATAATGGATAGAAAAACTAAGTAGAAGATCAGCAAGGAAATGGAGAACTTGCACAACACTGTACACTGACTAGACCTAACAGACATCTATAGAATACACCATCCAACAATTCTGGAATACATATTCTCCCCAAGTACACATGGAATTTTCTACAGGGTAGACCACATGCTGGGTTATAAAATAAACCTCAATAAATTTAAAAGGATTGAAATTATTTGCATCATGTTCTCTGATTACAATGGAATGAAATTAAAAACGAATAACAGAAGAAAATTTGGGAAATTCACAAATATGTGGAAATTAAAGAACACACTCCTAAAGGATCAATGGACCAAAGAAAAAAACTCACAAGGGAAATAAGCAAGTACTTTGAAATAAATGAAAATGAAGACACAGCCTACCAAACTTACAGGAAGCAGCTAAAGCCAATAGCATTAAAATGCATATATTAAAAAAAAAGATCTGAAATCAGCAATCTAAAGTTCTGGACTTCCCTGGTGGTTAAGAATCCACCTGCCAATGCAGGGGAAACGGGTTCGAGTCCTGGTCCATGAAGATCCCACATGCCATGGAGCAACTAAGCCCATGCACCACAACTACTAGAGCCTGCTCTCTAGAACCTGTAAGCCACAACTCCTTAGCCCGTGTGCCACAACTACTGAAGCCCACGCACCTAGAGCCCCTGCTCCACAACAAGAGAAGCCATTGCAATGAGAAGCCTGAGCACCACAACGAAGAGAAGCCCCCGCTCGCCGCAACTAGAGAAAGCCCGTGCGCAGAAACGAAGACCCAACACAGCCTAAATTAAAAAAAAAAAAAAAACCTAAAGTTCTACCTTATGACACTGGAAAAAGAAGAGCAAACTAAATGTACAAGAAACAAAAGAAAGGAAATAAAGATTAGAGTGGAAATTAATGAAATAGAGAATAGAAAAACAAAAGTGAAAATCAACAAAAATAAAATGTTGGTGGGCTTCCCTGGTGGCACAGTGGTTGAGAGTCCGCCTGCCTATGCAGGGGACGCGGGTTTGTGCCCCGGTCCGAGAAGATCCCACATGCCGCGGAGCAGTTAGGCCCGTGAGCCATGGCCGCTGAGTCTGCGTGTCCGGAGCCTGTGCTCCGCAACGGGAGAGGCCACAACAGTGAGAGGCCTGTGTACCACAAAAATAAATAAATAATAAAAAATAAAATGTTGTTTCTTTGAAAAGATCAACCAAATTAATGAACTTTTACCTACATTGACTAAGAAAAAGGAAAGACTCAAATTACCAAAATCAGGAATGAAAAAGAGGACATCATTATTGACCATACAAAATTTTTTTTAAATTATAAAGGAATACTATGAACAATTATATACCAATATATTAAATAACTGAGGTGAAATGGGAACATACTTAGAAAGACATAAAGTACTGACTGAAGAAGAAACAGAAAGTCTGAATAGATTCATAAAAAATAAAGAGATTGAATTAGTAATTTAACCACTACCCAAAGAGAAAAGACTGGGCTGAGATGCCTTCACTGGTGAATTCTACCAAACTTGTAGAAAATTACAACCAATTCTTCACAAACTCTTCCAAAAAATAGAAGGGGAGGTTATACTTCCCAACTTTGCTTTAAGTCCAATATTAGCCTAATTTCAAACCAGAAAAAGACATCACAATGAACAAATTCTACAAATCAATATCTGTTATGAATATGATGCAAAACTCCTCAACAAAGTATTACCAAACCAAATCCAGCTATACATATACACCATGACCAAGTGGGATTTATCCTGGGAATGCAAGATTGGTTTAACATTCAAAAACCCATTAATGAAAAAAAAACAAAAAAAAAAAAAAAAAAAAAAAAACCCATTAATGTAGTACACCATATCAATGAAATAAAGGACAAAAAAGTCCCAATCATCTCAATAGATGCACAAAAAGCATTTGACAAAATCCAGTTCCCCTTCATGACAAAACTACTAAACAAACCAGGAATAGAAGGGATTTTTTTTTCAACCTGATAATGTTCTTCTACAAAAAATTCACAGATAACATCATATTTAATGCCAAAAGACTGGATGCTTTCCTCCTAAAATTAAGAACAAGATAAGGATGTCTATTCTCACCACTTCTGTTTGACATTGTACTGGAGGTTATAGGTACAGCAATTAGGCAAGAGAAAATAAAATAAAAACCTTCAAGAATAAAAGGGAAGAAGTAAAACTATCTGTTTGAAGATGGCATGGTCTTGTGTGTAGAAAATCCTAAGGAATCCACTAAAAAACTGTTAGAACTAATAAATGAGTATAAAGAAGTTGCAGGGTACATGATCAATATACAAAGATTAATTGTATTTCCATAGACTTGCAATGAGTATCAGAATTGAAAATAAGAAAAAATTCCATTTGTAATAGCATCAAAAATTAAATATTTAGGAATAACTTCAACAAAATAAGTGTAAAACTTATACTGTTTAAACTATAAAGCATTGATGAAAGAAATTAAAGAAAATCTAAATAAATGGAAAGGCATTTCATGTTCATGGTCAGAACACTTAATATTGTTAAAGTGGCAATATTTCCTAAATTGATCTATAGGTTCAGTGCAATCCTTATAAAAATCCCACCTGGCTTCCTTGATAAGTTGACAAGCTGATCTGAACATTCATATTTGAATACAAGGGACCTAGAATAGTCAAAACAATCTTGAAAAAGAACAAAGATGGAGGACTCACATTTCCTAAATACAAAACAGTACACTACAGTAGTCAAGATAGTATGATAGTGGTATAAGGATCAATGGATCAATGGAATAGAACTGAGAATTCAGAAATAAACCCTCAGATTACAATCAATTGATTTTTTAAAAATACATTTATTTATTTTTGGCTGCACCAGGTCTTTGTAGCTGCACGTTCTTTCTCTAGCTACGGCAAGCGGGGGCTGCTCTTCGTTGCAGTGTGCGGTGTTCTCATTGTGGTGGCTTCTCTTGTTGCAGAGCATGTGCTCTAGGCATGCGGGGTTCAGTAGTTGTGGATGCAGGCTCAGTAGTTGTGGCTCACAGGTCCTAGAACGCAGGCTCAGTTGTGGCGCATGGGCTTAGTTGTTCCACGACATGTGGGATCTTCCCGGACCAGAGCTCAAACCCATGTGCCCTGCAGTGGCAGGTGGATTCTTAACCACTGCTCCACCAGGGAAGCCCTACAGTCAACTGATTTTTGAGAAGGGTGTCAAAACGATTCCATAGGGGAAGTAATAGTCTTTCAACAAATCATCTTGAGACCACATTTTCACATGGAAACGAATGAAGTTGGACCCCTACATCACACCATAAACATAAACTCAAAATTGATCAAATACTTAAATATAAGAGCTAAAAAGTATAGAACATCTAAAAGAAAACATGGCTGTAAATCTGTGAAACTTTGGATTAGGCAATGATTTAGATATGAAACTAAAAGCACAAGTAATAAAAGAAAAAATATATGAATTGTTCTTTATCAAATTTAAAAAACAATTTTGTGCTTCAAAAGACACTGGTGAAAGAAAGTGAAAAGAGGACTTCCCTGGTGGCGCAGTGGTTAAGAATCTGCCTGTCAATGCAGGGGACACGGGTTCGATCCCTGGTTTGGGAAGATCCCACATGCCGCAGAGTAACTAAGTCCATGTGCCACAACTACTGAGCCTGTGCTCTAGAGCCTGCAAGCCATAACTACTAAGCCTGTGCACCACAACTACTGAAGCCCACGTGCCCTAGAGCCCACGTGCCACAACTACTGAGCCCACATACCTAGAGCCCATGCTCTGCAATGAGAGAAGCCACCACAATGAGAAGCCCACGCACCACAACGAAGAGTAGCCCCCACTCACCACAACTAGAGAAAGCCCATGTGCAGCAACAAAGACCCAATGCAGCCAAAAATTTTTTTTAATTAAAAAAATAAAAATAAATAAACAAAAAATAGAAAGTGAAAAGACATCTCATGGAATGGGAAAAAATTTTGCAAGTCATATATCTGATAGGGAACTTTCATCTAGAATTATATAAAGACCTCTTACAACTTAACAGTAAAAAGACAACCCAACTTAAAAATGGACAATATATCTGAATAGACGTTTCTGCAAAGAAGATATATACAGGCCAATAAGCACATGAAAATATGCTCAACATCACTAGTCACCAGGGAAATGCAAGTCAAAACTATGAGATACCACTTCATGTATTAGGATAGTTGTAATAAAAAAGACAGATAATAACAATTGCTGACAAGGCTGTGAAGAAATCAGTACACTCATACACTCCTGGTGGAAATATAAAATGGTGCAGCCTCTTTGGAAAACAGTCTGGAAGTTCCTCGAACTGTTAAAGCCGTATAACCATACAACCCAGCAATTCCACTCTTAGATATATATACCCAAGAGAAATGAAACTATATGTCCACAGAAAAATTTCATGAATGTTCATAGCATTATTAATCATAACCAAAAAGTGAAAACAACCTAGATGTCCAGCAACTAATGAATGAAGGAATGAAATGTAGTATACATACAACAGGATACTATTCAGCCATAAAAAGAATGAAGTACTGACACAGCTACAACATGGATGAACCTTGAAAACATGCTCTGTGAAAGAATGCAGACAAAAAAGACAGCATATTATATGATTGCATTTACATTAAACATATTGAATAGGCAAATCTATAAAGACAGAAAATAGATTAGTGGTTGCCTAGTGTTGGAAGGTATGGGGGAAGAAACCCCAAGTAATTAAAGAATTGTGTTTGAAGTCTCAAAAAATGTGGGCAAATGAATTTTGATATGCTCATACCATAGACTATTATTATAGAGTAGTCTTCCCTGACTCCCATATTTTTATTATAATTGATATATTAATTAAACTTATGACTTGAGCTTCTTTTTTATTCACTGCCCAAACCTGAATTCTTTCAATCCATTTAAAAATAAAAGTGATAAATCTTAGTTACCCTGGTTTAGGAAATATTTCTTAGATAGGATGTAAAAAGCATGAACCATGAAAGAAAAAAAAATGATAAATTGATTTCATCAAAACTAAAAACCTTTTCTCTTCAAAATCCACTGTTAAGTAAATGAAAAAGCAAGCTACAGATTGACAGAAAATAGTTGCTGACCATATGTCTAATAAAGGACTTGTATCTTGAATATACAAATAATTCATGACACAATAAGAAGGCAAATAACCCAATAAGGACTGGTAAAAGATTTAACAGATACTACACCAAAAATTATATGTGAATGGCATAACAAAACAAAATAGAACAAAAACCCACATGAAGAGATGCTCAACATCACTAGTAGATTAAAACAGTGAGATGTAAATTAAAATATAAATAAAATGTAAATTAAAACAAGATGATACTACACACTTATTAAAATGGTTAAAATTTTTAACTGAAAATATTAAGTGTTGGCAAGTTTATGGAACAACTGGAACTCTCAAACATTGATGGTACATATCAATGTTCTTATAAAGTTAAAGATATACTCAGCATATGACCCAGATATGACTTTATTTACCCGAGAGAAATGAATACCTGCTTATACAAAGAGCTGCACTTGAATGTTCATAGTAGCTTTATTCATACTGCCAAAAAATGGAAACCAACCAATGTGCATCAATTGATGAAGGGATAAACAAATCAGAGTATTTCCATACAATGCTGTATTACTCAGAAAGAAAAAAAGAATTAGATAATCTACTGCTACACAGAACATCATGAATGAATCTCTAAAGAATTATGTTAAATACAAGAAGTCTTACATAATACATTATGTACTGTATGATTCCATTTATATTAAATTCTAGAAAAGTTGAAATTTTTGTGGACAGAAAGTAGATTAGTGGCTACCAGAGGCCAGGGCCAGGGATTGGGGAAGGGGTTGATGACAAAAAGGCATGAAGGAACTTTTTTTTTTTGGCTGTGCCACACGGCATGTGGGATCTTAGTTCCCCAACCAGTGATCGAACCTGCATCCCCTACATTGGAAGCATGGAGTCTTAACAACTAGACCACCAGGGAAGTCCCTGAAGGAACTTTTTGAAGTGAAGGAAACATTCTAAATCAGCTTGTGGTAACAATCACATGATTGTATACATTTTCAAAAGTCATCAAATTGTACACTTAAAATTGGTGAATTTTACTGCATGTAAATTGTACCTCAATAAAGCTGATTAAACAACGCCAATAAAAATTTTAAAAGATTCTAGAAAAATAGGAGTTACATTAGCAAAGTTTTTAAATCGTCCCAAATCCCCACATAAATATAGAGCAAGCAGCCAGTAAAACCAAAAACCTATTGGCAACATTTAAGTAAAACTGGATGAAACAATTTTATGGGCTCAATTGCACCTCCCCTCGAATTCATATGTTGAAACCCTAACTCCCAGTATCTCAGAATGTGACCATATTTGAAGACAGGGGCTTTAAAGAGATGATTAAATTAAGATGATTAGTGTGGGGCCTAATCCAGTCTCTTCTTATAAGAAGAGGAAATTTGGATACTCTGAGAAACACTAGGGAAGTACTGGCCCAGTGGAAAGGCTATGTGGGGACACAGTGAGAAGAGGTGGCCATCTGCAAGCCAAGGAGAGAGGCAGGAAAAGACTTCCTGACATCTTGATCTTGGACTAATAGTAACCAGAACTGTGAGAAAATAATTTTCTGTTGCTTAAGCCACCCAGCTTGTGGTAATTTGTTATGACAGCCCCAGCAAACTAATACAGATAACATACCCATTAATCCCCAAATAAAAGCAGATAGGGAAAAATCATAATGCAATACCTGCATGGTAAATCTGTGCATCTATGAAGAAGGAAGCCAAGCAAAGTAATTGGACATCTGAAGTAACCTGAAAGCAAGAGAACACCAAAACATACTCACTGGAAAGCAGAGTGGGCCAAGTTGAGAACAACAGCTGAAATGGGATGCAGCTTTGCACATACCAATGGGAGAGGAGTGCAAGTTGTCCATGACGGAAGATCTGAAGGGGCTTGTGAAGCTTTGTCTGTGAGAACTTTCAAAGTAGACAGCCCAAATTTCTTTCCAGGAGAAAGTTCCTCCCTGAGGAGAAAATGCAAAGAATGGGGAATCATAATTGAGCTGGACAGGGAAAACAGAATCGAAGTCAAGGTCCAGATAAAAGTGGGAGGGAAGAAGAGAGCAATTAAGTGTCAGAAAGGCCATATATGTGTGTGTGTGTGTGTGTATTTCTTTTTCAACACTGTGTGAAGCCTACAGAAACAGCTCTGTAGGTATAAATAATTATCTTGAATCAAGCCTCCTTCTAAAGTGGTTCAGGGAAACTACTATATAAAAATAAGTAACAGAAAGGTATCAGACCAACTCCATAAAAGTTACTATTTTAAAAGAGAGAGAGAGAATAAGGAATACAATAACATCCTTACAGACAATGAAAGCATATCAGAAAGATCAAAATTGGAACCGACTATTTCAAAATGAGCTAATACTGCATTTAGAAAATGATACAAAATATGAAAGAACAATATAAATTAGAATGAAAAAAATTCAGAAATGGGGTACTAACTCAGAAAAGAATTAGAAATAAAAGTCATTTCAGAAATAAAGACTCTCCTTAAAAAGCTAAAAATAGAACTACCATATGACCCAGCAATCCCACCCCTAGGCATATACCCAGAGAAAACCATAATTTGAAAAGATACATGCACCCCAATGTTCATTGCAGCACTATTTACTATTTACAATAGCCAGGACATGGAAGCAAACTAAATGTCCATCAATAGAAGAATGAGTAAAGAAGATGTGGTACATATATACAATGGAATATTACTCAGCTATAAAAAGAACAAAATAGTGCCATTTGCAGCAACATGTGGATGGACCTAGAGATTGCCATACTGAGTGAAGTAAGTCAGACAGAGAAAGACAAATATCATATAATATCACATATGTAGAATCTAAAAAAAAGGGTACAAATGAACTTATTTACAAAACAGAAGTAGAGTCACAGATGTATAAAGCAAAACTTATGGTTACCAGGGGATGGGGGGCGAGGGATAAACTGGGAAATTGGGATTGATATATCACACTACTATATATAAAATAGATAACTAATATGGACCTAGTGTATAGCACAGGGAGCTCAATACTCTGTAATGGCCTATATGGAAAAAGAATCTAAAAAAGAGTGGATTTATGTATATGTATAACTAATTCACTTTGCTCTACATCTGAAACTAACACAACATTGTAAATCAACTATACTCTAATAAAAATTTTTTTTTAAAAAGGAAAGAAAGACTCAACTAGAAGGAATACAACAATGACTAAACCAAGAAATGCCTAAGAGAAAAATAGAAGGTAAAAATTAGGAAAATTTCTAAAATTGGAAAGAAATGAAGAAAGAAATTTAAAACGACTTGAGAGACAGAGAAAAATATTGGAGACAGGCAAAGAAGATCAAATATATTAACAGAAGTTCCTGAAGAAGAAAACAAAAGCAAAGGAACAGAATACTAAAAACTTAGAATAATAATAATAATACTGATATAAAAAAGATTTGCAACTGCATATTGAAAAAGTAGATGGTGTACCTGAGGATATCAATTAAGAACAACAAACTACAAGTCATATTAGTAAAATTACTTTAAAGAAAAGAAAAAAATTATTTGGGCACCTAGGGAGAAATAAATATAAGTGACTTTTTTTTTGGCTGCACTGCTTGGCATGTGGAACTTCCCCAACCAGGGATCAAACCCATGCCCCCTGCATTGGAAGCATGGAGTCTTAACCACTGCACCATCAGGGAAGTCCATAAGTGACTTTTAAAGGGAAAAAAAAATGTCAGGTTATCATCAGACATTTTGACAGTAAATACAGTATATTTAGAAATATAAAATGAATTAGCATATTTTAAATACTCAGTGAAAGAAAATATGAGCCAAATATTTTATACCCAGCAAAACTAAAAAACAGTTATTAACAGATGAGTATGGAGAAATATTGTAGGTTAAAAGAAACTTAAAAGACGTGTCACATTAAAAAAAGCAGTAAGGTAAAACATAGTGTTTAGAGATGTACAAATGGATAAATTATAAAGAAACACAAGGAAGAAATAACACAAGGAAGAAAAGTTAGGAGAGTGGTAGTGGTTACTTTTGGAGACAGGGCAAGGTAATGATTGGGACAGAACATGTGGAGGAATTTCTGACTTATCTGGTAAATTTCTATATTTTGACCTGAGTGATGGTTACAGGGGTATTTGTCTTATAACAATTCATTTGGGTATATTTTTGTGGTTTTTCTGTGTGTGTTTTATTTTTGCAATAAAAAAAGATTTAAAAAAACAACAACGATGAACAACAGAGTCTCAGGAATTATAACTTTTCTTCTCCTTCACAGCATGTAAACATGGAGGGGAAAAGTCAGTGCTGTTGAAAGCCACTCAAGCCTGAAAACATTTGTATTTGCTGGAAAACTGTTCCAGTTACACAGAGAATGAACAAACACTGGAATTCTAAAAGCATAAGATATCATGCCTACTAGCCCTCAAGCATATTTAGAGTCTGAGTAGACAAAGCCTGTATGGGACAGGAATTCAAGCCCTGAACATGGTTTAAGGTAATCTCCAACAGGTACCCCTATCTTCCTGGCGGAAGTAATATTAATTGTTTCTTGATCTCAGGGAATCTTCACAAATAATTATTTTCAAGGTCAATGAGAAGCATGTGGTAAAAGAAACTAAGCCCTCAGTGAAACAAGGTATTATGAAAGAGAACCAGCAGAAACACAAGATAGTGACAATAGGCCTTCATTTGAATCATAGATACAAGTTACCAAAGAACTTTGCTTATGTTTAAACCTCGATTTTATTTCTTAAAATATGTGTAGGGATCTATAAAAATTACAGATTTGAAAAAGAACAAAGTAAAACTTTCATATGGGAAAAGTACAATAACCGAAATTAGATACTTATTGTACAGGTTGGGCACAAAATTGGACAAAACAGAAAAGAGAATTACTTAACTGGAAGAAAGATAAAAATACACAGAATCTATCACAGAGAGACAAAATGAGGCTATATATAAAACAGAGTTTAAAGATATGCCAGATAGAGTTGGAGTTGCAACTAAACTTCAATATTAGAAGAAACAATAAATGAACAATTTCCAAAGATGATGACAGTCTCTAAACCATTGACTCAAATCCTTCAACCTAGACCCATTATGGAGAAACTGCATAAAATCAAAGACAATGAGAAAATCTTAAAACAGCAAACAAGAAAGGATAAATTACCTTCAAATTAACCATTAGACTGACAGCTGACTTTTCACAGTAGCAATGAAAGTTAGTAGAGTGGAATGTTAGCTGAAATAAAATACTATCCACTGAAATAAAATAATAATGAGACATAGGGAAAATGATCCCCAATGGAAGTGTTGAGAAACAAGAATAAATGAAAAG
The DNA here is from genome assembly GCF_011762595.2 of Tursiops truncatus. Classification (NCBI taxonomy): domain Eukaryota; kingdom Metazoa; phylum Chordata; class Mammalia; order Artiodactyla; family Delphinidae; genus Tursiops; species Tursiops truncatus. The sequence continues at coordinate 43,722,123 of NC_047052.1, read as the reverse complement.
CAATATAGGAATTATGGGGGCAAATGTAAATGAACATTGACTATAAAAAATTATGTCTATGAGGTTAAAAAAAGATAATAAATATGCAAGAAAACAATAATCTACATTGGTATATGGGTGGATAAATGTAGCTAAAGTACTCTAAGTATGTTCTATTGTCATGGGAGCGAATAAAGATATGAACTGTTTTAGACCTTGATAGGTTTTAGTATTCATGATATTTTCTGAAGTAACCCTTAAAGCATAGAAATAGTATGTAGAATTTCCAATAATAGAGGTAAAAACAAAACGACAATTTTTAAAATCATGAAGAAAACAAAGAGGAAAAAAAGAATATAGAATTGGCAAAATAAACAAAAGATTAAAGGTGGTAGATTTAAAGCTAAATATATCAATAATTACATTGAATAAATTAGATCTAATACTCTATTTAAAAGACAAAGAATGTCATATTGAATTTAAAAAATGCAACTATATTGTGTTTAGAAAACACATCTATAATTTAAGGATACAAAAAGTTGAAATTAAAAAAATTGAAATTTAATTAATTGAAATTAAATTATATCATACAAACAATAAGCAATTCATGTAACTATACTACTAGCAGACAACCTAAACTTTAAGCCAAGATGCATTAATAGAGATACCTGTTTGAAGATCTTGTCTGATGTAGTTATCTTGCAATAGTGTTACTTTTCTCATGCTCCCCTCCCCTTATATCGAGACCATAAATTATAATCAAATCTCAGCATATTCTGAAAGTCAAACCTAAGTATCAAAAACATTGTCTAAGGATAATGTAGAGAATATATGAAGAAATACTTTCACCAGTGGACTCAACAGTGATTCCAATACAATGTAAAGTGAGCCTATAACTTGGCTATTTAGAGTTCCTTGTGACCCTGGACAACAGACCAAAGGCTGGGGTGGAAGAAGAAGAAGGGTGTAAGCTGGTGTTTGCCAGGCTGATTGATCCTGGCTCTCAAGGGAAAGATAGATTTGAAATTTCCAAATGGAACATGGATAGAACACAAAGATTCCCCTGGGTCAACTCCTACTTCTAAATCATTTCCAGTAGTAAAAGTTAATAGAAAACTATAATAACCAACAAGGATTCAGATCCTTTTTTCATAAAGGCTTAGGTCACTTTACCTATAAAAACTCCCCAATCTACTAAATTAAAAGGGAGTGTGTCACAACTGTCATTTACAGAGAAGAAGACTGGAGCATCTATCTAATTTATATATACCTATATATTATGATTACATTTCTTTTTACTCGTTTTCTTCTATGTAGGTTGTTACCACTTAAGACAAAGTTTACGGAATGTCTACAAAGGATTCTGACAGAGAAGAGGTATAGACATTACCCAGCACATTTTCAGTTGAGTGGGGGAATGGCCATATTATTTTAAGTGAGGTTTTCATTTTCAGCTGTGGGAAGAATTATGTATGATTAATGGGATGCCATCTTATAAACGCTGGCCATTCATTTGGCTGCCCAGTTCATGTGTACACTTGCTATGATGGGAAACATCCGTCTTTAAGAAGCAGAGGCTGGGGGCTTTCCTGGTGGCGCAGTGGTTAAGAATCCACCTGCCAATGCAGGGGACACGGGTTCGAGCCCTGGTCCGGGAAGATCCCACATGCTGAGGAGCAACTAAGCCCGTGCACCACAACTACTGAGCCTGTGCTCTAGAGCCCGCGAACCACACGTACTGGAGCCCACCTGCCACAGCTACTGAAGCCCGCATACCTAGAGTCCGTGCTCTAGGACTCACAAGAGAAGCCACTGCAATGAGAAGCCCACGCACCGCAACAAAGAGTAGACGCCACTTGCCACAACTAGAGAAAGCCCACGCACAGCAACAAAGACCCAACACAGCCAAAAAAAAAAAAATTATATATATATATATATATATATATATATATATATATATATATATATGTAAAAGCAGCAGAAGCTGATCCTCACTAATCTGAAAATGTATCTGTCTCCCCAGCAGCTAATGCACAGGGATGGAACCTAGGCTTCAGCACTCAAACACACTCCTCTCCAAACAGCAAGCTGATAGTACAAAGGAACAAGGATTGTGGAAATTCCATCTGGGTGATGGGTAACCCCAGGTACACAGGTGGCAGTAGCAGGAACATCCAGAGCCCAGCACCCATGGTGTCAGTAGTGTAAGTTGGGGATTCTGTGTACAGCAGCAGCAGTGGTGATCTCACCACACAAGCTCTATGTCATCATTTGGAGCATTGTTTCTGGTTCTGTATCTTTGTTCTTCAGCACATTAAGATTTTCCATGAGCAACTCAAAACCATTTGAATGAATTCTTTATCCACTCAAATTAATAAAATGTAAAACATATTGACTGTAACTAATGTGTTTTCATTAAAATTAGAAATAAAACAAAATGGCTATAGAAAAATTTTTTGTGGGTGATAATTAGCTATAACTCTCTCATCCTGATTTCTGGACTGATTGAGAAATAGGTCATTTTTTTGGTAATGCTTTATTGAAAGAGGCAGCTTGAACCTGGAGTTAAAATGCATAACCTAATACTTAATTCAAACTCTAGATATTGGGACATATACCAGCAGAGGAATGGGTCTGCAGAGTCAGCATAGAGAATCATAGCCTGCCCCAGGAAACATGAGAAATTCAGGGTCAAATAAAGGGAGGTAATTTATGTGTTTTAATACATTTCACCAAGGTAATAAATCATTTCTCTTATGACACACAAACAAGAGTAAGGATGAAAACAGGAAGCAGAAATTATCCTCAAAATCCAACTCTTCAGCCTGTAAAAATGGGGAAAATCTGTTAAAAAGGAAGTCCTGCTCAAAATCCACTGTCATCCGGTCTACAACATGAAATAAGACAAGAAAATAGGTGTAATACTGTGAGATGGGTATATCTTTTATCTGCACATTATAAAAGGTCAAAAGAATTTATCTCTTTATAATCAATACCCTAATAAAATATGTTAAACTTTCAATTATTACTAGCATATCTTAAGGACTATATATATTATATTTTATGTACATTATAAAGATATTAGAGAGTAAGGAGGATGAAGAGCTCTCAAAGAAATTTCAAGACATACATATATATTAATGAATATCCAGTCAGTGTCAATGATGCATTCATTTGGGATACTCTATATTTAAACTTAATAATTCAAAATATAATCCCAATGAGGACTTTTACTGGAACTGGATTAAAAAACATTTTAATTCTAATGAAGACACATTTGTCTTTATTTTCAAATAAAAACTATGTAATTATATGTATTTTTATTTACAAACTATGTAATTATATGTATATGTATTTTTATATTTATTTACAGTAGTAAGTTACTGAAAAGTATAAATCAAAGATTGCTGGCAAATAGGTCTGAGGATATGAGCATTTAATATATGAAAGATAGTATTTTAATTCAGTAGAAGATGAATAGTTTAATAGTTCAATACTTTAATAATTGTTTCTGGCATAATTGGCTTTATTTCTGGATGAGAACAAGCCAACATACTATATCACACCATATATAATAATCAATCCAGATGGATTAAGTGTTAAATCTGTGTGTGTACACACCCACATAAACACATATATGAAAACCTGCACTTTTTTCCTTTATCCTCTTGTCCTCTGAAATTTTCTATAAGCAATACTTTTCTAAGAAACATGGAAAACATTGGAAATGTTTTGGGAAACCTATTTTATAGAAATAAAGTAAATAGACAAGAATATAATATATGAATGTTTATTGCAGCACTAATTTTAAATGGCAAAGGAGATAATATGAAATATCACAACTGGGGAAATACTGTAGTTGAGTAGGTATTGGTATAAGCATACTGTGGAATATACTGTAAGCATTAAAACAACTAAGTTCAATCATCATTTACTGACTTGAAAGAAAATCCAAAATGTACTGTTGAATGTAAAAAAGCAAATTACAGAGAAATGTATAAAGTATCATCCATTTGGGGGGGTAAAAAATACTAAAATAATTTATTTGTGTTACTGTTTAAGCTTGAAGAAGTATATGGGGGAGATACACGAGGTTTAGACATTACTCAGAAGGAAATAGACAAAGGGGAAGGGAGTGAGGAATGGAGAGGAGCAGAGATAATGTTTTTTTCTTTTTACTGGCATTGTTTCATTGGTTCAAGTGCAAATGCATTACTTCTGTAATTTTAGATGAGGAACTCAATAAATGACTTTAAAATGACAAAAGAATATAAAATTTCACTTAGTTCTCATTTTAGTGTAATGCAGAATATTAGAATAAAACAGCCTCGTCTTTACTAATTCTACCATCTGCAGATATGTTGCTCACTCTACTTATCTCAAATTGATTATTAAATATTTTACTTCTTCATGCCTCGTAAAAAATAAAGTAGCTCAATGTTTTGTTTTGTTTTTTAAAGTCCTCTAATATGGGATCTAAGAAAAAAGAAAGTGGAGCATAGAAGGACAGATCTATAGTAACTTTGGATATATGGATTTTCCTTCCACAGAATGGTACCATTCAATGTAGGAAGCTGCTTGCTGAGCATGAAAATTGAGGCACAGTAAAGGCCCATCTCAAACACTAACCTAAACCTAAACAAAGCTAAGCTGTGGGACTTTTTTTTTAAACTTCAGGATTTCTTAAGAAATTTTAGTAGGCTTCCACACTATAATGGCAGAGGTGAGTAGTTGCAACAGAAATAGTATGACATACAGAGGGTAAAATATTTATTTTCTGGCCCTTTACAGAAAGTTTGCTGACCCTTGGTCTAAAACAGAATGCATAATTCCAGTGACATATTTTCTGCTAGAGTGATGGTCTGGCTAACCTATTTTTCTCAATAGGTTAACTCTTTATTCTTATTTTCAGCTGCATGTGTATACAGTTATATAGCTCAAGAATGGGATTACAACATATAAAATATACCCTAGTTTTTAAATGACATGATGCTGAGAATAAAAAACTGCATGTAGAAAATATGGGACTGGATCAAGTCCTTAAAAAAAAACTGCATTTGGAGCTTAGCTACTTTATCTCTGAAAATACTTTTCACATCTAAGAAATTCCAGGTAAATTATCTTGTATTTCACTATTCCCCTGCCACCCTTAAGTCTCCTTGGGGCTAAGGGATTTGCACTATTAAAAACTCCTCCTGTGAGCCTTTTGCACACTCACTGCTCTAGTGTCCAGAACAAAAGTAAGCTATGGGTCACTTGCTACTTGCAGCGTCAATATATCTTTGGTCCATACCATGTTTAAAAAAGAACCAAACAAAACCCTAGCTGCCATTTAAAAAATCAAGGGCTATCACACACTGAAAAAAATGTAGATTTCTGGATTTTCCCAAAAGTCAGAAGAGCTGGCAAAAGAAGGCCTGCATTTTCTCATAGCACTCATTAGCTGGAACTGGGCACTGGGGATCCTCTTCAGTTACTGTCCCAATGCAGGTTCATTTCTGTTCATTTAATAGATACCTACAGTTTGCTATTTTCTTTAGTATGCTTGTATATATCTTCATGGATGACCCTGAAAAATAGCTTCCTGTTTGTGTTCTCCTAATCCTTATCTAACATCAGGATTATGTTAGAGTATGTTATGAGATGTCTACTTCTATATAACTAATAGTTCCTTGAATACTTGATAAAGTCTTTCCTGTTCTCATTACAAAAAAAAACATTCTGTAAGTATGCATGGTGGCGGATGTTAACTAGATTATTATGCTGGTCATTTTCCAATGTATACAAACATCAGATTATTATGTTGTGCACCTGAAACTAATATAATGTTGGTATCAATTATACCCCAATTTTTTAAAAAAAGAGTTCTGCCTGAAAAGAAATTGGGTTTGATGCTTCATTAGTAATAGCTACTATATCTCACGCTAAATTTCCCCTTTTACCTGTGTTTATGAGTCTCCCAAGAGTTTAATTCTCTTTGAGTCAATACTGTAATTTTTATTTTCCTACAAAATAATTTTGTTTAGGTTTTCAGATGTATTGGAAGTACTGTATTCAGTATAACATTTAAAATCAGTCACTATAAGGTTTCTCTTTATGTACATATGCATATTCATTTTCAAACATAATGCTGTTTGTCTTTTCATATTTTTTAATCAGTGTCACCAATGTCTTGTCTATATTATCATGTCTTTATATTAGGTATTATATGATGTAGTGAAAAGGATACCAATCTGAATACAGCCTTTCCTACTCATTACACACATTACTTTCCCCACCAGCACCCAGGATTACTTCATGTTCCATAGGAAGTAAGTGATAATGGAAAATTTCTTAATTCATTACCTTCAATGGGTCTTTCTTCAATTATCTGTCCTGTCTGATGTTGAGTAAGGTCTGTAGAAACAGTTGCTTTTCAACAAATAATACTAATAATGACAACGATGAATACAATTAACATGACCAACATTCTGTGGGTATCTATTTATTATATGACAGGCACAATTCTAAGCACTTTGTGTCTCTTTATTTGATCCTCACACAAAATTATGAGGTAGGTATTATAATTATCCCCATTTTATAATTTCTACCAAAACATATATGTATAAAAACATAGAAAAATGCTCAGGAAGGATAAATACTAAACAAGGAGGGATATGGGTACAAGGATAGTTGTCAAAGACCTTACTTGTAATGTTTAAACCTATTATAAGGAAAATATATATTGAGGCATTATTTCTGCAATTAAAATAAAAGACATGACACAAAGATATACCTAGGGAGAATGCCCGTCAGGGCACTGTGTATAATGGCAAAAACACTGGAGGAAACTACAATGTCTATCAATAGGGATTTGATGAAATGATATTACAGCAACACAAGGAAAACACCATGAAGATAGTAAAGGATCTCTATTTACTGAGTGGTAAGTCATTACATGAACGTTTCTACAACAAGAAAGCCTAAATTTTGTAAAGAGCAAAAGGAATAAGCTATCTTCAAAAATAAAGAGGTCACTGCTCTTGGGTATTAAAGGTATCTTAAAAATAAAGATATTTTATAAACCATGATATACACAGATGGACTTTACAGTTATATAAATTTAAATGGATTAAAAGATTAAGAATATTACAACTATAGACAAATTGGGGGGAAAATAAAATGAAAATCACAGGATTACATTTCAGCATGTATTCTCTGATGTTTAAGATAAGGTTAGAAAGGTGCCAGAAGTGCTGTTGTCATTTTGAGTATTTACTAGACTGAATTACCTGATGGCAAGGGAAATAGGGGCTTTTATTAAATGGCTTCCAAAACGTATTCTACTCATAGGGTGTTTCTCCTACATGATTTTTCTTGGGCTGAACAAGCTGTAGTCAGCAAATAAGATGTTTCTACCTTATTCTATTTAGAGGGATTAATATAGAGATAAATTCTCTTTTGTTAAATAGTTGATGTTAATAGTTTTGAGCTGTAAATAAAAGCATTTGCACACATTTCATATATTCTATGTTTTATCACCAGTACAAATTTTGATGTTGAATCAGCTGTGAGTCATAATTAAAGGTCTTCCCACATTCCCTATATTCATAGGGTTTCTCACTAGTATGAATTCTATGATGACTAATAAGTTGTGAACTCTGAGAATAGGCTTTCCCACATATCTTACATTCATAGGGCTTCTCACCAGTATGAATTCTCTGATGTCGAGTAAGGTCTGAACCAGAACGAAAAGCCTTTTCACATTCCTTACATTCATAGGGTTTCTCACCTGTGTGGATTCTCTGATGTTTAATAAGTTGTGAGCTCTGACTAAAGGCATTGCCACATTCCTTACATTCATAGGGTTTCTCCCCTGTATGAATTCTCTGATGTTGAGTAAAGTTTGAGCCACTACTAAAGGCCTTCCCACATTCTTTACATTCATAGGGCTTTTCACCAGTGTGAATTCTCTGATGTCGAGTGAAGTTGGAGCCACTACTAAAGGCCTTTCCACATTCCTTACATTCATAGGGTTTCTCACCAGTGTGAATTCGGTGATGTCGAGTAAGGTCTGAGCCACAAATAAAGGTTTTTCCACATTCCTTACATTCAAAGGGTTTCTTGCCAGTATGAATTTTCTGATGATGACTGAGTCTTGAGGGATGTCTAAAGGCCTTTCCACATTCCTTACATTCATAGGGTTTCTCAACAGTATGAATTATCTGATGGGTGGTAAGCTGTGAGTCATGTCTAAAGGATTTCCTATATTCCTTAGTTGCACAGTATTTCTCTTTATTACTAATGATTTGCTGTAATGTAAAGGATGGATGTTGACTAAAAGTGGGCATGCCTTCATGGGTGAATATCAGTTGACTGAAATGTCCCTCCTGAGAGCCATGTTGTTTCTCAAACTGGCCATTACATTCCCAATCATCTCTGAAACTAGAGCACTGAAGGTCATGTCTTGTAAGTCTTTCCATTATCTCCCACTGGGCTGACTCTATTTCATAAATTTCCTTCTTCAGAAATAATTTCTTGGTCTCACATCTTGACTCCAGGACTGAAAGAAAATATGAAAGCAATCACTCACATTTTTCTTGTTTGGGAGAAATAAAACTTCAATTAAAATGGGAGAATTAAACTGAAATTTTTAAAAATGGACAAGAAAAGAAGAGTGAAGAGAGATGACATAGTAAGGTGAGGACAGTAAGTAAGCCACTGGTTTCTAAACGTTGCTATAAATCAGAATTACTTATGGGAGCTTGATAAATATACAGATGCCTTAGACTCCCTTGTTACAGGATGGCTCTAATCATACATACACACAACATCTCACATCATATGCAAACACACATATAAAAGCGGCGCACAGCATGAACTGTAAATAAGGGGAATGATCATACCACTTAATAGGGTGGTTGTCAGGATTAAATGAATATGTCTAAGGAAGAATGTTCAGGGGTTGGCAAACTATGTACTGCAGCCCTGCAGTCATTTTTATAAGTAAAGTTTTATTGGAACACAGCCACATTTATTCACTTATGTATTGTCTATGGCTGTTTTTGAGCTACAGTTGCAACAGAGACCACATTGACTGCAAGCCTAAAATATTTACTATCTGGCCTGTTGAAAAGTTTGCCAGGCCCTGGTTAGATCTGTATTGTCCATTACAGTAGCTACTAGCATATATGTCTATTTGAATTTAACATAATTAAGAGTAAATAAAAATTCAAATTCAGTTCCTCAGTGACAATATCCACATTTTTAGTGTTAGAAATAGCCAAATATGGCTAGTGTCTACCATACTGGAAATCACAAATATCAGACATTTCCATCATTGCTGAAAATTCTAGATTAAGTAACTAGAGGCTTAGGTTCTCTTCAACCAATGACAGAGAAATAGAAGGTGGTAATCCAGATGGGAGAGTACCTTAAGAAAAGTCAGGTGCTGAATGAACCTAGCATGAGTGTTATATAGGGAGGATTTTCTGTGGCTCGATATGGTATATGCTTGGGGTTTGATGAAAATACTATGCCTTGGAATTCTGTAATTCTGAACTTAGGAAAAAAGAGGAGAGGACTTAACAAGTGCACAAGCACTGTAGTAGTGATGACCAACTGACAGGAAGGGCATTTGTAGGTTCAAAGAGAAGTGAAAAGAATATAATGGGAGGCAGTGTATTGCTATTGAAAGATCAGAGGTACAAGATTCAGTTGTATGAGTTTTGAACTCAAACTCAGTTAATTACAAGCTTTGTTTCCTTGGGCAAATTAGTTCATCTTTCTGAGTCCCCAACTGTCTGTCTATATGACAGGAATGATAACTAACTCTTATAATCATTGTGAGGACTGGGAATACTATATGAAAAAATACTTGGTATTAAATAATTATTTAGTATTTGGGAGATAATATTATGGAAGAATTTCCATATAAAAATATGGATGTTAGGCAAGTGAAGTGTTTTGAAGACCACACTATGGACCCAGAGGAAAAACCTCAAGCCAAAAAAGTGAAGATCATTCTAGTACCATCTTATTCATCTTACTCTCATATAATTATTTAGCAAATACTGTTTAATATTGTTCCTAAATATATCCTGACACTCTTCCCTTTATGTTCAATATAATACCTAATATGAAATATCTCTCCCTTGGAATACTGGAATAGCCTCCAACCTAGTTTCTCCACTTGAGGTTTGTAGTCTTGAATCCATGTCACTAGAATGGCATTAGCCTGCCAATGCTCTGCTTAAAATCCATTGGTGGTTTCCTTTTATTGCTCTTACAATAAAAGCCAAACTCCTGAATGTGGTCTACAAAACTCTGAATGATCTTGTTCCTGCCTGCCTTTCAACCAAATCTCACACTATGCTCCATTTTGGTTTCTAAGCTCCATCCACGTTGGTCCTATTTTATAGTTCTTCAAATGCTCCTAATTATTAGTCCCTGTTTAGATCTTTCTAGGTACTTTTCCTTATGTATAGAAGGTATTTTCTTTTACTCTTTGCCTTGGTAACTATTACTCATTTTCCAAATCTCTACATAAAGATCATACTTTTTGAGGTCTTCTCTGATCCTATGACCAAATTACACCCTCCTTGTAATTATATTTTTAGCACTCTGTTCTCTTCCTTAACAGGATTTTCATAATTTGTAATTACATACTTATTTAGGTTCATTTACTATCTTTTCCTTCAATAGGTCTTAAGTTCTGTGAAGGCAAGGAAAATGTCTATTGTCTTCATCAATGTGTATCCAACTCTGAGCATGGTACATGGTACATATTGGAAGATCAAGTATTTACTGACTGACTCAATAAGAAAGTATTTAAATATATACTCCTTAATGAAAAATGTCTAAAAATTTCCTCTAGGGAAAAAGGACAGGGACTTCCCTGGTGGCGCAATGGTTAAGAATCCACCTGCCAATGCAGGGGACACAGGTTCAATCCCTGGTCCGGGAAGATCCCACATGCCACGGAGCAACTAAGCCCATGTGCAACAACTACTGAGCCTGTGCTCTAGAGCCCGTTGAGCCACAACTACTGAGCTCAGGTGCCACAACTACTGAAGCCCACACATCTAGACCCTGTGCTCTGCAACAACAGAAGCCACTGCAATGAGAAGCCCACACACCGCAACGAAGAGCAGCCCCCGCTCGCTGCAACTAGAGAAAGACTGCGCACACCAACAAAGACCCAACGCGGCCCAAAAATTAATTGATTAAAAATAAAAAGGACACACTTTTTGCAAATATGGCACATTGAATATATGCATTTATTACTGCTCTTTCATGAAGTGCCACTAAAGATAGTAATGAGATTCAACAAAAGAGGAAACTCCATGAGGACAATGAGAATGGGGAAAAAAGCATCAACAAAAATTTGGAAACTAGAGAATAGATGGAATAGTAATAAATGATGTATTAACCTTGAGCCTTGCAACCTAAGTCACAGATTAGTCTTACTGTAGAATACCAGATATTTTCAAGCATGCAAACACCAGGTACCCTTGAAACTAGGGTGCATAAGGGTTGCAAAAAGGATAATTACTTGAAAATCTGTAAGAAATAGACAGACTTCACATTCTCAAACCTATTCCATATAGCAGGCTGATTCCACAGTCCACTATACCCAGTAAACTCTCAAGAATCAGGCAGCCACGCTTATTTTATTAATTCCAGAAAGAAAGTAGAGGATCCCATTCTGGAGAAAATCAGCCCAAGAGAAAAGACCTGATAGGTGGTGTCAGCCAATGAACTGTTCTAGGCAGATCACTCTGCAGTAACTACCACCAATAAATCTACAAATCTTGTCACAAACAAGCTCAAATCAGCTTTTTAATGCCACAGTTTTATATGAGCAAATAGCTTTGAGTCACTAGCTATTTCCGGAAAACATTAAATATAAGAGCTTAAGGGACTTCCCTGGTGGTGCAGTGGTTAAGAATCTGCCTGCCAATGCAGGGGACACAGGTTCGTGCCCTGGTCCAGAAAGATCCCACATGCCACGGAGCAACTAAGCCCATGTGTCACAACTACTGAGCCTGCACTCTAGAGCCCATGAGCCACACTACTGAGCCTGCATGCCACAACTACTGGAGCCCGTATGCCTAGAGCCTGTGCTCGGCAACAAGAGAAGCCACCGCAATGAGAAGCCTGTGCGCCACAACGAAGAGTAGCCCCCACTCGCCACAACTAGAAAAAGTCAGTGTGCAGCAACGAAGACCGAACACAGCCAAAAATAAATTAATTAATTAAAAACAAAAACAAAAAATAAGAGCTTAAAATACACAAACAGAAACAGGAGAGACAGTGGAGGGAAAAAAAACAAAATTCAAAAGAAGAATGCTTCTAAAAAAGAAAAAAGAAAATGCTTCTAAAAACAATGTTATATAGCAATTCCATAGAGAATGATGTCAGAAAAAGAAATACTGAGAATGTTTTTTTAAATAAAAATACGAAGATGAGAACTTAATAAAACCTCACAGAAAGTACAACATAAAAAGAGAGATGGAGGGCTTCCCTGATGGCGCAGTGGTTGAGAGTCTGCCTGACGATGCAGGGGACACAGGTTTGCGCCCCGGTCCGGCAAGATCCCACATGCTGCGGAGCGGCTGGACCCGTGAGCCATGGCCGCTGAGCCTGCGCGTCCGGAGCCTGTGCTCCGCAACGGGAGAGGCCACAACAGTGAGAGGCCGGCGAACTGCAAAAAAAAAAAAAAGAGAGAGAGAGAGATGGAAACTAGAAAAAAGAAAAAAGAGCAGATACAAACTACTATATATAAAATAGATAAACAACAATAGATAAACAAGGTCCTACTGTATAACACAGAGAACTACATGAAAAAAAATATGTATATATACACGTATAACTGAATCACTTCACTATACACCAGAAACTAACACAACATTGTAAATCAACTATACTTCAATTTAAAAAAAAGAAAAAGAAATTCTAGAGGTAGCACAAAAAATTTAAGATCTGAATTACGAGTGTTCAATCATTCAAAAAATTTAATGAGCTCTTACTATGTGTCAGACATGGTGCCAAGCACTGGACATAAAAAATGATCAATAAACATTGAAACATAGAGAACAGAGAAAAAGAGAAAACAATGCGGAACAAATGATCAACAAAATTACAGAAGAAAATTTCAGAGATTTTTAGTTTCTGGAATAAGTGAGTGCCCTGGTACATGAAAGAATAAAATCAACATCATGATACCTCAACATGAAATATTAGAACATCATAAATAAATAACAAATGCTAAAAGCTTCCAAAGAGATTAAACAGGTCACTTAAAAGAATTAAGAACTGAATGGGTTTTGGACTTCTCTACAACACTAGATAACAGAAGATTTTAGAAATCCTCAGAGCAATGCCTTTAAAAAGTTGAACTAAATTTTTCCACCTAAAATGACATCTCCAGTCAAATTATCAATCAAATTAGGAGAGTGAAATGGAAACATTTTTATTCATGAAAGGATTCACAAAATATACTTTCTATTTACTTCTTTTGCATCCTTCCCTTGGTTGCTTTTGAAAGATGTGCTTCAGAATAATAAGGAAACAAATCAAGAAAGAGGAAGGCAAGAGATCCAACAGTCTAGGTATACAAAAGTATCCAAGGCATGCAAATACAGAAGAGAATCAAAACAAATTCAAAGGGAAGGAGTTAAGGGAATCAAAGGGATGATCCTAAGGGAATCCACTGGATGATAATAAAGGAAAATTCTAAAATAAAGCTATGTTACAATCACACCTGGGGAGGAAGAACAGAGGGTTAGAGGAGGGATATCTCAGTTAAAAAACAAACCACAGAACAGGAGAAAATATTTGCAAATGAAGAAACTGACAAGGGATTAATCTCCAAAATATACAAACAGCTCATACAGCTCAATATCAAAAAAACAAACAACCCAATCAAAAACTGGGTACAAGATCTAAATAGACATTTCTCCAAAGAAGACATATAGATCGGCAAAAAACAAATGAAAAGACGCTCAATGTCACTAATTACTAGAGAAATGCAAATCAAAACTATAATGAGGTATCACCTCACACTGGTCAGAATGGCCATCATCAAAAAATCTACAAATGGTAAATGCTGGAGAGGGTGTGGAGAAAAAGGAACACCCCTACACTGTTGGTGGGGATGTAAATTGGTACAGCCACTATGGAGAACAGTATGGAGGTCCCTTAAAAAACTACAAATAGAGCTGCCATATGACCCAGCAATCCCACTCCTGGGCATATATCCGGAGAAAACCATAATTCAGAAGGATGCATGCACCCAATGTTCACTGCAGCACTATGTACAATAGCCAGGACATGGTAGCAACCTAAATATCCATCGACAGGAATGGATAAAGGAGATGTGGTACATATATACAATGGAATATTACTCAGCCATAAAAAGAAACCAAGTAATGCCATTTGCAGTGACATGGACGGACCTAGACATTGTCATATAGAGTAAAGTAAGTCAGAAAGAGAAAGACAAATTTCATATAATATCACTTATATGTGGAGTCTAGAAAAATGGTACAGATGGACTTATTTGCAAAGCACAGTTATTTCTTGGCTCTCTTTTGTTCCATTGATCTATGTGTTTGTTTTTATGCCAATACCATACTATTTTTACTACAGCTTTGTAATCTAGTTTGAAATCAAGAGGCATGATGCCTCCAGCTTTATTCTTCTTTCTCAAGATTACTTTGACAATTTAGGGTCTTTTGTAGGTTTCATACAAATTTTAGAATTGTTTGTTCTATTTCTCTGAAAGATGCCTTGGAATTTTGATAGGGAGTGCATTGAATCTGTAGACTACTTTGGGTTGTATGAACATTTTAACAATATTAATTCTTCCAATCCATGAAAATGGAGTAGCCTTCCATTTATTTGTGAATTCTTCAATTTCTTTCATCAGTGTCTTATAGTTTTCAATGTACAGGTCTTTTCACCTCCTTAGTTAAATTTATTTCTAGGTATTTTATTCTTTTTTTTTTTGATGCACTTGTAAATGAGATTTTTTTTTTAATTTCTCTGAGTGTTCATTACTAGTGTATAGACATGCAACTGATTTTTGTATGTGGATTTTGTATCCTGCAACTTTACTGAATTCATTTATTAATTCTAACAGTTTTTCTAAAAACAGAATTACCATATGATCCAGCAATCCCACTCCTGGGCATTTGGATTAGACAAAACTCTAATCCAAAATGATACATGTACCCCTATGTTCACAGCAGCACTATTCACAACAGCCAAGACATGGAAACAATCTAAGTTTCCATTGACAGAGGAATGGATAAAGAAGATGTGGTAAATATATACAATGGGATACTACTCAGCCATAAAAAAGAACGAAATAATGTCATTTGCAGCAACATAGGTGAAACTAGAGATTATCATACTAAGTGAAATCAGAAAAGGAAAGACAAATACCACATGATATCACTTATATGTGGAATCTAAAATATGACACAAATGAACCTATCTATGAAACAGAAACACACTCACGGACATAGAGAACAGACTTGTGGTTGCCAAGGGGGAGGGGATTTGGGAAGGGATGGAGTGGGAGGTTGGGGTTAGCAGATGTAAGCTATTATATATGGAATGGATAAACAACAAGGTCCTGCTGTATAGCACAGAGAACTATATTCAGTATCCTATGATAAACCATAATGGAAAAGAATAGTAAAATAATGTATATATAGGACCTCCCTGGTTGCGCAGTGGTTAAGAATCTACCTGCCAATGCAGGGGACACAGGTTCAAGCCCTAGTCCAGGAAGATCCCATGTGCCGTGGAGCAACTAAGCCCATGTACTACAACTACTGAGCCTGTGCTCTAGAGCCCGTGAGCCACAACAGCTGAGCCCGCGTGCCACAACTACTGAAGCCCACGTGCCTAGAGCCTGTGCTCCACAACGAGAAGCCACTGCAATGAGAAGCCTGCACACCACAACGAAGAGTAACCCCCACTTGGCGCAACTATAGAAAGCCCGCGCACAGCAATGAAGACTCAACGCAGCCAAACAAAATAAATAAGTGAAAGAAAATATTTAAAAAAAGAAAACATTAAGAAGAAATAGTGCTTTTAAAAATGTATATATGTATAACTGAACCACTTTGCTGTACAGCAGAAATTAACACCACATTGTAAATCAACTATACTTCAATAAAATTAAATAAATAATTCTAACTTTTTTTAGTGGAGTCTTTGGGATTTTCTATATATAATATCATGTTATCTGCAAATAGTGACAGTTTTACTTCTTCCTTTCTGATTTGGATGACTTATATTTCTTTTTCTTCCATAGTTGCTCTGGCTTAGACTTCCGGTACTATGTTGAATAAAAGTGGTGAGAGTGGGGATCCGTGTCTCATTCCTGATCTTAAAGGAAAAACTTTCAATTTTTTACCGCTGAGTATGATGCTAGCTGTGGGCTTGTCACAAATGGACTTTAGTATGTTGAGATATGTTCCCCCTTTGTTCAGAGTTTTTATCATGAATGGATGTTGACAAAAAAACAACATAAATGAAATTTTACTTAATGTAATTTTAAAATTTATATGGAAGACCAAAAAGACAAGTATAATCAAATACTTCTGAAGAAAAAGGTGGAGGGACCTGTCCCATCAGAGATCAGGACTTGTGATAAAAGCAAGAGTAATTAGGACACGTACAGATAAAAAGGCCAATGGAATAAGAGTGACCTATGTATACATGGAATTTTAATATGTGACTGTGGATCAGTGGAAAACAAATGGACTCTTCATTCAGTGGGGCAAAAATAATTTGTTTTCTCTACGGGGAAAAAATTATAACTGATCTCATACCATTTGTGAAAATCAACTCCAGGTACCTTAACAGGGCTTTAATAAGAAAGTAAAAACATAAACATTCTTGGAAGAAAAAATAGGAGAAAATGGGGCTAGGAAAAGGTTTCTTATGACCCCAAAGGTGTGAAGCCTGGGAAGGAAAAAAGCAGAATTTTTAAATAAACTTATATAATTATAATTATGTATAATTATATAAAACTATATAATTATATATAATTTAACTATTAAATATATAATGTAACCATAATAACACAAAGGATTACTGTTCATCAAAAGATGTCATAAAGAGAATGAATAAATAAGCTACAACAGGAAAAGATGTCTATAAAACATGCTACTGACAAAAAATTAGTACCTAGAATATATATAAGGAATTCCTATAAACTTTAGGAAAAAGACAAATAGTCTAATAAAAAAATGATCAAAATGGCATTATAGGGACTTCTGTAGTGGTCCAGTCATAGAGAATCCATCTTATAGTGCAGGGGACGTGGGTTCGACCCCTGGTTGGGGAACTGGGACCCCACATGCCACAGGGCAGCTGGGCCCGAACGCCACAACTGCTGAGCTCGCGTGCCACAACTGCAGAGCCCATGTGCCCTGGAGCCTGCATGCCACAACTAGAGAGGAGAAGGCCTGCACACCACAACTGGAGAAAAGCATGCATGCCACAGTGAGGAGACTGTGCACCACAGTGAAGGATGCTGCATGCCTCAACGAGGATCCGGTGTGCTGCACCTAAGACCCGACACAGCCAAAAATAAATAAAATAAATAATAAATAAATCTTAAAAAAAAAAGTGCAGATTATCAAATCAGATGAAGTGGAGCATAGGGTCAGCTACTGCAATTAAGAGAAGGGAGAGATAGCAGTTTAAAAAAAAATGGTATTACACAGAAGAGACACTATTGGCCAAACATGTGGAAAAATAATCATCTTCAACAGTAACCAGGAAAACTCAATTTAAAACAATGAAATAAGATTTTTTTTTTTGGCTGCGTTGGGTCTTCATTGCTGCACACGGCAAGCAGGGGCTACTCTTCGTTGCAGTGCACGGTCTTCTCATTGCGGTGGCTTTTCTTGCTGCGGAGCATGCACTCTAGGCGCGTGGGCCTTAGTAGTTGTGGCACATGGCCTTAGTTGCTCCGTGGCATGTGGGATGTTCCCGGACCAGGGCTCGAACCCATGTCCCCTGCATTGGCAGGCAGATTCTATTCTATTTATTTATTTATGGCTGCATTGTCTTTGTTGCTGTGCACGGGCTTCTCATTGCAGTGCCTTCTCTTGTTGTGGAGCATGGACTCTAGGCGTGCAGGCTTCAGCAGTTGTGGCACACAGGCTTAGTAGTTGTGGCACATGGGCTTAGTTGCTCCGCGGCGTGTGGGATCTTCCCAGACCAGGGATCGAACCCGTGTCCCCTGCATTGGCAGGCAGATTCTTAACCACTGTGCTACCAGGGAAGTCCCAGCAGGCGGATGCTTTTTGTTTTACATCTTTATTGGAGTATAATTGCTTTACAATGGTGTGTTAGTTTCTGCTGTATAACAAAGTGAATCAGCTCTACATATACACATATCCCCATTCCCCTCCCTCTTGCGTCTCCCTTCCACCCTCCCTATCCCACCCCTCTAGGTGGTCACAGAGCACCGAGCTGATCTCCCTGTGCTATGCGGCTGCGGCAGGCAGATTCTTAACAACTGTGCCACCAGGGAAGCCCCAAAATGAGATTTTATACTCACCAATCAGATTGTTAAAAAATGAAAAAAATCTTACAATATCAGTTACAGGGAAAGATGGTGATACAGACACTTGGAAAACAGTTTGGTATTACCTGGTAAAGCTGAATAAGAAAGTATGCCTATTTAAAGTCAACTGGGCCACACAGCCTGTCTGGTGTGTTTTAATGTCCACTAAATTCCCTGACAAAGCCCCAGAAGACTTTACCCTCTTTTTTGGCTATATGTCTATACAAGCTAAGTGAAATAGAGACTTGAAGTGACTATCTAGAGATATCAGGATCCAACAGGTTAACTGATTTTTTAAAGCAAATTTAAGAAGTTTAATAAAAATCACTCTTTAAAGGTGGGGGAAAAAAAAAAAAGAATGTATGCCAAGACCCAGCAATTATATTCCTAGGTGTATTTCCTAGCAAATCTCTTGTATATGCAAATCTAGAGATTTACATGTTATTATCTTATAATTTTATGTTAGTTAAATGTTATATATATCCTATTGTGCATGTACTATATTTTATAAATAACTATACTAATTTTAAAAAAACAGTGGATAAGCTGAAGAGCCAAAAGATCACACATAACTGAATATATTAGTGAATCAATACAAATCGAGGCAAGGAATTCTATGTAAAGGCAGTATAAATGGAAAAAGAGATGAAGAGTTTAAGCCATTGGAGGTGATCCAGATGTTCTAATGTCTGTTTAATAGGAGCTTAAGGGAGAAAAGAGGAAATGGTAGCAAGGTAATGTTTGAAGAGATGACTGCCAAGGATTTCCTATCACAAGAAACAGATATAACTCCTCAGATTTAAAAATACAACCAGAAGCAAAATATGGCAGAATAAAGGTAACCACACCTGAATATTACAGTAAAAATTTAGCCCCTTAGAAGAAAAGTTTATAAAGGAACAACAATCATACATCGAGAAGAAAACATTGGAGAAAATCTTTATGGTCTTATGGTAAGCAAAGGTTTCTTAAACAGGACTAAAAGTACAGATAGCATGATCTGTTTATATAAGATTCAAATATAGGCCAAGGAAGAATTTCTTACATAAGTCCTAATAAGTGTGAAGCACAAAAGGAAAGATTGATAAATTTGACCAAAATTAAGAACTTCTGTTCACAAAAAGAAACCACAAAGAGAGCTAAAAAACAATTCAGAGTAGAAGAAGATATTAGCAATTTTTAGAACATGGAATATACTCATAAGCAAAATATATAAAGAATTCTTACACATCACTAAGAAAAATACAGGCAATCTAACAGAAAAACAGGTAAAAAAGACGAACAGGCAATTGACTAAAGAAGAATTTCAAAAGACGAATAATGATATGAAAACGTGTTCAAACTCATCAGTAAAAAGGGAAATGCAAATTAAACCACACTGAAGTATGACTATATGCTCAGCAATTGGTAAAAATCTAAGTTTGACAATACCATACATTAGGAAGCATGTGCAACAATGGGAGCTCCTATATACTGCTGGTGGGATTGTAAACTAGTATACGCATTAAAGAAAAGTTGAAAAATGGACAGCTAAAGATATGATGTCTTATGATCCATTCATTTCTATCCTTTTCAAATAGCATAGAAAATGTTCATAGTAGTGATTTGTAACTGTCAAAAACTGGAAACAACATAACTGCCTATGAAAAGTAGAACTGAAAAATAAACTGTGGTATATTCATATAATCAAATGAATCAACTCTGACTATAAAAAATTGTGTGGCTCTCTTAGGTGGTAAAAGTATAAAGGGACACAAAGATACTATGGACAAAGAGAGATCTGTGCTGATAGTGTTGTAGTTCTTGACCTGGGTGATGGTTCCATGAGAATTCATTCTATAACTGTTTGAATATCTGCCTATAGTTTGTTACTTTTCTGTATTTGAGATAATTTCCAATAAAAAGAATTAAAATATATTAAACTGTCTCCTGGGCCTGTCTATCTCTGCAGGTACAAGTGGATAGATGGATAAAAGAAATAGAAAAAGAGGCCCTGAAATACAAACTAACATAAATCAGAACTTATAACTGAACAGGCAGATAAAACAATGATGATATAAGCAGCTGTTCAGTAAATGGTGCTAAAATAAGGTATGGGGACACAGGTGGGGGGATTGATTTGGACTCTCAATTTACAGCTTATTGTAAAAGAACTTTAAAATGGATTTAAATGCTATTGAAAATAGCAGAAAAATGTTTTAAAAAGAACAAAATATCTATGAAGTTTGTAGAAGTCAGTTAATTTTCTAAAATTAGAAACTGTAATAACCACAAAAGAGCTGACTACAGACACATTAAAGCATACACTTAAAGATGCCAATCCAAATTAAAATTTAAGAAGTAAAAAGCACCCTGTGGAA
The DNA here is from genome assembly GCF_011762595.2 of Tursiops truncatus. Classification (NCBI taxonomy): domain Eukaryota; kingdom Metazoa; phylum Chordata; class Mammalia; order Artiodactyla; family Delphinidae; genus Tursiops; species Tursiops truncatus. The sequence goes on along the minus strand of NC_047052.1, from coordinate 43,701,207 downwards.
ATGGGTATATAATGTTTTTATTTCATAAAGTCCATAAAAATTGACTGAAAAAAATTAGGACAGTAATAGATAAAAAGTATAAAATACAGCACAAACAAGTTAAGAACAGTAGCACCATTATGGTGAAAATGTTCACTCTCACTAGTACTCAGTAGAATGACACTAAAACAATCCAGTGTACCAAGAAATCAGTGTAAAAGTTATTAGGGATGATAAAGCATTAAAGTTATATAAGGGAGAAAATTTCCATATTTTTTAGAATTACATATTGAGGTTATACAAGGGTGAAATGACATGAAGTCTTGGATTTGAAAATACTTTAATAATAACAACTGGGATAGATGAAGCACTGGCCTCCTGGCTGCTCCTCACACACAGCCAATGCATACCTGCCTCAGGCGCTTGAATGTTTGTTTGGCTTCCTCTCTCTGGAATGTTCTTCCTCCCAGTAATCACATACAATGATTTACAGCTATACTTCTTCAGGTCTGTGTCCCAATGTCATCTTATTGGAAAAAGTTTCTCGTACCATGTCACATAAAATAGCATCCCCCCCATCCCCTTTCTTCACCTTGACTTTTCAGCACTCACCATTATATATTATATATTCATTTATTTGTGTATCTCTCCCTGCACCAGAGGGTAAACTCGGAAATAGAGAGTCTGCACATTCTATTCACTGCTGTAACCTCAGGTTGACAGTAGTGCTGGGCATACAACAGGTAGTCAATAAACATATACTGATCTATCGACAGATGAATGGATAAAGAAGATGTGGTACATATATACAATGGAATATTACTCAGCCATTAAAAAGAATGAAATAATGCCATTTGCAGCAACATGGATGGACCTGAAGATTGTCATACTAAGTGAAGTCAGACAAAGACAAATAACATATGCTATCGCTTATACGTGGAATTAAAAAAAATAATAATACAAATGAACTTATTTACAAAACAGAAACAGACTCACAGACTTAGAGAATGAACTTATGGTTACCAGGGGGAAGGGTGGAGGGGAGGGATAAATTGGGAGTTTGGGAATGACATGTACACACTGCTATATTTAAAACAGGTAACCAACAAGGACCTACTGTATAACACAGGGAACTCTGTTCAATATTCTGTAATAACCTAAATGGGAAAAGAATTTGAAAAAGAATAGATACATGTATATGTATAAATGAATCAATTTGTTGTATACCTGAAACTAACACAACATTGTTAATCAACTGTTCTTCAATATAAAATAAAAATTTAAAAAAAACATATACTGAATTAAGAAATGTGCTGTCCTGGTTTTTCCTTTTTTTTTAAAATTTATCTTTGCTAGCACTAAGCTCTCAATGGAGGCACAGAGCCTTTTTTCCTTTTTTCCATTAAAGTCAATGACATGCATGCTCAAATCTCCCTCTATGACATCTATGTGATCAACTCCTCTTCTACTTCTTTAGCCCTCACTTTCTGCTGGGTTCCCTATTTTAACCTCACTTATGGTGCTTCTACATTTTAGGAGTTATATATAATATCCCTATTAAGCTATAAATTCTGAAATTGCTTATTCATTTTTTGTTTTTCAGTTTTGGCTGCACCATGCGGCTTAAGGGATCTTAGTTCCCCGACCAGGGATTGAACCCATGCCCCCTTCAGTGGAAGCGTGGAGTCCTAACCACTGGACCACCAGGGAATTCCTGCTTATTTGTTTTTTAATCTCTTCAGTACCTAGTAGAGTACCTCATACACATTAGAAAATCAGTAAATGAATGAATCAATGAGTGTATGAGCTACTGTATCTTAAAAATCCTAAAGGAAATAAGTCTTTGGTAATGTAGAAAAAAAAATATTTCAGGAGACAGTGATGCTTTTTAAAGACTAAATACAAAAGAGGATGAGAAGCTGATAAGGAAGTAGATCCAAATTTGGAAAGAAAGGAATATTATTGGAGAATGTGAAGGAGGGCACCAGCTGTTTAGAATTGGGACAGAAGTACACGAGGAGAAGAGCAGGTGGAGTGTGTTAAGGGGAAAAGGTAAGATCATTTGAAAGGTCATGCTGAAAAGGCTTACTTTTGCACAACAGGCCTAAAGTTTTTAAGGGGAGCTTCCCAGATTTCATCTCAAAGGTGCAGTCTCTCCACTGACCAATTGGGTCATTACCTGCCATGCCTCACTTACCTGGCCACTGGTCTCTTGTTAGTTCTCTGTCAACCAACCATGGTTCCTTCCCTTGCTCCAAGAAGGAGATCACATCTGGTTTAGAAATAGAATGTCCTGCTTACAAAAGAAGTAATGAGATAAGTTTATGATGAGAATGTCCCAGAATTCAAATCCAGTCCCTTCATTATTAAGAAAGAGTCAAAGAAAGATACATCAGATTTATGAAACATAACAGAGGACCTGAAACTTCCCTCATAACTCAATGCAGCTTCCTCTTTCTAACTCTACAGTATTAAAATTGTTCCTCTGGAAACAAGCTGTAGAAATCCAAATGGTTACTTGAAAGGTAGGTGAGTATAACACCAGAAGAAGTAGACCTTCTCAAGGCAGAATCTGAATTATTATGGACATCCTTACCCATTGAAACCAGGTTGCTGTAATTCTCCAACATCACCTCTCTGTATAAATCTCTCTGATCATCATTCAGGTACTCCCACTCCTCCTGAGAGAAGTCTATGGACACATCACTGAACATCACTGACTCCTGGAACAACAACCATGTTAAATTGTTAAAAATTAGATTGGATTAATAAACATAAGTGATTTTGTGATGGAAAGAGAGAAGAAAAAAATAAAGCTAGAAGAGGGAATTCCCTGGTGGCACAGTGGTTAAGAATCTGCCTGCCAATGCAGGGGACACAGGTTCGAGCCCTGGTCCGGGAAGATCACACATGCTGTGGAGCAACAAAGCCAGTGCACCACAACTACTGAGCCTGCGCCCTAGAGCCTGCGAGCCACAATTACTGAGCTCACGTGCCACAACTACTGAAGCCCACGTGCCTAGAGCCTGTGCTCCGCAACAAGAGAAACCACCGCAGTGAGAAGCCCAGGCACTGCAAGGAAGAGTAGCCCCAGCTCACCGCAACTAAAGAAAGCCTGCGCGCAGCAACGAAGACCTAACACAGCCAAAAATAAATAAATTTATTTATTAAAATAAATTAATTAATTAAAATAAAGCTAGAAGAAGTGAAAACCAGCAAGCATACAGAGTGGGGCTGAATGTCTGGGATGCATCTGGAAGACTGTAAACAAATAAGCAGGACTGAATCACTGAGCTTCCACGTCATCTGTTTCCTCCAAGGAAATTGCCTGTGTATAATGGGAAACTTCCATTATCCAAGTAAGTCTGGGAAGGTACAAAATCCAGCCAAAACGAGTTTCCTAATTAAATGAAATAGTATACACAAACAACTAGCAAATGCTTGTCATGTAATATGTTATGAATATATGTGACTGTCTTTTCCAAAATAGCTATAAGTAAAATTTCAGAATAAGGGATAAAAAGAAGACATTAAAAGCAGGTTGGACAAAAGCCATCAAGAATCAGAGAGGCGGGGATTCCCTGGTGGCGCAGTGGTGAAGAATCCTCCTGCCAAGGCAGGGGACATGGGTTTGAGCCCTGGGCCAGGAAGATCCCACATGCCGCAGAGCAACTAAGCTTGTGAGCCACAACTACTGAGCCCATGTGCCACAACTACTGATGCCTGCACGCCTAGATCCCGTGCTCTGCAACAGAGAAGCCACTGCAATGAGAAGCCCCCGCACTGCAGAGTAGCCCCTGCTCGCTGCAACTACAGAAAGCCTGCGCACAGCAACGAAGACCCAACGCAGCCAAAAAAATAATTAAAAATAAATTAGAAAAAAAAAAAAAAGAACCAGAGAGGCAATGGGGTTCTTAAGAAAACCTCTAAAAACAAGAAATGGTAAGAACAATTCAATATGCTGATGAAGAAAAGAAATTCTGATCTAGAAATCTATAACCAAATTTTCATTCTGTTGTGACAATTGAAAAAAGAAATTCCTAGATATGGAACGACTCAGCACAATTTCTTAGGAAACTACCAGAGGCTGTACTCCACCAAAATCAGAGAGTAAACTAGAAAAGAGGAAGACATGGGATTCAAGAAATAAGTGAATTAACACGGGAGAACAGTGAAGGAAAATCCCGGCGGGGGGGCGGGGGGAAGGGAAATCTTTGGGAAACAGACCTAGAGAGCAACTAGATGGGAGCAGGGTGAAAAAGGGAATAGGGACGCATGTTCAAAAGGAATTGATGTATTTGACCAGATGGAAAACATATTGATTGGCATGTGGCAGTGATTCTGGAGATTTTGGATATAAATACATGGACAACTAAGAAAATGGGGGGAAGAAAGCAGTTAACCCCAGGAAAAATGAAAGGTTGTAACAGAAAAAAGCCATGAGCTGGCTCAGCAGTGAGTGATATTTGCAGTCCTAAGAATATGTACACTATTGATTTAACCAAAAATTGTGATATAATAACAGAATCAGAGGAAATGAAGGGTGCAATATGTAAGTATAATGGTATAATGTCCTTTCTACTCTGCAGTAAGTCAGGAGATAATGAGTAAAACTGATTATCAATATTCAAGAGTTGAGGGCAGCTACCTTTTGGGAGTGGAACTGGTAGTGGAGCCAAATTGGAATAGCACTACTTTACTTCTGAACATGTATAATATGACTTTAAAAAATATTTTAAATTTGCATATAATTCAAGACTGATCCATTCTAATGTCACACTACTGTATAATAAGTTATTCCTTGTTAAATTCTTTCCATAAGCATATTTTTTCACTGAATAATATTCTATCATATGGACATAAATGACAACTTCTCCTTTGCTTTCAGACGTTGAGGCTGAAGGTGATCTTTAAAGACCTTTCCAACATTGGCCCAATCTCACCTAAAACCGCCCACTGCTCAACAGTAAATTTCCTTTGTTCCTGAAATACAGGAAATTGGCAGAATGTGATCCAGTTCCACACAATGGCATTACTGATGTCTATCATGGATGATCTCGTGGGGTGTCAGAGCTTTGTACCAACCACCAGTCATACCTTCAAACCTGAAAGTCTCATACATAGAGATATTTCTGTGTGTTAAGAATGAAATCAAACAAAACCATTCCACACACTTTCTTACTGGAAAACCTAGGTCTGTGAGATGATCAGGGGTTTTCCATATGAGGTGCCCCTAATTACCCATCTCCATCCTATCAAATCACTGTCCAAAGCAAATTAGATTGACAAATGGAAAAAACATTTCTGTTCTACCAAGATTTCTGACACAACTCTGATAGAAGGTGCTGAAGGACTTACTAAATGGATTTGTAAACACTGTTTAAAAGAAGAAGGGGGGACTGTGGAGGGCACTGGGTTGTTTAGGAGGAAATAGGGGTCAGGTTCCTGAAGGGGGACCATGTTAACCAGTGAAAAAAACTTTCTTCCAAACCAGGTCTCAGTCAGACAGTTTTTACATTATGTAATTAACAATTTGTGGGAACAAATAAAGATACTTGATGAACTCCATAAGCAATTTTCTAATGGATTTTAATCTGATTAAGACCCCTTCAGAGAAACTTGTTAGCTACCCCTCAGCCCTCTAACAGTTATCTGTAATTTAAGAGTATAAAGATCTTTAACCAGACATTCCTTCTTTTTTTCCAACAATGATTATCTAACCACTTATTTTTTCTATAAATATTTCCACCAAGAGAGAAATTTTTGAATTGGCTTATTAGAGACCTTTTCTTTAGAGCAAGAGGAAGAGAACTTTGGCGTTGCTTATAACTAAACTGTCTGAAAGTTGTTTTTTTAAAACACCTAAAAGCTCATGATGAGGAAAGCAAATATTTACACGTATTGGGTAAAAATAACTCTATTTGAGCAAAAAGAAACAGTATCTCACCTGAGCCATGGCTTTGATATTTGCAGAAAAGGACCAGTCTTCCTCTGGGTTCCTCTTCTGGAAAAAGGCAGAGCTGGAGGAGATGAAAAGAAGCTATATAAGATCCCACTTGCCTCATAGCTCCCAGAATGATCATTTCCCCTCTGTTCACTCCACACAAACAGTTGAGGCGTATCAGTGAGAAGAATGAGCAAATCTCTCATTATCCCCTACTCCAGAAACCTCAAGCTTTGACTAGAGCCAGATAGATCTGGACAACTTGACATGGCTTAGAGAACATAGCTTGTATATATACACATATGCACACAAAGATGTACTTTTTAAAAGTACAAATTATAGCATATTATACACACCGTTACTATTTTTACTTAATATATCTTGGACCAGATCCCAACTAGTACATTCAGAGGTACATAATTCTCTTAGCTACATTGGATTATACTAAATGGATACACGTTAATTTATTCAACCAATTTGCTGTCAATGATCATTTGGGTTGTTTCCAGTCTTTCACTATAACAAACAATGCTGTGATATATATTCTTGTACATATATCATTTTACCTGTATATAAATTCTGAATGATTAATTCCTAAAAGTTGATCATATGCATTTTAATTTGGATATACATTGGTCAAACCAATTTTCAATGATCTTGGATTGTACAATCAGGTCCCAAGTCCTGACCAAGAAACAGCTAGTTGATAAACCAGATCCTCTAATCTTGCCTAGTTGAGAAGACTTTTGGGGTTAATGAGCCTTGACTTAAGAAAACTGAAATCCAGAAAAGCAAACAAAGTAATTTTACAGAATTTACAGTAATTTGGGGAAGATATTAAAATTAGCATAACAATATAAAGGAGTTTAAAACTACAGAAATAACATAGAAATGGACTAAACCCACACCACTGATGCTTTAGAATAGCTTTTGACTATAAGCATAGTAATAAAATTCATAATAATTGTGTATATTCTGTGTGCTTCTATACTGATAGAAGTCTAAAACTGTTTAAGGGGAGTAACTGAATTTGTCATCGATGTTTAAATGTTCAAGAAAATCTGTGGTTTTTTGTTTATTGGATATAGGAATGTAATAAACTGAGCATTATAAAACTGTAAAGGGCAGTGAGCATCCTCTATATATACCAAGCTCCTTGATCATCAAACAATTTATCAATAATTTCATGTAAAACCACTCAGGAAGTAACACCATGGTATCATGTTATGAATTATTTAATGGCTACTTCTACCCCTAGTTACTCACTGCATTCCCCCACAGGTAAACACATTCCAGGAAATGAAAACCAAAGTAATCCACAAATGCCTCTTCCTTAAAACCTGAAAGCATTCCTTTAAATAACTATTATTACTACTTACTAAGTTCTTAGTATTTTTAAAAACCACATAGCCTCTTACATGCCAGGTATTGTGCTAAAACAAGAAGGGGGGACTGTGGAGGGCACTGTTGATACTAAAGAATCAACAGTAATCCTGAAAGACTTGAAAAGAGTTCCTTCTGCTATACGCCTCACTTTTTTTTTTTTTTTTTTTTTTTTGCGTTACGCGGGCCTCTCACTGTTGTGGCCTCTCCTGTTGCGGAGCACAGGCTCCGGACGCTCAGGCCTAGCGGCCATGGCTCACGGGCCCAGCCGCTCCGCGGCATGTGGGATCTTCCCGGACCGGGGCACGAACCCGTGTCCCCTGCATCGGCAGGCGGACTCTCAACCACTGCGCCACCAGGGAAGCCCACGCCTCACTTTTAAGTCCCCCTTTCTGGTCTCTCTTCCTGGCCTTTCCCTGATTTTAAAGGGACTTCCTCAAGTGCTGTACCTTCCAAGCAGAATGGGCAGGAAACATCTCACTTCAATAACTCCATACTATGTTTGTCACATTCCCAACCCTCTTCATCTTTGCCCCAGATGGTATCCTCCCAGGCTGAATTCTTGCATCTGGAGGATCTGCTCCTCCCTTTTAAAGCCAACCATCTCTGTGGCCAAGACCATCGTATATTTGCAACGTGACCACACCTGGGGCATGGAGCACTGCCAAAAGATACCACTACACAGAAGAGAGTCTTACAATCTAATAAGTGATTTAAAATTTTTGAGAATTTTGCACTCTTCTAAATAACACACCTCTTTTAATTTAAAAAGAATGTAATGTATTAAATATTTCCAGTATTACCCTGAAAATTTCCTGTATGCTAGGAACTGTAGTTGTCTGTTAGTAATAGAGACCTGAAAAGCAGTTTAATTTTTCTTATATAATGAGAAGGCTAGAAGTAGGTAGTGGCTGGCTTTGGTCCCCATGGTTGTTTTAGACACAGTATCTATCATACAATTAAAGATTACTAGACATGCAAGGAGATAAAAACAGAAAACAGCAGCAGAACCAAAGACAATTTAGATACTGGAGTTGGCAAACAAATAATTTTAAATGGCTATAATTAAAATGTTAAAGGCAACCAAGGAAAAGATAGGTAAATGGATGATAAGACAAAGAAACTAAACAGAATTGAAATCCATAAAATTTTGGCAAATTAAGAAACAAAGAAGTCATTGCATGGTTTTGAGATCAGACAAGCAGAAGACAGGATCACTGAACTCAAAGACAAGCCAACAAAAAATATCCACATGAAGTGCAGGAGAAAAAAAAATAACAGGAGTATAAAAGACACACAAGACACAGTTAAAAGATCTACCATAAACGTTAAGTGGAGTCTCAGAAGGAGAAGAGATTGGAGAGGAATTAATATTTGAATAGAAGTATACACTGATGTATATAAAATTGATGACTAATAAGAACCTGCTGTATAAAAAAAAATAAAATTAAAATAAAAAATTAAACAACAACAAAAGAGCCTATGGGGGAGACTGATCTGAAAAAAATTTTTTTAATTTAAAAAACATTTTTTAAAAATTTGAATAGATTAATTGATTAAAAGTCTCAACAAGCGTTTCAAGAAGCTCAGCAAACCTGAAGAATAATAGATAAGAAGGTAAACAAAACAAACACACAAAACAAAAGCAAAACCACAACCAAGTATATCAAACTGCTGAAAACCAAAGAGAAAGGAAAAAATTATTGATAGTACCCAGAGGAATGAAAGATCTATTACCAACAGCACTGATAAAAAAGAAAGGGTTAACATGAACAAACTCAGGAATGAAAAAGGAAACATTATTAAAGATAGTATTGACGTTAAAAAGATAATAAGAGAATACTAATAACTTTATGTTCTTAAGTTTGAAAGCTTAGATGAAATGGACAAATTCCTGGAAAAAATGCCAAAACTGACAATCAGAAAAAACAGAATAGCTGAAAAGTTAAATTGATTCCATAATTTAAAATTTACCTATCAAGAAAATTTCAGGCCCAGATAGCTTCATCAGTGAATTGTTCCAAAGTTAAGGATTAACTGTAGTCTTACAATGTAGTGAAAAGAGAACATAAGGAATTCTTCCCAACTCATACGAGGCTAATGTAAGCCTGACACCAAAACTTAATGAAGACATTAGAAGAAAAGAAAATTATAGGCCAATATTTCTCATGAAATATTAGAAGAAAAGAAAATTATAGGCCAATATTTCTCATTTCTCTCTTTTGTAGAATTTCTCAGAAATTCTACAAAAAGTATTAGCAAATCTAACCCACTGGGGGAAAAATGTAATACATTATGGCTAAGTAGGGTTTATTTCAGGAATAAAAGGTTGGTTCAACTTTTGAAAATCAACATAATTTACCATATTAATAATAAACAATACCACATTTGATCCTTTCATAGACACAGGAAACGCATTTAACTAAATTCAGCCCTCATTAATGTAAAAATGTCTTAGCAAATGAGAAAGAGAACTCCCTCAACCTGATAAATAGCATCTACAATAGGTGTTTTTGTAGATGCTAAATACAAGGACAAATACAAAAAGCAACTGTACTTTTAGCAGCAATTGGAAATTTTTCAAAATTTAAATGCTGTTTACAATTTCAACAATAAATGTCAAATACCCAGGTATAAATCTACAAAAGATGTGCACTGAAAACCATAGCTAACTGATGAGAGAAACTAAAGACCTTAACAAATGTAGATATAAGCCATATTTAATAGTTGGAAGATGCAATATTGATGTCAATTCTTCCCATATTAACAAATAGATACACAAACAAAATCCCAGCAACGATTTTTCTTTTTTGGTGAGAATTAACAAGTTGATTCTAACATCTACAGGAAATTGATTTCTTGAAAAAGAAAAAAAGTCAGAGGATTAATACTACAGATTTCAAGACAGTGGTACTGCCAAAAGACAAAAAGTAAAAAAGAATACAGTTCAGAAAGAGAGCCACATATATAATACCACCTGATTTATGATAAAAGCTCCTTTCAATTCAGATGGGTAAGGATGGTATGTTCAACAAAATAGTGGTGGAACAACTGGGTACTTGAATGGAAAAAAAAATAACCTTTATCCTTACCTCTCACCATACAAAAATTAATTCAATATGAATCATAGTCTTAAATGTGAATGATAAATTTATAAAGCTTCTAAAAGAAAACATAGGAGTGTATCTTCAAGACCTTGGGAATAATAGAAGATTTCTTTTCAAGATATAAAAAAAACACTAACCCTAAAAGACAAAGCGCTAAAAAACTGCTAGAAAAATGGGGAAAGATATAAATAGGCAATCACAAAAAAAGATTTTAAAATGTTCAAGCACATTCATAATTAAAGAAATTAGAAAACAACACTGAGATACTATGTTTCATGTATTAGATTGGTAAAAACAAAAGGCATGCATGAGGACACATTCTGCTCCTAGGCTGTGGGGAGAAAGAGGCACTCTTACACACTGCAAGTGGGAATGAAAACTGGTACAACAGCTCTAAAGGAGAATTTAGCAATACCTAACAAAACTGCATACACACCTACCTTTTGACCCAGCAATCCCACTTCTAGGACTCTACTCTGAAGATACACCTCCAGCAATACAAAAATACATATATACAAAGTATGCATTGCAGCACTATTTCTAGTAGTAAAATATTGACCTAAATGCCCATAATAGGAAAGTGGTTGAATAAACTATGATTAAATCCATATACTGGAATATTATGTAGCTGTAAAAAAGAATTATTAGTATCTCTTTGAATCACAGTAGAATAATTTCCAGGATATGTCATTAAGTGAAAGAAGCAATGTTCAAAAGAGTGCCTAGAATATGTTATCTTTAATGCAAAAAAAAAAAAGAGGTCATTCAAAAGAGTACCTGTATCTGCTCATTTGTGCAAAGGAAATACCAGAAGGATAAAAACAGAAACTAACGAGACTGATTATGTACAAGAAGTGGGCAGGAACCATGCTAATGTTTTCATACTCAAAATATTATGACATGTTACAATCAACCAGGATGTGAAGGAACCCAAAGTGTAACACACAAAGCTAAATGTAGGAAAAATGAGTAACAAAACTATACTGAAGAGGGTAGTGAAGAAAACTAAATTGAGTAACTTTGGAAACAGTTTTGACTATATAAGTTTAAGTTAAAGAACAAAAAAGTTGCACACAAATACTTTACTGTACTTAGTACATTTATTTTTTACACAAGTATGGGTTAGCAATTCTGCAACTACTTTATATACATTCTAGGATATGTGTAAAAAAATTATTGATACTAAGAAGCAGATTTCTCACTGTTGGAGAAAAGAGTTACAAATAAGGAAATGGCCAAACCTCAAGGAAGACAATTCTCCATGAGTCTTGCATGTTTCTGCACATGTTGCCAGATCAGAGACTAAGTGCTATCATTCTGGATAATTTCTGCAAGATGTTTACATAATGAACAGCCTTGGAGGACAGAGATAGTCTCTCTCTAGAGCAAAAGCCAGGCATGCTTATTACCCATTATAAAAGATTCAGGTTCCCTAAATTCAAGGGAACACATAAATACCTGTGTATTGTGCATCACCCTATGGGTGCAAGTGAACCAGTGCAAGGAAAATACTGATACTTTGGCTACTTCTACCACAATGAGCAGCAAACTTTCATCTCTGACTCAAAATCTCATGTCTTCTACCAGCATCCATGAAGCTGCCCAAGCTAACTTTTAACTTATAAGTAGGGTAAAATCTCAGATACATCACAGTTCTTGACAGAATCCCATGGTATTGAACTGGAATTGAAAGTATGAGTATGAACTGGTGGTTTTTAAATATATACAAATAAAGATAGATAGATAGAGATGTGTGTATATACATTTGCTTATTTTCTAGCTCTGTCTGTTGCCAGGAACTAGAGGAATTACACCCAGGTAGAAATGAGCACACCAAGTGCCCAGAGCTTGGTTTATAAATCCACTCTCCAATAAAAGAAACCAGGGCTCCTTGGAGAAATTGCTGATTCCAGGGCTAGAGGAGAGAAAAATACAAGCCTGGAACATATTGGTGCAAGAAAGTAAGACAGTGCTCAAGAAAATAATGGCATGTTGAAAGGACACAGAAGTCAAACTGAAGGAGCTCCTAGTGGCCAAATCTGGGACAATTTGAGCAACAAAATGTGTAACAATAATAGATTATGAACTCATAGAATAATATATATATATACATATATATGAGTTCATAAATAAATAACAAACATATGAGGAATAAGGGACAACTCTTCTTTACACTAGAATTTAAATTAATAAATGTAGAAGGAATGATGGAAAGGGAAAATCACCACTAGGCAAACATCACAGTAATAATTGTTACAGATAAGAATTATCAGTGGGACTTCCCTGGTGGCGCAGTGGTTGAGAATCCGCCTGCCGATGCGGGGTACGCGGGTTCGTGCCCCGGTCCGGGAAGATCCCACATGCCGCGGAGCGAATGGGCCCGTGAGCCATGGCCGCTGAGCCTGCGCGTCCGGAGCCTGTGCTCCGCAACGGGAGAGGCCACAGCAGTGAGAGGCCCGCGTACCGCAAAAAAAAAAAAAAGAATTCTTTTTTTTTTTTTCACTCATCAATTAAAATTGATGAGTGAAAGTATAATGAGAAACAGTAGTTTTGCATAGTCCCAAAGCACCTCCCCACAAGATACTTATTAATTAAAAAGAGGAATACAGTAATTTTACAAAGGAGGAACCAGGCAGACACCACCTTTAACAAAGTGATCAAAGTTAACATTACCAGTAATGAGATATACTGATATAACTCCTGATATGACACATTGAGAAGAACACAACATCATTTCTGTGATCTTTTTGCCAAAAATGCATAGTCTAAATTTAGTCACGAGGAAACAGCAGACAAATCCAAATGAAAGACATTCTACAAAATAACTGGCCAGTGCTCCTCAAAAGTGTCAAGGTCATAAAAGAGAAAAAGGACTAAAGAACTATGTCAGATGGGAGGAGACTAACAAAACAAGACAACTAAATCAATCTGGGAACTTAGATTGGATTCTGGAACAGAACAAGGCACTGATAAGACAATTAGCAAAATTTAAATAAGGTTTGTAAATTAGCAAACGTCTTGTATCAGGGTAAATTTCCTGGTTTTCATAATTGTACTGTGGACACCTGAATGAAGAGTATATTGGAATTCTTTGCACTATGTTTACAATATGAAAATAAAAAGTTTTTTTAATGAAAAAAATTAAAAGGACAAGAGAACTCTTTTAAAAATTGGATATTCAAATGGCCAATAAAGATATGAAAAGGTGCTGAACATAATTACACACCAGGGAAATGCAAATTAAAACTGTGATGAAATTCCACTACACATCCACCAGAATAGTTAAAAGATTGATAATTTCAAATAATGGAGACGATGGGGAACACCTGAAACTCTCATACATTGGAATGTAAATTGGTACAACATGAGATATTGGTAGTATCCATTAAACATGCCTGCCCAATGATCTAGCAATTCCACTCCTAAATATTTACTCAAGAGAAGAGCATTTACGTGTTCACCAAAACCACAGTAGAATGTTCATAGCAGCAACACAATTCGTAATAGCCCCAAATTAGAAAATATCAAATGTCCCTGAACAGTGTAATCAATTAATAAATTGCAGTACACCCCGAAATGTAATGAGAACTAAGTACAATTACACTCAACAACATAGATGAATCTCATAGACATAATGTGGAACAAAAGAAGCCAGGCATAAAAGAACACATGCCATATAATTCCATTTATATATGAAATTCAGGAATGGGTAAAATTAATTAATGGTTATAGAATTCTGAATACTGATTCTGGGAGAGGAATAACTGGGAAGGGGCATGAGGGAAACTTCTGGGGTGCTGGCAAAGTTCTTTATGTTGATCTAGGAAACTGTTTTATTGCTGTATACTGAAGATTTGTGTACTTTACTGTATATGTGCTATATGTCATAAAAATGTTTTAAAAAACTATCAGAACCATGTTTTGGTAGGGACATGGAGCAATGAGATTTTTCAAACACTGCTGTGCAAATATAAATCTGGCACCCTCTTTTGTAAATATTTTGGCACTATTTGGTTAAGTGGAAGATATATGACCTAGCAACTCGATTGGTAGGTAAACTCATGCATGTGTACCCTATGTAAAGAATGCTCCTGGCAGCATAGCCTATAAAGCCAAAAACTAGAAATAACTCAAATGTCCATCGTTACTAGAAGGGATGAATAATAGTAGTATACTTTAAAGGATGGAATACAATATAGCAAGGAAAACAAATGAACCACTATTAGATCTAATATGCATAATTCTCAAAAACATAGTTGTACAAATAAGCAAAGTAAGAGATAAAAGACAGTATGGCAGCATTCATATAAAGTTTAAAAACGGGGGGAAACTACAGTATAATGCTTAAAGAGGTAAACATAAGCGAAAAAACTTCATACATTTAGCCAGTCACACAAACATAATCACACACAAACTTAAATCACCATGGTGACATACAGCTAGAGATAACCCACAACCCAACAACAGGGTCGCATACTCAGGGCCTCAAATGGTCACATAAGCACAATCACACATTTACCAAGAGGACAGTCATTCACAACCGGCACTGTCACAGGCACTGCACATCTGCACATGGTCGCACAGTCACAATCACACTAACCACAGATTAAAACCACACAGTATCCACAGGTATCCCCACGTGTACTCTGCAGTCCACAGTCACACCCCTCTACGGGGACAAACGCTATCACATCCACCGAGTCACAAGCTCCTCACACCCCCACATACAATGCCGCACGTGATTACACGCACATCACTGGGTCGCATCCCATCACACCAGCACAGTCACAGGCTCTCAGATTGTGCTGCACACGATTATCACTGGAATCACACACACGCTCACTACAGGAACAGCTAGACACAATCACGCGTTCATTCATCACATACCACTACACAGACACAATCACACAATTTCAAACTCACCCCCTCAGCGGTACAAAGCCGAGGCTCCTGTCCCGCCCTCTCCTCTGGTTCCGCCCTTCAGGTCTTCCAAGCTTCCAAAGCAGCACAACCTTCCACAGGACTGGAACAGTCACCCGTGCAGACCTGAGGGTCCCGCCAGCGCGTGACTATGAGGCTGAATTCAAGCGAGAATAACGTTCTTGCCGAGAAGTCCTCTGGGAAGTGTAGTCAGAGACGTCCCAGTGGTGAGCAAGATGACCGCCGGCCGCCCGGATTCCTGTCAGAGCTCAGCTGCGACCCAGCCGAAAGGATTGCATTCCGTCATCAAACCGCGCATCGGAGGCCTCACGGAGCCTGGCTCAGCCTCGGGCCGTGACTCCCAAAGAAGCTCACTCTGAAGCGTTTGAAAATGGACTTTCCGTGCCCGCCCTACTATCCCCTGGAGTTGAACAGGCTCTGGAAGAAAAGAAGTAGTCCGCAAAGGGAGATAATTTGCACAGGCGAGCCTTCTGGGAAATGTAGTTAGGGAGCAGGAAAAGCGGTGGATGGGTCGTTTGAAATTCGTCTTGATTCTTCACAGCCTGCGCTTGGTCACACCCCGGAGACTTCTGGGAGTGTCACTGCGCCCAAGGAGTGCGCAGGCATCCTGGGTCGCCGTTTTGGCTTTTCGGGCATGAGTTTGGTTTGTGGGTTCCTCAGTGCAGAGGGGACCTGAGCTTCTGAGACCCAAATCTAGTCAGGGAGGACAAAGGGGAGGAAACCAGGAACCTGCAAAGATATTGGGGAGGTTGAAGGGGGAGGAATCGCTAAACGTGAAACAGGGAGGGGTAAACAAAACGGGATGCGTTTCCGATGCTGCGAAGGGGGTTGATGCTGTTCTGTGCTACTTACTGATTTCTCTGTGGTAGTCGGGGAGTGAGGAGAATGAGGGGGCGGTGAGGCAGGTTGTGCAGGAGGCAAGTAACGAAAGCCCGGATGTGTGTGACTTAGGGTGTTGGGGGTAGTAGAGAGGGGCAGGAAAAGAATTGTATGTGTGTGTCTGTGTCATTGATAATTTAAATGAGTATCACCGTATGTATGACTGGGATTGTATATTGGAAAATAATCCCTGAGACTCATTGTAAAACAATAACAAGAAGGATAGATCTGGAAGCATTTTCTTTCTCTCTCTTTTTTTTTAGATTTGATGGGAGAAAGGTTACGTAGTAGTAGTAGTGTCTGGTGAATGGGGCATCTCAAATCAGTTGGAAAAAATGAACTTTTCAATAATGGTAATAGGAACAATTTGGTAGCCTTTCTGGAAAAAAGAAAATAGATTATGCCATGTACTGAATCCAGAGTTAACTCCAAATGGGTCAAAACTTAAAACTTAAACAAAAAAAATAAATAAATTACAAAGACTGAAAACTTAAATTAATTTATAACCATAGAATGAGGAAGGCCTTCCCAACTTCAAAATCCCAAAACCAAGATGTAAAAGATTGATCATTGCTACTACATGAAAAAAAAAAAAAAAAGTTAAAGTGACAAGCTGGAAAAAATTTGCATTTTTTGTTACAAATAGCTAATCTCCCTAGTATATAAGGAGCACTCAAAAAATTGATTAAACAAAAAAGACTAACAACCCAATAAAAACAGAACGAGATTAACAAAAAATACTCAGAACAGAGTCTACATATTGTTCTCAAGTATACAAAAATACACTCAACCTCATTCATAAGAAGATAAATGCCATTAAAACTATGTAGAGATACTGTTTCTTACAGACTTGAATGGCAAATATTCCCAAAATTTGAAAACTTACCTTGTTAGAGGGACTGCCGATTGGTACAAACTATTTGGAAGGCAATTTGGCAGCATCTTTCAAAATTCCATTTGCATTTATCCTTTGACTGAGCAATCCCACCTCTGGGATTTTATCCTACAGATCTAGTTATGATGATGCATATCCAAGATCTTTGTGTTCATCACATTTCTTTTCAGAAAGGTATCACAACCCCATTCTTGACAATTTCCTTGACTTCCTTCAAAATTCTCTTTCATTTTTCTAATTCTAATCCTCTGATCACTAAAACAAATAATAACAGCAACAAAAACATTAGTGAATTGTTTTCCACTTGCCTTCTTAAAGTCAGGATTCTGTTATTGACCATCTTCTCTTAATCTGTAATATTTTTCTTTTTGAGCAACTATATCCCACTACGATGGCTTCAGCAACATTTACTGACCCATGACCAACAGATTTGTTTCCATGCTAGGCCTATCTTTTTTGTGTATGTGATAAATTATGCATAAGATAAAATTTACCATTTTAATCATTTTTAAATGTATAGTTTAGTGGCATTAGTACATTCACATTGTTGTCCAACCACCACCACTATCCATCTCCAGAACTTTTTCATCATCCTAACCTGAAACTCTGTACACACGAAACAATAATTAGTGATCACCCCTCCCTTCTGGTAACCACTATACTACTTTCTGTCTCTATGAATCTGACTATTCTAGGTACCTCATGTAAGTAGAACCACACAATATTTGTTCTTTTGTGCCTGGCTTATTTAACTTAGTATATAATGCTTTCATGGTTCACCCATGTTGTAGCCTGTATCAGAATTTCATTCCTTTTGAAGGCTGAATAATATTTCATTGTATGTTTATACCATATTTTGTTTATCCGTTTATCTCTTGAAGGACATGTGGGTTGTTTCCATCTTCTGGTTGTTGTGAGTAATACTGCTGTGAACATGGTATACAAACATCTCTTTGAAACCCTGCTTTCAATTAATTGGTGGATATACCTAGAAGTGGAATTACTGGATCATATGGTAATTAAATGTTTAAGTTTTTTGATGAACCACCATACTGTGTTCCACAGTATGCTGCTTCTGTTTCTGCTGCTTCTTCTCCTTCTCCTTCTTCATATTGTTATCATTGTTGTTATTATTATCATTATTATTATTATTGGAGTATAATTCCTTGACAATGTTGTGTTAGTTTCTGTTGTACAATGAAGTGAATCAGCTATATATATGCATATATCCCCTCCCTCTTGGACCTCTGTCTCACCCCCCATCCCACCCATCTAGGTCATCACAGAGCACCGAATTGAGCTTCCTGTGCTTTATAGCAGGTTCCCACTAGCTATCTATTTACACATGGTAGTGTATATATGTCAATCCTAATCTCCCAATTCGTCCCACCCTCCCTTTCCCCCCTGTGTCCACATGTCCATTCTCTACTTCTGCGTCTCTATTCCTGCCCTGAAAGTAGGTTCATCTGTACCATGTTTCTAGATTCCACATATATGTGTTAATATACAATATTTGTTTTTCTCTTTCTGACTTACTTCACTCTGTATGACAGA
The DNA here is from genome assembly GCF_011762595.2 of Tursiops truncatus. Taxonomy (NCBI): domain Eukaryota; kingdom Metazoa; phylum Chordata; class Mammalia; order Artiodactyla; family Delphinidae; genus Tursiops; species Tursiops truncatus. The sequence goes on along the minus strand of NC_047052.1, from coordinate 43,682,525 downwards.
CTCTCGGTCCACCCACATCTCTACAAATGACCCAATTTTGTTCCTTTTTGTGGCTGAGTAATATTCCATTGTATATATGTATCACATCATCTTTATCCATTCCTCTGTTGATGGACATCTAGGTTGTTTCCATGTCCTGGCTATTGTAAATAGTGCTGCAGTGAACAGTGGGGTATTATTATTATTTCACTGGCTAGGACATCCAGTATGATGTTGAATAGGAGCAATGAGAGTGGACATCATTGTCTTATCCCTGATCTGGGAGAGAAGACATTCAATCTTTAACCACTAGTGTTAGGTCCTCTATTAGGTTAAGAAAAGTCATTTCTACTCCTAGGTTGCTGAGAGTTTCTATTATGAATAGACCTTAAATTTTGTCAAATGCTTTTTCTGCATAAGTTGATATGATCATATGGTTTTTCTTTTTTTTTAGTTTAATATGGTGGATTACATTAATTGATTTCTAAATATTAAACCAGCTTTGCATTCCTGGGATAAACCCAACTTGCTTGTGATACATACTGTATTGCTGGTTGTGATTTGCTAACTTTTTGTTGAGCAGATTTGTGTCTATGTTAACAAGGGTATTGGTCTGTGCTTTTACTGTTTTTTTTTTGGTGCTGTCTTTGTCTGGTTTTGGTATCAGAGTAATGCTAGCCTCATAAAATGAGTTAGGACATTTTCCCTTCTGTTTTTTTGGAAGAGATTATGCAGAATTCCCATTATGTATTCTTTAACTATTTGATGGACTTCAATAGCAAAACCATCTGGGTTGGAATTTTCTCTTTTTGGAATTTTTAAACTATGAATTTAATTTCTTTTTTACATTGAATTATATTTGATAGATAACATTGTGTAAGTTTAAGGTACACAACATGATGATTTGATACATTCATATATTGCAATATGATTGCCATTGTTGCATTAGCTAGCACCTCTATCATGTCACATAATTATCATTTCGTTTTTGTGGTGGGAATTATTAAGAGCTAGTCTGTTAGCTGGTGTGATGTTTATAATACAAATTTGTTGCATATAATCACTGTACTGTGCTATATACTGTGCTAATGGTGATCCAGTGATCACCAGGGCTTATTTATCTACTAGTTGCAAGTTTGTATCCTTAATGTCTCTCCTATGCCCCCAGCCCCTGGTAACCACCATTTTACTCTTTGTTCTTATGAATTTGGCTTTTTTTAGATTCCATATATAAGTGATAACATACAGTATTTGTCTTTTTCTCTCTGATTTTTCTCGCTTAGCATAAAGTCCTCAAGGTCCACCCATGTTGTGAAAATGGTAGGATTTCCTTCTTTCTTATGGCTGAATAATATTCCACTGTGTGTGTGTTTATGTATGTGTGTGTGTGTATATATATATATATATATATATATATATATATATATACACACATACATATATCACATCTTTTTTATCCATTCACTGTTGAAGAGAAATTTGGTTGTTTCTGTACCTTGGCTATTGTAATAACAATGCAATAAACATGGGAGTGTATATATCTCTTCAGTATCCTGTTTCCATTATCTTTGGGTATATACCCAGAAGTGGGATTGTTGGATCATATAGTAGTTCTATTTTTAACTTTCTTTTTTTTTTTTTTGCGGTTCGTGGGCCTCTCACTGTTGTGGTCTCTCCCGCTGCGGAGCACAGGCTCCGGATGCGCAGGCTCAGCGGCCATGGCTCACGGGCCCAGCCACTCCGCGGCATGTGGGATCTTCCCGGACCGGGGCACAAACCTGTGTTCCCTGCATCGGCAGGCGGACTCTCAACCACTGCGCCACAAGGGAAGCCCTATTTTTAACTTTTTGAGGAACTTCCATATTGTTTTCCTTAGTGGCTGAACAAATTTACATTCCTACCAACTGTGTGTAAGAGGTTTCTTTCTCCACATCCTTGTCAACACTTGTTATCTCTTGTCTTCTTTATGATAGCCATTGTAACAAGTGTGAGGTGATGTGTCAATGTGGTTTTCATTTGCATTTTCCTGATGTTTAGTGGTGTTGAGCATCTTTTCAGGTACCTGTTAACCATTTGGATTCCTTCTTTAGAAAAATGTCTATGTAGTTCCTCTGCCCATTTCTTTAATCAGATGGTTTGTTTTATTTGCTATTGAGTAGTATGAATTCCTTATATATTTTGGATATTAACCCCTTATCAGATATATGATTTGCAGATATTTTCTCCCATTCTTTAGGTTGCTGTTCATTTTGTTTGTTTCTTTTGCTATGCAGAAGCTTTTAAATTTGATGTGGTCCCACTTGTTGGTTTTTGCTTGTTGCCTTTGCTTTTGGTGTCCTATCCAAAAAACTGATTACCAAGACCAGTGTTGAGGAGCCTCTTCTACATGTTTTCTTCTAGGCACTTTATTGTATCAAGGCTTATGTTTAAGTCTTCCATTCATTTCTAGTTAATTTTTGTTAGTAATGTATGACAGAGATCCAATTTCATTTTTCCACATGTGGTTATCTAGTTTTCCCGATACCATCTGTTGAAGACACTATCCTTTTCCCCATTCCAAACCAAGGGTGCTTGGCTCCCTTGTTGAATATTAGTTGACCATATATGTTGGGGTTTAATTCTGTGCTCTCTATTCTGTTCTACTGGGCTATGTATCTCTCTTTATGTCACTAGCATAACTGTTTTATACTATAGCTTTGTAGTATAGTTTGAAATCAGGGGGTATGATGCCTCTGGATTTGTTCTTCTTTCTTGTATTGTGTTGACAATTTGGGGTCTTTTGTGATTCCCTACAAAATTTAGGATTGTTTTTTCTATTTCTGTGAAAGATGCCACTGGAATTTTGATATGGATTGCATTGAATCTATATATGGCTTTGGGTAGTATGGACATTTTAACAATATTAATTTTTCAAATCTATGAACACAAGATGTCTTTCCATTTGTTTGTGTCTTCTTCAATTTCTTTCAACAAAGTCTTATAGTTTTTATTGTAGAGATCTTTCACTTCCTTGGTTAAATTTACTTCTAGGCATTTATTGGTTTTGATACCATTGTGAATGGGATATTTCTTTTTCAAATGTTTCATGGATATTGTATAGAAATGCAACTGATTTCTGTTTGTTGATTTTATACCCTGCAACTTTATTGAATTTGTTGATTAGTACCAACAGTTTTCTTGGTTGAGTCTGGGATTTTCTATATATAGAAATCATATCATCTACAAATAAACCCTTTTACTACTTTTTTTCTGAATTGTATGCCTTTTATTTCTTTGTCTTACCTAATTGCTCTAGCTAGGACTTCCAGTACTGTATTGAATAGAAGTCGTGAGAGTGGGCATCCTTGTCTTGTTCCTGATCATAGGGGAAAACTTTGAATTTTTCACTGTGGAGTATGATGTTAGCTGTGGTTTTGTCATATATGTCCTTTATTATGTTGAGGTATAGTCCCTCTATACCCAATCTCTTGAGGGTTTTAACATATTTTTTTAATTTTATTTATTTATTTATTTTTGGCTGCATTGGGTCTTCATTGCTGCCCGTGGGCGTTCTCTAGTTGTGGCGAGCGGTGGCTACTCTTCATTGCGGTGCGCAAGCTGCTCATTGTGGTGGCTTCTCTTGTTGCAGAGCATGGGCTTCAGGAGCACAGGCTTCAGTAGTTGTGGCCTGCGGGCTCAGTAGTTGTGGCTCATGGGTGGTAGAATACAGGCTCAGTAGTTGTGGCACACAGGCTTAGTTGTTCCGCGGCATGTGGGATCTTCCTGGACCAAGGCTCAAACCCGTGTCTCCCACATTGGCAGGCAGATTCTTAACCACTGCACCACCAGGGAAGCCCCCTCTTGAGAGTTTTTATCATGAAAGGACATTGTATTTTGTCAGATGATTTTTCTACATCTATTGAGATGATCATGTGATTTTAACCTTTTATTCTATTATTGTGGAGTATCATATTTATTGACTAGTGAATGTTGAACCATCCTTCCATTCCAGGGATAAATTCCACTTGGTCATGATGTTTAATCCTTTAATGTGTTCTTGAATTCAGTTTACTAATATTTTGTTGAGAAGTTTTGCATTTACATTCATCAGGGATATTGATCTATAGTTTTCTTTTTTGTCCTTTTCTGGCTTTGGTATCAGGTTAATGCTGATGTGGTAAAATGAGTTTGGAAATATTCCTCCTCTTCAGTTTTTGGGAAGAGTTTGAGAACAATTGACATTAATTCTTTAAATGTTTGGTAGAATTTGCCAGTGAAACCATCTGGTCCTGGGGTTCTCTGTGTTGGGAGGTTTTTAATAAATGATTCACTTTTTTTTACTCATTATTGGCCTGTTCAGATTTTCTATTGCTTCCTAATATAGTCTTTTTATAGATTTTATTTATTTATTTATTAGCTGCATTCTGTCTTCGTTGCTGTGCTCAGGCTTTCTCTAGTTGAGGCGAGTGGGGGCTACTCTTTGTTGCTGTGAGAGGGCTTCTCATTGTGGTGGCTTCTCTTGTTGCAGAGTACAGGGTCTAGGCATGCAGGCTTCAGTAGTTGTGGCACGCAGGCTTCAGTAGTTGTGGCTCATGGGCTCTAGAGCCCAGGCTCAGTAGTTGCGGCACACGGGCTTAGTTGCTCTGCGGCATGTGGGATCTTCCTGGACCAGAACCTGTGTCCCCTGCATTGACAGGCGGATTCTTAACCACTGTGCAACTAGGGAAGCCTCCCAGTACAGTCTGGGTAGGTTGTGTGTTTCTAGGAATTTGTTCACTTCTTCTAGATTATCTCACTTGTTGACATATTCATAGCAGTCTCTTATGATCCTATGTATTTCTGTAGTATCAGTTGTAACATCTCTATTATTATTTATTTATTTGAGTCTTCTCTCTTTTTTTCTTTGTATAGCGAAAGGTTTGTCAATTTTGGTTATGTTTTTGAAAAATCAGCTATTGGTTTTGTTGATATTTCCTATTGTTTTTCTGGTCTTTATTTATTTACTCTGATCTTTATTTCTTTCTGTTAACTTTGGGCTTAATTTGTTCTTCTTCTTCTGGTTTCTTGAGGTGTGAAGTTAGGTTGTTTATTTGAAACTCCAGTTTTTCAGTGAAAGAGGTCTATTTGCTCATCTTAAAAGCTGCGGCCTGAGGGGTATGCTTCTAATTTAACACATATATAGGGGCTAACTGCAATTCTCCCCAGAGACCAGGACACCAGTTGGCCCCATCTTTATGCTCTCCCTCTGTGCCTGCATGCTGGAGTCTTCATGAAAGGAGCTTGTGCACAAGTCTGGCACCCCGGTTATGGTGGCTGCTGTCCAGAGGACACATTCCTTATAGCCTGACTCTGGTGGCCAGTGGTGCTTGTGTTCATGGGTTCAATGGGATGGTAGCAAAAAACCAAAACAAAACTAAGCAGTTCTTAACTGGCTATTCCTCCAGGGGCTAATACAGAGGGAGCAGACAGAAACAGCCATCTCCTAGTCTTCCCCAGAAGAGATACGTTTTTTTTTTATTTTAATTTTTTGGCCATACCACGGGGCATGCGGGGGTCTTTAGTTCCCTGACCAGGGATTGAACCCATGCCCCCTGCAATGGAAGCACAGAGTCTTAACCAGTGGACCACCAGGGAAGTTTATATTTGCATACTTTAAAAGCTGCTGTCTGACCAACTTCTTTAAGATGAAAGAAAGGGTGCTAATTAGTAACAGGAAAACATATGAAAGTATAAATCTCACTGGTAAAGGTAACTATTTAGTTAAGTCCAGAATAATCTAGTGTTGTAATGGTGGTGGGTTAATCACTTATAAATCTAGTATGAAGGTTAAAAGACAAAATTAGTCTGCTGCTTCTGCGCCAAGCCCTGGGAGAATAGCCACAGTGATTCTTCACAAGACAGTTAAGAAGTGTTTCTTAGTTCACTATAGCCTTGTGAGTCTTGTGGACACATCTCATTGGCTTACAGAGCTAGATATTTTGGGGGTGTGTCTGTCAGGTGGAATTCTTAAAAGTTAGGGTGCCAGATATGTGGTCCAAACCTTTTACCCCTCAGGGAGAAGCTGGGAGTTGGGTTCTCTCTTGACTGTGTGTCACTGTGCCAGCAGTGGGTTTTATGGTGAGTTTGTGTCTCAGACTTTTCTACCTGTTTCACTGTGGATTTTTTCTCATTTACCTGATATGTAGAAGTCACTCAGCTCGTTTCTGGATTTCTTTCAGAGGGAATCATTCCATAGGTGGCTGTAGATTTGGTGTGTTTGTGGGAGGTGGTATATTAAGGAGCCTCATGTCAACATCTTGAACTCAAACCTCCACTGGCTTCTTAATCTGAATCTACCTTTTGAGGGGGCTGAGTGAGTGAGCAAAATGTGGGTGTGACAACCAGACTGGAGGCTTGAGTATAGTAGGAAATGCTCACTAATCATTTTCAGTCCTCTCTCTTAACACTTCCAGTTCTGTCCATCCCACTGCTGCCTAATAGAAATTTTTCTTCCATGGTTTCAACTATCTTGGGTCCAAGTATTAAGTCACCTTGGTCTGGAAAGTGAGCATGGGGCTTTCTCATTCATTCTTATAGATCATGTGGCAAGTCTGGATTTTTCTCCTCCCAAAAGCTATTTATGGAAATTACTATAAGCAAGATCATAAAAGCATGGGATAGTCTGTAACATTTTTATATCATGTGACATTGTGTGCTGGGGCTTCTGAAGAGGCCAAGTATATATCACCCCATTTCCTCCCATGAATTTTATTCAACTGAGATTTGGGACAAAGTGTTAAGACATATGGAAGCTAAATATTGCCTTTATTGTAGATAAAGGCAAATTGGAGGATGGTTTATGTGGGAGTCCAATGAGATTCATGACTGGACTCCAGAAATAAATAGACTGGCTTAGTAAATCATGGCAGTGGAAAAAACAGACTCTTAATACCCAGTCCCAAGGCATGGCCTAGGGAATGCATGCTTTGTGCTCTATGCAGACAGGCAGATTCCACAGCAGAAGAGAAAAGAAGTAGGGCCAGGGCAGTCTAGGTTTAATCAGAAGACAGGAAACTACACAGTAACTGAAACAGGGAAGTTTAATATAAAGAATTATTAAGCAATAATAGTAATTATATAGAGCTCTTTTTATATACTGTTGAGATGGAAAGGGACTCAAGGGTCTCTGGGGCTGAGGCAGTGTACCTAAGGAAGGACCAACTTGGAAGGAGAGGGGTTCATACTTCATGAAAGACCAACTATAACAGAGAAGTTTGCTGAGTCGCTCAGACCCCAGATATGATTTACACCAGGCAGTGAGATGAGCAGAAGCTGATAGATAGACATGTAGAGGGAGTTGGGGTATCACTATGGACACTACTGGAATGTGGAGCTATAGAGGCCTCCCTTTGTAGGTACCTAGCATATATCCACGAAAGGCTTGGGCCAGGACAGCTCCTGGTGGCTGTCAGCTGGTAAAGGCCAGGTACTGGCTTGCTAGATGGCTGGGTGCATGAGGTCCCCCAAGTGTGCATTTGTAGGGCTTTAGAAAGGGTATAGGGATAGAGCCCTGGCTGGGACACAGACACATTTGTTTGAAGAGCTCTGCTATGATGTCTGTGACTGAGTAAAGAAAACATGGTGGCCAAATGCTGGAGAAAGCTGTGCCAGAAAGGCACTTTGTACTGGAGAAAACTATGGAACCAAGCAGTAGAGAAGAGAGCCTATTTTCAGGAACTTGGAGAGAGAGCCACACTCGAACCAAGAACTCCTTCCTGCTGCATTGTTTCTCCAACACTCTCTGATGACGAAACTAAACATCATGCTAGCTGATGAAAGAAAAAATGTTTAAAAAGAAAGATCTCTTCTCACAGATCAGGCAACAAAGGGTTAATTTGGAGCTAAGCAGCAATAAATTCTCTAATCAGCTATTTTGCTCCACGTTTCCAGGAGAGAAATAAGAGGTAAGGCAAGAAGCCAAGAATATTTAGGGAAAATCTCTCCTCTTGAAAAATGGATTAGTGGGAAAGAAGCATTATTCACTAACGTTCCCCAGGTTTTGTTCTGTTAACTCAACGGATATGGCCAAAACCCTCTGGAGTCAATAATTTATTAGTATAGCCTTGCTTGCATCTTCATGAGACCACTGCCCCACTACCAACCCTTGTTACTTGGGGCATCCTTTTGGACTGCTAATGAAAATGTATAATTTGCCTCCAGAAGTCTCTGAATTGGGTCATTCATAGCACATTAGTTTAATTAACCCCAAGGTCTTGCTTTGCCCAAATGCCAACAATCCTGTGACAAAGATTCTTTGCCT